>NW_027529183.1:736371-869222 GCF_008692635.1 Crocuta crocuta | reverse complement strand
ACATGAAATGACCCGACAGGTCATTTTTGCTCGGGACCAAATTAATGCCCACCAGAAAATTTGTCCTTTAAACTATAGTTTAGTCAACAAAGTTGTGTAGAGTAGGGGGTTTGATTCACTTGCAAAAATACAGCAATATTGTCAAATATTTATTGAACAAATCTTCGATAACCCAGGAAGCATGAACAAATCTCCGATAACCCAGGGAGCATTTTAAAGTAAAAAAAAAAAAAAGTATTCACACACACACACGCACACACACACACAAGAACGAATCACCAAACATTTTTAACCAATTTGTATTTCCAAAAAAATCAAAATATACATACGCACAGTAAAAGTGCCCTAAAGTGTGAATACCCTCTGTATACCTAGTGATCAGATATGGGCCACTGGAGATTTCAAAACGACAGTCTTGTGCTGGGCTGTTAAGTTCAAGACTGTATTTAGAAAATCAGTTTAGACCCATGCATATTTGCATTTTAGAGACTTTAAGTAGATCTGCGAAGTCTGTAGGGCTGATGAGAATAAGCTTTAGGAATCCCCAAATACTAGTTTTTCATATCCGAGATGCTCCAACTTCTAAGGATTCTGGTCAGGAACCCAGAGCAAAAGGATCTTGGATGCAAAAGTGTGCCGTGGGCTCACCAGACCCTGAACTACTAACACAACCAGATACAGGGTGCTCGCCAGAGGACTCCCTTTGCAGACTAAGAGTTGTTCACTCCTTCACAGCCAACCAGCCTCCTTTCCCACCCCCGTTTTCCCTCAAGACCTTCCACGGGACGTCATCCGTGAGGGCTTTGCCGGTGGGGATTAGAAGCCCCGTGGAAACGTACGGTGGCTCCAAATCTGCCAAGTTAAAATGCGCAAAGAGTCTTTCTGTGAGCACTGCTAACTCCGATTAGTAGGAAAAAGAGTAACTGACTTACTGTTAGAACCTGACCAGATTTCCGTTGGGCAAAACATACTGTCCCTTCCTGTCTTCCCCTCAAGGATCTAAGGTTATGAGGAATTTGGTCAGGATNGATGTTGCCAAGAAAACCAAGGGATATAAAATTCAGTTAATTCACCTAAGAATCTTCGGCTTAAAAACTGAGAGGCTTCTACCACTGATCCTGAAGTACCTTCTGGCATGAAACCAGACATTATAATTCACTTTTTTTTTTAATGTTTATTTATTTCTAGGAGAGAGAGAGACAGCGTGAGCAGGGGAGGGTCAGAGAGAGAGGGAGTCACAGACTGAAACAGGCTCCAGGCTCCGAGCTGGCAGTCAGCACAGAGCCCGACGCGGGGCTCGAACCCACGAACCGCGAGATCATGACCTAAGCAAAAGTCGGACGCTTAACCGACTAAGCCACCCAGGCGCCCTGATATAATTCACTTTTAAAAGAAATTTCAGCCTCCTGTTCCTAGCGCACCAAATAAAGATGAATTTTATACTCAGAGAATATTTAAACTCAGGACAGAGCAAAAAGGTGTTTTAAAACATATGCTCATTGTTTTCTCCAACTGCTGTTTTTCCTATTGTATTTTTTTTTTTAATTTAATGTTTATTTCTGAGAGAGAGAGACAGCGTGAGCAGGGGAGAGTCAGAGAGGAGAGGGAGACACAGACTCTGAAGCAGGCTCCAGGCTCTGAGCTGTCAGCACAGAGCCCGACGCAGGGCTCGAACCCATGAACCGTGAGATCATGACCTGAGCCGAAGTCGGACGCTTAACCGACTGAGCCACCCAGGCGCCCCCCTATTGTATTTTTAATTCAATGTTTGTGGAGCTTTTTGAGAAAATCGTAGACTGACATGCAGTTGTAATAAATAATATGCAAAGATAGATCCTTGTACTCTCTACCCAGTTTCCTCTAAGGGGACATCTTACAAAACTTGAGTACAGGATCGCAACCCAGATATGAACACTGATACAGTCAAGAGCGTTTCCACTGCCCAGGATTCTCATGCTTCATAAACATGTGCTCACTTCTTTCCACTCCCATCCCCTGATTTAAACCGGGCAGCCACGAATCTGTTCCCTTTTCAAAAACATAAATAAACAGAATAAGCTTTTTGTAATGAAGTAGAGATGCATCCAAGTTGCTCCTTGTGTCAACAGTTTGTCCTTTTTTGTTGCTGAGTAGTATTTCACGGTAGGGGTGTAGCTCACAACTTGTTTACTGTATCACTTGTTTCATTCTTAGTCATGGAAAGTTGTGTCTTCTCCCTTTTTCTGTCTGAATAACAGTTGGTCAATTTTATAAATCTTTAAACAAGAACAACAACTTGGTTTCATTGATTTTCTTTGTTGGTTCTCTATTTTCAATTTCATGGATTTCTGCTCTAATCTTTTTTTTTTTTTCTTTCCTTCTTTCTGCTTGCTTTGGGCTCATTTTGCTCGTCTTTTTCGAGGTTCTTGAGATGGGACATAAATTATTGATTCAGGACTCCTTTTCTTGCCTCACATGAGGATTTTAATGCTATAAATTTCCCTCTTGGTGCTGCTCTACCTAAGCCCCACAATATTGAATTTTCATTAAAATTTTTTTAACATTTGTTCATTTATGAGAGACAGAAAGTGCAAGCAGGGGAGGGGCGGAGACAGAGGGGAACAAAGAATTCAAAGCAGGCTCCAGGCTCTGAGCTGTCAGCACAGAGCCTGACACAGGACTCAAACTCAAGGAGCTGTGAAATCNCATATATTATATATATATACATATATAATCAAAAAGTTTTATTTTTTTGAGTATAGTTGACATACAATGTTACATTAGTTTCAGCGTTACAACATAGTGGACAGGTCTATATATTCACCATGAGTGTAGCCACCATCTTGCACCACACAAGGCTATAACAGTACCATTGAGTATATCCTCTGTGCTGTGCCTTCCATCCCCATGACTTATTCGTTTTATAACCAGAAGTCTATATCTTCCACTTCCCTTTGCCCATTTTGCCTATCCTCCCACCCTCTTCCCCTCTGGCAATGATGAGTTTGTTCTCTGTATTTATAGATCTGATTATGCTTTAAAAAAGAAAATCTTTTGTTTTGTTTTTTTAGATTCCACATATGGGCTACTATATGAGTTCTGTAATATTTTTTGAATTGTCCTTGAAACTTCCTCTTTGACCCATGGATTATTGAGCAGTGTGTTTGCTTTTAGTATGTATGTATTTAGAGATTTTCCTATCTTTCTGTTGTGGACTTCTAGTCCATTCCATTGTGATCAGAAAGCATACTCATTAGTGTCATCAAATACCATTTTTTCCTGCCATATTTTAAAATCCAAATGATTTAATACAAGCTATTTTATAAGAAGAAAGAACAAATGTGAAATTATAAGTGGTCGGTTGTAATAATTTTTTCAATAGTTCTTGTAAGATTAAAATTACTGTAAGTTCTTTCTTTTTTGGACATGATGATCTGGCTACCTTCTGGGAAAGAAAATGTAAAACAAATCATAAGTTTCATCCTTATACCTGCCTAAAATATGAGAGAAAGTTTATTGGTTATTAAAACACTTTATATGTTTTGCTCATTAAAAATTATGTTAGTGATGCTACAGATTTCTATTTTTATCTTAGAAAGAAACTGGAGAAACTGTATCCAATTTTTAAGAGAATATCATATGTTAAGATGTTTTCATAAAGATTCTTTACATACTAAATGTGCAGTATTTTCATTTGTTTGTTTCTTTGTATGAATGGGCACTTACAGTGTTGGATAAGAAATCTGAGCTCAGGATATTGATTTGATTCTATCATAATCAACTCGATATGGCAAATCTGGACTAATAGTTGGGAAATAAAATATTCAGAGGAACATATCAATCCATTCTGAATCGAAGCTAGCCATTACCATTATCACTGTGTTACCTTTTTAAAAAATTTTTTTAATGTTTATTTATTATTGAGACAGAGAGAAACAGAGCATGAGTAGGGGAGGGGCAGAGAGAGAGGGAGACACAGAATCTGAAGCAGACCCAAGGCTCTGAGCTGTCAGCACAGAGCCCTATGTGGGGCTCAAACCTACAAACCATGACATTATGACCTGAGCTGAAGTTGGACGCTTAACTGACTGAGCCACCCAGGTGCCCCATCTTCTTAAATGTCCCATCAACCTCTAAGCTTGATTTCTTGAAACATTTACTCATTAAAATTTCCCAAACTCAGGACACTGGGACATAAGAACGTGAATGTTTGGACCCAGACAGAATCTTCAAAGCCTTCTATCAACTTACTTCACTGCACCTTCAAATTTATTTCTTACTATTCATCATCATCACTGTTTCACACCACCAATCACTCACCTTTCCCACCTCATGATTTGCTCATCCCTGATGGTTGACTTCCCATTTTAGGACTCCTTTCCAGGCCTTCCTTACCATCTTCGTAAAGATTCGGTTTAAACTTCACCTTCTCTAAGAACCTCTTGAACAGAAAAACGCATTGGCATCTTGGCAGTAAACTTCAAACTAACTATGTTTGTGTTGGCCAAGTGCATGCCTTTCCTTCATGTCATCGCCCTCCAAGACAACCATGCCCACCGTTCCCCCCCGCAACACACGCTAATCTCTCCATCTTGGCTCAGGAGTGGTGGTCTTCCATGAACTAATTGGATGGTGTGGGGTGGGGGGCCCTGGGAAGAGCCTTGGACACAAACGAGCATCTCTCCAGCTAGAACACTGATGGGTGACATCTGGATGATTGGTAATCCTCAATAGATGGCATCAAGAGGGGCAATTCGTCGCTGACACTCCCCCCTCCACAACTTCCTGGTGTGGTTTGTGTGTGTCCCTTGCTTCCTCTTTGTTTCCAGGCCTGTTCAATCTGTTAACTGTAACTCAGGATCGGGAAAGTGTATCCTTCTAGCATATTCTGTAACATTCTTCTGTCAGGTGGACTACATGCTTTGGTGGCCCAGTAGCTGCATTTTTACAGCCCTTGTTTATAGCTCTGTCATAATGCTATAAGGCAAAGATGGAGCCCTCAGAATACCAGTGAGGAAATTGATATAAAACCACTTGAAAATATTACCCAACCGCATTTCCATAATTCATCTCATTTAACCCAGTATCCCTTTGCTGCTTAAGAAGTCCACAGATTATTAAATTAATAGGACTCTCATTTATTTTTGGTTCATTGGTCTCTCTCCGTGCCTAGTCAACAAAACCACTTGAGATCATTCACAATAAAAATATATCTACAAAATATATGTATTTCATGTTATGTACTAATATATGTACTCTGCTTTAAAGCTCTACATAGCAGGGAAGAGGACTCTAAATATGAATTTCTGTGACAGAACATAGTGATCAATGATGTTAGAGAGACACAGAAAAAGTATTATGAAAATTCAGAGGAAGAGATCTTTTCCAGCTGAGGGCCTTGGGGGAAATTTCTTGGAGGAGATGAGTTTTGAGGCTCGTATGTTAGGTTTGATGAGGCAGGAATTTGGAGATGGGGCAGGTACTCCGCAGTGAAAAAAATGTTTATCCATTCTTTCCATACATTGAAATTGAGCACCTACTATGCGCTGGTCGCGTTGACAAAGAAGCACCAGAGTGTGACGACACTGTGATTCTTGCATCAGACGAGGTAATTCAGTTTAGCTGGAGCAGTGAACTGTCTGAAGGAGTGGTGGGAAATAAGAGGTAAAAGTTGTACATGTGTAAAATAGGATCATTCAGGTAAGAATAGGCACTCACTGATTTAAAGTGTATATTTGCTTGACACTCACTGGGTTTCAGGTTTCTTCCTGTTAGAGTCGTGTCTCCTAAGCCTGTTGCCAGAAAAAGATAATTAAACTGTTCAATAGAGTATAAATACTAATTATCTGCCTATTCCTGATAGCTTTTAAATGGGTAGATTTATTGATCAGATGTATTCACTTTATGTTCAAGTGGTTTTGGTTAATGTTTTATTCCATTTTTATTATTTCATACTCCACAAATCTATTAAGACTTTGATTGAATAGCATTCAATGAAGATTATATTTCACAGGCTATCAGTTTGCCTGATGGAATAGAGAAATTCAAAATAATGGTGACATAGGTAAGACAGAAGTTTATTTCTGTCTCGTACAGAGGAAGATAAATGGTGTGGGGCTGGACAGTCATCGGGGATCCTGGCCCCTTACATCTTCTTGCTCTGACATTCTTGTCACACATCCCCCACCTCATATTGAAGATGGCAGCTCTGTCTACCACTAAAGTCCCAGGATCCCAGCAGGCACACAAAGGGGGAGAGAGAAAGAGGGTGCTGACTCTTTCCCTTTAAGGGAATGAACCAGATACTGCACGTATCCCTTCCATTTTCATTCCGCTGTTTAGAAGTTAGTCATATAGGCCACCCTCAGCTGCTGTTGCTAGGGAAACTGTGAAATGGAGTCTTTGGCTGAGTGTCCATATGACCAGCTAAAGCCTGGCATCCTATTATTGAAAGTCGGGCAGCGATTAATGATTTCTATCATAATTATCTATTAAAATTATAAGCAAATTGTTTCATTGATGGAGGTCTTTTGCTCCTTTATCCATCCGCCTAATTGGCCACTACTTTTTTTTTATCCTTATGGCAAACAGATGCAGATACCACACAGAAACTCGCCAATGGATTCCAGTTCCAGGGAAAATTTAGAGAGTTAATGAACAATAATGAACCACTTTTGCATACGTAAGAGGTCATAGTTGAGCTCCTATTGAGATCAAAAGATGATAGTAACAATTTTCCATGTAAAGAAATTGCCTAAGACCGGGTCGAATCAGAGGGGACCTTAGGATCGGGGCAGTCAAACAAGAAGGCTGACATAAAATTAGCCATTTCACACTCATTACAGCTTTTCTTTTGGAGAAAAGCATTTATGTGTTTATGAATATATGCAGATGTTCAAAAGCAAAAACAGAATTATATTATAAAAGAAAGAGCAAAGGCTAGTAATGGAGAAGGCCAGGTCCTTATTGTCTATAGATATTTAGCTGTGTGGCCCTGGACAAGATGCCTAAACCCCAAGCTCTCTATTTCTTCATCTTAAAATAAAGATGTCACATTAGATTTATCAACAACACAGAATACTCTTTGAAAACCTCTTCTGTGCCACACAGCATTCAGGACATGTGAATCAAGTGCTTCAAGGAGCTTATGTTCTGCTGGGTTGGGCCTGGGGGTTGGTGCAGACTAGTAAACAGCCATTGCAAGGTAGTCTGGGAAACGCAGTCACAGGAAGAGGTCCCAGGTGCTTTGGGGACACATTCATGAGGGGCTCTGAATTCAGACAGGAGCCATCAGATCTGACGAATGAGCAATACTGAATTATAATGTTATTAACTAAAGCCCAAGTTGCAGCACTAAATTAAAATTGACAACCAAAGGAGAAGCAGAAAATGTGCAATTTAAGCAAGACGGTGCGATTTCTGCATAAAATAGTTGTTAAAAATCAATACGTGTTGGGTTCTCAACACGGGTTAAAACAAGTAGGGTCCCTGTCCTTCAACACCCTACAGTACACACCATCCAATTATAAGATCTAGAATTTAGGAGTTTAGAGGTTTGGCACGAGATGTCTGTGTATAATCTGGTCATGATCTATTGTGATACAAGAGTATGTGTGAAGGGCAAGGTTGCCCTTTTGCCGGGAAAGGAATGGAAATGAGGAAAAGAGACTTGAAAATTTTGTCACACATTTTAAGCCTATAAGATTTCTGTGAATAATTTTTTCTTTAAGAAAGACAGACTCTTTGGGCATGTAGATCATTAAGTAACCTAAGATGCTCTTAAAGACAGCTCTGACAGCTGTCTGACATTTAGACATTTTAGACAGTCTAAATGTGCTTTGCTCCCAGATCCTATCAGCCAAGGTTATGAGGAAATGGAGCTTATTCTCTTTCTTTTCTACTTTTCTGTTTGTCGTTAAAGCACCTTAGATGTATTTTCAGTTTTATTAACCAATTTACATATACTTACTGCATTCAGATTTTTAAAAATAAACAATAAGAAAAAAGGAAAGAAAATTACATAAAATTCCACCAACAATTCCATCGTCCATTGATAATGTTCTTTTGTATATTCTCACAATTTTTTCTAGACATTGCATGTGATTAACTATAACTTACAATATAGTCTTCTGGCTTGTACCCAGCACTTTTTTTTTAATGAAATACTTTATGCTGTAAGAATTTCCATAACATCTTTTAATTTTAGCTCTTATATCCCAAAAATAATGATGAGAGCAGACGCTCTCACATTTGCTTGACAACAGTTCAAAACTGGAAATCAAAAATCCTGGAACTTCCTTTTTAACTTTTTTTTGGTAAAATAATTTCAAACCTACAGAAAAGTTACAAGAATAATACATGGATCTCCTATACCCTTGGGCCTAATGTCACCAAGTTTAATATATTGCCACATTTGTTTTATCACTTTCTCCTCCCTCCATATATGCCTCTGTGTATCTATCTATCATCTATCTACCTATCTATATATCTATCTGTCTATCTATCTATCACCATGAATACACCGTCATGTACACATATACACACATGAATATGCGAGTATGAAATTTATTTTCTCTGAGTTTTTTTAAAATAAGTTGGGTTGGGGTGTCTGGGTGGCCCAATGGATTAAGCTTCCAACTTTGGCTCAGGTCATGATTTTGGTTCGTGAGTTCAAGCCCCTCCCTGGGTTCTCTAATGCTTTCAGTGAGGAACCCACTTGGGATCCTCTGTCTTCCTCTCTCTCTAACCCTCCCCAGCTTGCTGCATGCATGCACGCCTGCTCTCTCTGTCTCTCTCAAAAATAAACATTTAAAAAAAAAGAAGTTGAGTATATCATGTTCTTTTGCCCTTTAATAACAGCAGCAATGTAACAATGTCATGTAACAATAGATGTTATATCCAATGTCCAGTTATTAGATTCAGAAAAATAACACTAATAGAAAACGTTTATCTAATCTACACTGTTTCCAGTTGCCCAGCCCCTGTTTATACCTTTTCTCCTCTAATTTGAGATCCAGCCCAGGACCACATGTTGCATCCAGGTGTCCTGTCTCTTTAGTTTTCTTCAGTCTAGAATAGCTTTATTTGAACTCATTACATTGACATTTCAGAGAACAACAGTGAGTTATTGCAGCGATGCCTCTCAAAAGGAGTTCATCTGGCCCTGCTAGTTTTAATAAGTAGGTGCTAATAAGTACCCACTAGGATAGAATGGTGAGTAAAGATATTCCTGGCAGCATGAGGAGCCTAATGCAAAGAGAGCAGGAGAGAGCCCACATCACAGATGAGGAAATGAAAGAGGCCCAGTGTGACCTGCTTATCACTTGTGGAATTAAAGTGTAAATGGGAGAAGCAGACAGTGAGACTAGAGAGATAACCCAGAGTCAGGTGCTGAAGGAGGGCTTCGAATGTGAGCTTGATTCTAAAGGCAGTGGAGATGGTCAGACAATTTCAGTCAAGGACATAATAATTTTTATTTCTTAGTAAGATAGTGTTTTAAAGATAATTCAATGAATCCGTCTGATTGAGAACACAGAACAGAGGCCGAAATTTCTGTTAAAATGACCGTAATCTGGACTATAGCAAAAGTGGGGAAGAAAAGATGGGACACACTGAGAGAAATGGAGTAGAAAATCCAGAGAATTTGGTGATTGGATGTAAAGAAGTGAAGACCAAGAAGGTCAACATAACAACTAAAATTCTGCTGTGTGCAGCGAATGTCAGGTGGTATAATCTGTTAAAATGGGGGATGTGGGGAGGGGCAGCAGCTTGGTGGATGGTGGGGGAGGGTGGATCCTATTTTGTACACAGCCAGTTTGAGGTATCTGCGGCCCACTCAACGGGAGCTGTCCTCCAGGACCCTAGGAGAGAGATTGGTGCCACAGACACAGATTTAAGTACCATCCACTCAAAGTCACTGAAACCACGGGGAGATCTTCCTGGAGAGTGAGACCTCCCTGGAGAAGGGGATGGAGAGAGCCTAGGGGGGACACAGGAGAGTCTGATAGTACAGATGACCTCGCTGAGGTGGGAGAAACAATATGTTGAATTCATAGACAACATGGGTTGATAGGGTGCCTTTTGTAGCAATGCATCATAGCTCAGGTGTTTGAAAGGTGAAACAGACACTTCAAATGAACCAGGTGAGTGTGGCAGAGAACCCTCAAGGAAGGAAGTGGGGATTGTTGGCAAATGAGCAATTGAAATGATAGGTGACAGACACTAAGATACACAGTGAAAGAAGTAAAGCTGGACAGAGGCTGAAAGATGAGTATCAGGCTTAGAAGACTCTACGGGTCAAATAGTAGATGCGGTAGCTTTACCTGAGTGAAAAGAAGGGAGCTCTGTATTGGAGACAGAAATCAAGATTGGAATGTCCGTGTTTCAGAATTTCTTAAGGATACTTTTTTTTTTTTAGTGTTTACTTATTCTGAGAGGGAGAACGAGAGCGAGTCAGGAAGGGACAGAAAGAGGGAAAGGGAGAGAGAGATTCCTAAACAGGCTCCCAGCCATCAGCGCAGAGCCAGACACAGGGCACATGGGCACAATCTCATGATCCATGAGACCGTGACCTAAATTGACTCATAACCAACTGGGCCACCCAGGTGCCCCTTAAGTATATTTTGGAATGACGACCAGGTCAGGGATAGTTGGCAGACAGTAGCTAAGATGACCATGGAAGTCCTTGGGGTTAAGGGGATGGAGTAGGTAAGGCAATGAAAATTCAGATGTGTTGTCCTCACAGGTGATTATAACATCTGAACAGTGATGGGTCTTGTGATAAGAAGTAAGTCTATGGACAAAGCCTTCAGTCGATAATGGACACGAGAGGAAGTAAAGAGTGGCATTACAGGAAGCAGGGAGAGTAGGTGTTTTGCATAGCTTTAGGAAGGGGAGACGAGGCTGGTTCACCCTCCAGGTGGTCTTACTAAATGTGGGATAATAAGTTTCTTCCACTTAACGGGCTGCAAGACACAGGCATCTTCATTAAGGGCAGGCTAATGGCTCCAATAAAGATGATGACACCATTGGAGAAGGATTTCCCGGGGAATAGGGATCAAGAAAGCAAACGTTGGGTGTGGGGAGGAGGGGACAAGGGAAGTCTAAGCATCATGAGGTGAAGAGAAAAGAGTGATTATATTTTAAGAGTATTAAATTTTTAAGTATAATAGTGATCAAGTGAGGTCCATCAAGATGTTTTTTGCTATTCTTAAAAGCCACTTTATTACAAGAGGCAGAAATAAAGTTTCATAATGTCAGAAAAGAGATCATAAGAGATCATGGGATTATTGAACACGTCCATAAAATAACATATATTTAAAATACTTATTTGTGGTTTTGTAAGGCTACGGAAAAGGTCAAGATCAGTGGGATGTTGGGAAAAGAAGAGGCCCCCAAATTGTGCACAGCCAGTGAAGACAGGAGGAGAGAGGGAAGCTTTAGAACAGGCTGCCCTAGGCGACAGCCAATCGCCATGTCTAGCTCTTCAGGTTTAAATTCGAATTAATTAACATTAAAATTCTAGTCCCTCCTAGCATTAATCACATTTCAGTCATTCAATAGCCACATGTGGTTTGTGGTTACCATATTGGGCAGGACAGATACAGGACATTTCCATCATTGCAAAAAGTGGTATTGAGCCATGTTGTTCTAGAGGGAGCATCCTGTATTGAGGATTCCTGGTCACATCACTGTTCTAAGGAATCCAGAGGAAGGGAGCGAGGAAGGCTATGACATTTCTAATCTCTTATTTTTATATTGCCTTTGTCTTGTTAAAATGAACATTGGACTTGAAGTCGTAGGACTTCAGTTAAGCTTATATGTACTGTGAGTATGTCCTTTACAGACTTTACCGGTCTAAGTTGGGTCTAATGATACCTCGCAATGACCAGGAGGATTAAATTTTAAATATTGTATAAAATTACTTACTAACTTAGCAAACACAGCACTACTTAAACATTAGGAGTAATACTAGTAATGTCAGAAATAAACCTGGTAGGACTCCGGCAATCTCCCTTCCCCATCCACCATATTCAGTACCCCTCTCAAATCACTGAAGGAAAACAAAACAGAGCAAAAAAATCTGATTTGTTTATTGATTTATGAAATGTCTCTAAACCTCCCCCCCAATAAAAACAACACTACATTAATTAGATAGCAAAAACTTTGAAGTATAGAAGAATGGCAGCTACAACATTTAAGCAAAAATGAATCTCAATGTATTCAATAAAAAAATGCATACAAGTACTTTAGGTCTTTCTTTTCTGACTGGAGAAGGGGCTGAAGGATTTGGGCGAAGAGAGGAATAGAAAGACGAGATGTGGATGATGTTTGGAGAAGACAAACTTCCGATGCCACTGTTTTGTTTCAAGCAGGGTATATTTACCTCCTCCTAAACAGAGACGCATAAAAGCTGTGTGCATTTTTGTCAGAAAGCTGTGTGTGTGGGCAGATAAACTTTCCATGGTTTATAAACATTGAAAAAAATGGTAGATTGATTTCATCTAAAGAAATGCTTATTGAGGCAGTATTATACTCCACTACTCAGCATCTCCTGGAGGTAGCCATTCACTTGCAAGCAGAAAGACACAGTGAAGATCAAATATAACTGAGACGAAGAAAATCAGCTCCTAAAACAGTGCAGAAAGGACATGTGAGGAAATATGACATAGTATAAAAGACCGCGGATTCATGCAAATGTGCTCAATGATTTTCAACAAAGCCTGCAAAGGCAATTCAGTGAAGGAATGATGACCTTGGAGAAGGAGCAGCTGGTGCTGGAGCAAGTGGGCTTCCATATGCAAGAAAGAAAGACAGACAGAGAGGAGGGAGGGAAAGAAGGAAGGAAGGAAGGAAGGGAGGAAGGGAGGAAGGAAGAGGGAGGGAGGGAGAAAGGGAAAAGAAAAGGAAAGGAAAGGAAAGGAAAAAGAAAAGAAAAAGAAACCAGAAACCATTAACTTCAACCTAAACCTCATACTTTATACACACATCAACTCAACATGGATCACAAAGTTAAATGTAAAAACCTAAAGCTGTAAAGCTTTTAGGAAAGAAAGGACAACATCTTTGGGATGTAAAACTAGACAACGAGTTCAATGAGTTTTTAGATTTGATACCAAAAATATTCAAAAAATGAAGATTGATAAATTGGACATCAAAATGTAGAGCTTTTGCTCTGCAGGAAATCCTATTAAGGGGATGAAGAGAAAAGCTATAGACTGGGAGAAGATCTTTGCAAACCACATACCCAACCAATGACTAGAAGCTGTATCTAGAAGAGACAGCTCTCAAAACTCAAAGGTTAAAAAATCCAATTAGAGATTAGACAAAAGATATCAATCTTGAGCAATTATGCTAGAGAAATGAAAACTTACAATTGCAAAAAACCCTCTGTGTGAACGTTCTTGAGAGCTTTATCTGAAATAACCAAAAATTGGAAACAGCGCAAATATTCTCAACAATTGAGCGGATAACAAAACTGTGTCCACACTGTAATCCCTAGAACCTGTGAATATACTGTACATGGCAAAGGCGGATGGAGGTTGCTGATGGAATTAAGGGTGCTAATCAGTTGGCCTCCAGGTGGGGAGATTATCATGGATCTCCTGGGTGGGTCCATTTTTTAAAAAATGTTTATTTATGAGAGAGAGAGAGAGATAGAGTGCAAGCAGGGAAGGGGCAGAGAGAGAGGGAGACAGAATCTGAAGCAGGCTTCAGGTTCTGAGCTGTCAGCACAGAGCCCGACATGAGGCCCAAACCCACGAACTGTGAGATCATGACCTGAGCTGAAGTCGGCGCTTAACCAACTGAGCCACCCAGGTGCCGCTGGGTGGGTCCAATTTAAACTGAAGTGTCCTTAGCAATGGAAGGGGGAGACAAAGAGGAGGTCAGGGGGATACAATGTGAGAACTTAACACACTCTTCCTGGCTTTGAAGCTCGTCATAGGGGATCGTGAACCAAGGAGGGTAGGCTCTCGAGAAGCTGGAAAAGGCAACAAAATGGATTCTTCCTTAGAACCACCAGAAACTCAAACAAAAAAAAGAAAGAAAAGAAAAAAGTCAGGTCAGGACAGGAAAGGAAAGAAACTTCCAGAAACTAGCACAGTGCTGCCAATATCTTAACTTTCACCCAGTGGGACTCTGGGCTACAGAGCCATAAGATAATATATTTGTTTTGGCCTACGCCACGAAGTTTGTGGTAATGTGTTTACAGCATTGATAGAGGACTGACACGCATACTGTGAACGCTACTCAGCAATAGGGGAATGACCTATTGATACCCCTACAACAGGATGCATCTGCAGAGAATGAAACCGAGTGGAGCAAGCCAGCCACAGAACGTTACATACTGTTTGATTCCATTTAGATAACATTTTTGATGTGACAACATTTTAGATTTCGTGGTTGCCAAGGGTTCAGAATGGAGATGGGAGGGGCACGTAGAAGGAAACTGGGTGTGTTACAAAAGAGCAGCGTAATGAGCGTTTGTGGTGATGGACTCGTTAATGATCTGGACTGTGGTGATGTATACACGAAACTATCCAGATGATAAAATTGTGTCGCACTCCATACACACGCACAAATCAGTACAAGTGAAACTGGGGAAGTATGGATAAGATTGGTGGATTGGTAGATAGATGCCAATATTCTGGTTGAGCTCTACTACACTCTTGTGAAAGGTTACCATTGGGGAAAATTTGGTGAGCTATACAAGGAATTTCTCTGCATTATTTCTTACAACAGCATGTGAATCTACAATTGTCTCAGTAAAACTTTCAGTGAAAAGTTATCAGAAATTGTTACCTTTGCTGCTTAGTGTAGCCATGACTATGAACTATCCTGTTAAAATCTAGCAGGTAGGCACCGGGCTACCTAATTACTTCCGTACACTAGCTCCATTAATCACTTAGATGCTCTTTATTACTGATAATATGTTCTGACTGTACCTTATAGCAGAGATTGTTAACATATTTCTGTGAATTCAGGGGGTTCTAATTCACCTGGAAATTGTATTCATTTACTCTATGTATATGTGTGACATCTTTCAAAAGAGACTGAATTTCAAAGGGTTCCATTACCCCCCCTAAAAACAAAAAGAAAAAAGATTAAGAACCATCGCCTCCAAACTTTGCAATCCTATAATTTCAAAATGAAGCCCTTAGAGACACACTAAGTATGAACTTTAAAATTATATTCCTTTGGAGCTAAAGTAATGCTGTGAGCAATTGCATCTTTTTTTCTTAAATGTTAGAAAGCATGCACAGTTTCTAGTAGAATGGGCTCTGGGTTCAGACTTCCAAGATTTACGTCCCAGATGTACCATTAGCCAGGTGTATGACCTTAGACAAGGTTATTATTCTTTCTAAGTCTCAGTTTTCTCATCTGTAAGATGGGGAAAATAAGAATTCCTGTTTCATAATTTCCAATGAAATAATGTGCATGAATCACTTAGTGTACTTTCCAACATATGATAAGAACTCAGTAATTATTAGGGACACGTGGGTGGTTCAGTTGGTTAAGTGTCTGACTCTTGATTTTGGCTCAGGTTATGGTCTCACAGTTGTGAGTTCGAGCCCCACATCCCTGCTTGGAGTTCTCTGTTGCCCTCTCTCTCTGCCCCTCCCCTGCACATGCTTTCTCAGAAAAGAAATAAACACTAAAAAACAACAACAACTCAGTAAATATAAGTTCTTATTAGTGTTGTTACCATTATGGTTAAAATGGAAAGAACTAAATGTCTGACTAGTCTTTTCAAAGGATCTTTTCCAAATCACAAAACAAAGGGTGAATAACTTAGTGAAGAGAACACCGGGGTTGGTAGATCAGCTCTGCACTGGCTAACTGAGTACGTTTGGGCAAGTCACACTGTCTGAGCCTCGATCCATAAAATAAGAGGGTCCAAACTGTGATTTGGACTGATTCTGTGTCGGTGCCAGTTATCAAGATGCATTAATTCACTCAACAAGCACTTATGGGGAGCCCCTTAGACTCGTAGGTTGAGTTCCCCAGAAGCAGACCTTGGACTCATGGGAAAGGGTTTATTCTGGAATACCCAGGAAAAAAAATGGAGGTGGGTGGAGGAGAAGTGAGGTGACAAAGAAGAGAAAAAGGTCAAGCAAAGACCTGAAAAGGGTAGCTTAGGGCCAATCCTGCAGAAATTGCTAGAGACGATGTAAATCTCCCCAGCAGCTTTCCACCAGGGGCCAGGGAAGAGGGATATGTATACTCCATACAGTTGCTTATTATTTAAGGCAGTTCATACTTCTACAACTTCTCAGGTACCCCTTGCTCTGCGCAAGAGCCAGCAAAGCAAGTTCTGATTGCCTCAGGGCAGCCCTTTGGCAAAAAAAAAATACAAATAATTGGCTTTTAAGGGAGTGAAAGCCCACAGGGGGCTGATGTGTCTGAAATTGTGAAAGGGACGCAAGGGGACCTGGACCCCCGTGTTGGCAGCAGCTGCGAGGTACAGCTGTTTTCCCTCTGTGTGGGACTTACAAAGTGACAGGTGGCCACACAATTAGAAGAGGGGTAGACAGACACAGGGTGCTGAAGAACACAGAGTAAGTAGATGGTCTTAATTTAGCCTCAGGTGGTGGGGAGGAGCTTAGGGAGGACTTTTGGGAGCAAGTGAAGGAGAAGGAATTAACCATGCAAAATAGGGAAGCAGTGAGAGGTGAGCGTGCTGCAATGAGCTCAAGAGAATGTGACATTCTGGAACTAAAATCAGCTTTTTTAACCAGACGGAAGGAGACAGGAATGGCTGAAGGGGAGGCTGGAAGGCAAGGAGAAGCTGGATCCTGAATTACGTGAGTCTTAAACGGTAATACACAGGTTAAGTAGAGACAAGCAGCCGCTGAAAAGAAGATTGAAATCTCTCCATTTATGACGAGAAGATAACCTGTAGACCGGATCCTAGTTTACCATTAATATCCATGGGCTGTAGAGAAAGGATCATGACTGGGGACATATAATCGTTTTTAAAGAATGGAAACTAGGTAGGTTTATGATTCTTCTTATATCCTTTGCATGCTGAAAGGTAAAAGAAAATTTATGTAGAGGCTAAAAACTAAAAACATCTCTGTAATTTGGCTTAAAAAAAACAACCCGGGAAGAGTTTCCATGGTTGATTATGTTAATAATGTCCCGGATTTTCCTCATTTTGTGGTCCAAAGTGGTCTACCGTCTACTGAATTAAATCTGTAGATTCTCGTTTAAATTTGCTCTGAAACAGCCTGTTCCAGCACAATTTAATTTCATGGTCAAATGAGGATAATTATTCCAAAAAGCTTTTAGCCGTGAGCCTCTTGTGATTTTTAGCTGCAAATGTAGCCACTTCTAAACCTGTTCTGTGGCTTTTAGATGTGGGTATGATAAAGTTTTTGCTTGGACCTACTCTATGTTTTTTGTTGTTGTCGAGAGGCAAAATTATAGAGATCTTCGACTGAAAACAGGAGACCACCTTTGGGTAGTTCTGTTGATCCAGATTACTGAACTACTTCCTCAAGTTAGTTAAAAGTAACAGCGATGACTCAGACCTTGCCAATATACAATAAAACCTTTGTCTTTTTCAAGCTTTGTTACATGAGACTTTTAAGCAGGCAATTTACATTTGTCTCATTTATTTACATAATCAATTACTGTAGCATTACAACTACTCTGCATATGTAACAAGCTGATACAAACCCCCACGCTGTGATTAAATCTGCTACCTCAGCGATCTCTATCCTAAGATCACAGGTTAGCACTTTCGGTGGGATTTGAAGCGTAATTCTTTAAATTGTCTAAACTGCAGGCACTCTGCAGCCACTTTGATTGGAACGTAAAGTGGATACCGATATTACTGCTATTACATCACCAATGTAATTAACGTCCATCGAGACCTTCCTTAGAAATACTCTCTTCTCACGAATTGCATGAATATCTTTGTATGATGAAGGCAAAAGGACATTTTTTTCTTACTCTTTTGGAATTGATTTAAATCTTTCTGATAAAGTTTAGATCACTAGAATCGAAACTCAGCTCCCGCCCAAGATCCTTCCTATGATCTTCAGTTTGTAGATGGGATCGAGACAAGAAGAAAGACACAGGACCTGGTTGGTCATGGTTATTAGATGGCAGGTCTTTCAACCTCGTCCCTTAGGATAGTTTTGCATTTAGATTCTTTAAACAAGACAGAGCATTTGATTAGTTTTTCTTAAAGAACTTCACATGACACAGTTGTTTGGTTACATTTTTCTCCTTCCTTTCTCTGGGTTTATAGCATTTTAATTGCTGTTTTAATCTTGTGCTTTATGTAAAGCATACATAATTCCCTTGGTGGATAGAACCCGTGGAAGTAAGAAGTGTTATTATTATGCATTTCCCAGTCTGTTAGTGCTTTGATAGATTTCCTAATTCACTCTTCGAAATAAAATTGCTATATACATTGTGTTCTTTTTACAACATTACTATCATGAGTAGGAGGAATATTTTAGGGTAAGATAAACAGTAATTGGCAAGGAGCTGTAACATTGATTTGTACAAGCTTCATGTCCAGCCCATCCTGAGGATGCTATTAGAGTAATGGGCGAAATGAAGGGAGTGCCAATTTGCTAAAATTTACTTCGGAAAAGGAACAAAGTGGCATCAGGGCTTTGGAGGCAGTACCCTTGGCAGTTTCCTGAACACGCCGCGACTCCAGTAGAAATAGCTGCACATGCGACAGGTAGCAGCATCGTGTGTGGGCAGAAAACTGGCCCAAGACACCGAGAGAAAGCATGGTGCTATCAAAGCCACTTAGTTGATCTGGTCAAATGCCCAATAAGCCAGCCTTCATTAAGGAAAGAAAGGTTAATACGAAGGTAGATTACACACTCCTCAACGCCATTGCTCTACAGACAAGGAATTGTGCTGGATACCCACTGCCTACAATGATTTGACTGGAGAAGGATCACCAGTTAGAGCTTCTGATCCTTGGGGCTCCCGACTGAGAATACCATTCCTCTGGGGAACCACTCAATGCAGAATGACTAATGAGAATAGAAGGGCAGCATTTTGCTTGTGTTTTCTCCATAGTTCTGAGTAATTCTGGCCTGGTCATTTCAACCCTGGATCCTCCCAGCTTTCTGTCCTTCTGGTGAATAGACTAAACCTTGTCAGTGACAGCCACCAATCATGACATTAACCTATGATTCATAGGTGAGCTCCCAAGGTGGTCAGTCCTTCAATAAATGAATTGGAAGAGGAGAAGCAAGAACAGTAGTACAGTAATTTCAGGATTCGGCCAACACCAGATGGAAGTCCCATCCGTTGGTTAAATTTCTTCCAAGACCTTGGCCGTCTGGTGAACTTGGCAGACCCAATGATTACAGCAATTAAGATTTAACATGTGAGTCAATTATGAGCCAACCTTATGCCAAAAGCTTGCGGACTGATACCCCGAATTTTGGTCCTGGGATGTTATTCTCTGACCCAGGGGTAATTCAATTACATCCCAGCCCCAGGACTGCACATTCTGACCCCAGGAGATCTGTTAGTCAAAATAGGTCCTCTTTGGGTGGAAAACATCCCGGGATGGCCTTTTTGCTCCAAGCCCACATCTCTGGGGCACTGACCTTGAAGAACAGCAGGTGGGCACCATTTGTTCTGACATTCAGCCCCTTGGAAATCTGCCAGGCTGACAAAGCGCCTTCAATGCTCAGATCTGCCTTTGCTGTGTTTATTACAAAAAGGTTAGTGGAGGGTTGGTTAGTATTTCTGATAAGATCTTGAAATGAAAAACCTTTTCTCTAAGGCCATGCATTTTTAACCATTATATCTGCTTGTCAGCGTTGAGTATTCTGCCTTTAAAGTACTACTATTACCACTAATTATTATTTTTTGTTTAGGGAGCATGGTAAAAATTCACCTATGGTCAAATCTCTCCACATCGATACATTAAAGAAAGGTATTTTTACATGTCAGTAAGTACGCAGCCAGGATGGTATGTATGAAGCAATTTCAAGCCTCCATTTTTTAATATTAAGAAGTTTTCAGCCAATTTTCCCCTGTTTTGCTCGTGACTATAGAGGAAAATATATACTTCTGCAAAGTTGGCCTTGTCTGTGAATCCATATGTTCCTACTCTTTTCCTAAAAAAACAGTAACAACCAAAAAAGGATCTGGGAGAGAGAACACAATGGGTAACAACCTGCAGAGGTCCGTGGGCTAGTCCCCTGTCCCCCTTGCTAGCTGTTGGAGGAGTCCTCTGATATTCTGGGCTTCCATTTCCCCATCCATAAAATGGTGAGGATAAACTAGATGAAGAGGAGAAGGCAGGGCCTCTGCGGCGCCAGCTCAGTGTAGAGAGGGCTCCGAGGTCCAGGTGGAAGAAACGTTCTAGGGAACCAGCAATGGGAATGACAAGAACAGGAGAGGAGACAAAGACCAAATGCCTGCATTCGTCATTCCTGAGCCATGTGGTGTTACGGTAGTCTTCACCACATAATCTTTAAGACTAAAAATGCATTTCTCAAGTGTTCTCGTGACAGCAATTCCAGGCTAGAGCTATGTGCCAACACTGTACCTGAGCGGAAGGGACAGGGAGAACTATTTTAAGTGACAGGTACTAATTTCTTTAGCAATTAGCTTTAGCACTCATTCATGGACCAGCTGTTATGTAGCTCGCACTACGTGGAGCTCCGAGGATGAAGACGTGAGTAAGCCAGGTGCTCCGTGTCAGGAATTTACAGCCCAATGGCTCCCGTGGAGTTTTTGGAGATGCAGTCAATGGTTGCATTTCCTGTCCAGCGTTGGTCAGTGTCAGCAAGGAGCATTTTCTTGGCAATGTGGCAGAATAGATACACAGAAGTTTTGCAAGGAAGTGGTCTCTAAGGGAGACCTGCCACTCCCTTGGGCCATGCTGTTCTGAGGAAGAGCCTAGAACCCCTTTCAAAGCAGAAGAACTGCCTATACTCCAGAGCTACCTCATTATGCCCAAGCCCCGAAAATTCACAGATGAATGAGTTTACACAGACACCCTCCCAAATAACACTGAGATCTCATGCTAGTGCTTCACAATTTCATAGCATGTTCCCATGCGTTTCCTCTTAGTTTGGGAAATCTGTTGAGGGAACGTCCTCACCCAGACACTGAATCCTTCCTGCCCTTACTCCTATGGCCAACAGCCCTGAATCTCATGCTGTGAAGGTACCAACGGTCATATGCAAGCCCCAGCCTCGCCCAGTCTGTGCCACCTTCCCGGGCCCACAGTTTCTGATATGTGGTAGTACCTAGGACATGACGCCTACCTTTGAGTCAAGGTTAAAGTCATGACTTGTCTAGATAAACCCCGTTTTGCAAAGTTGGTTGTAGCAGAAATCTATTTAAAATTGAAACTGCCCCCAGGAGATTGGTCATACATAGATGGTATTAAGAGAAAATCACACTGAGGGCACCTCGGTGGCCCAATCTGTTAAGCATCCAACTCTTGATCTCAGCTCAGGTCGGGATCTCAGGGTCATGAGATGGAGCCCCACGTTGGGCTCTGTGCATAGCATGGAGCCTGCTTAAGATTCTCTCTCCCTCTTCCTCTGCCCCTTCCCCACTTGTGCACTCTCTAAATAAATAAATAAATAAATAAATAAACATTTTTTTTAAATTACACTAATTTTGATTTAGAAGGACAGTTTCCAAAACTCAGCTGCCCCATGTTGCAGCTACCCCTTCCTTCCCTCTTGTGCTCTGCCCCCTCCTCTGGCTCTGCTCCCCCTTCTGTCTGACCTGCAGCTAACCAGTCTCAAGTCCCGGGTCCTCTCTCTTTGCTTTGTTCTCCCCTCCCATCCTGCTTCACCACCCCCATTCTCTCCCTCAACCCCAAGTGTATCCGACGTGACTCAGAGGCACAGTATCTTGGACTGAATTAAAAGAATGGATGCATAAAAGGAATTCTCATACTCTTTGTATCTAATGAATTTCTCTGGTACAAATTCAATATTAAGTGCGGATCGCAGCTAAAATGCTTCTTAGGGAATAGCAGAAAGATGCCGGATCTTAAGGGGACTGCTAATTGAAAGGCATCGCTGGCTGGGAGCCTTTTAATAAACATTTACTTTCTCTGACTTAAAAAATAAGGCTTCTGGAAGGAGACAGGGGGGTGGAGATGACTGCAGCCTTTGTTAAAAATAGCCCGAGATTGATTAGTTTTGCTTGTAATAGTTAAGGACTTAACTTACTTCCCTGCCAGTTAGAGGTGCTTAGTCAATTGAATCGGGAACCAGTACCTCCCATACAACAATGGTTTCAGGAAGATGTGCATTAGCGGTGGCTGAAGCTCTCCATGTAATGCCTTGGAGTTCTCTGGAATTATGTTTGTTCAAAGCACCTTCTTATTACATTTAAAATTTGTCAGCGTTAAGCATCGCTTACCTTCTGTCTTTGATCACACCACTTTGCATTTTTTTAAAAATTTTTTAATGGTTTTATTTTTTATTGAGAGACAGAGAGAGACAGAGCATGAGCATGGGAGGGGCATAAGGAGGGGGAGACACAGAATCTGAAGGAGGCTCCAGGCTCTGAGCTGTCAGCACAGAGCCCAATGTGGGGCTTGAACCCATGAACTGTGAGATCATGACCTGAGCCGAAGTCAGATGCTCAACCCACTGAGCCACCCAGGCACGCCTGCATTTTTCTTCCATTTGAATGTCCTTTCTTGTGGGGTCCGTATTCCATATGACAAACTGTCCTTGAAATTTCATTCATTGAGTCAGTCCTGCATAGAATGTGGGACTGGAGACATTTGATTTACCAGAAGTACGGTGTCTTCTCAACAGACCTTGACGTAGTTCCCCAAAGACACAGGGATCCGGATGCACGTGTGTGTAATTGTCTAATAACATGGCGGGCAGAGAATCCGTGTAAGGCTCCAGAGAGCTCACCTCCAGTTCAAGGATGCTTTGCTGGTCTTGTCTTTCCTGGTCCCCAGTTTCCCATGTGCAGAGTGAGGAGATCTCCTGAACAGACTTCCTAAGGTTGTCCTTGGAAAAATATCTGTGGCTTTGTTCTGTCAGATTCTTCCACCCTAAGATAGTTACTGTTCCTATAATATGCAGGACACAATGGTGCAGTACCTGAAGAGAATAAACAGTTTATTGTGCTTAAAACATTGCGTTAGAGTTTATTTCCCCCCCACACTCTTCCTCTCTTTACATCCACATGGTCTTCCGCCCCGGCACTGTCATGACCCTCTAAGATAACAAAAATCTCTTATGCCAGAGCATATGATGATATCTGCTCTAGAAAGTTACAAACTAAGAAAACAGAAAGTGAGATCATCTTTAGCTTGCTCTTTTCTGCGAGATTTTATAGTCACTCATTTCAAATATGTATCTGAATTACTTGGCATACTATCATAGCAACGAATGGCCAAAACAATGACTTCCATCTCAGGTAGCATGGATTGAGTGTGTTTTGTGTCTAGACGCCTTTCAAAGATTGGGTTCACGGATAAACAAATAAAAAAACCCAACCCTTTCCCTACAATTAGTCGTTCTTTTTCAAATCTCAAATTGTCTCCTCTGAGTCTGGGAATTTGAGTCTAAGTTCTGAGAGCATGGCTTTGATAAATTAGAATAACCGCCATCATTTCATTTTTATTAGAGAAACTGTTTCATACCACATCTGCAGAAGCAGGATTCACGTCACATGCAGCATTTCCACGGTCATATCATCGTGGGTAAGGAAGGGGATGAGGGAGTATTCAGCTCAGAGTTAGTTGGGAGTCAGCCCTAGCCTTCCAGCCAGTGATCATGACAAACCTTGATCACGTCCAAGCTGCGCCCACGCATTGATGACAGGTTCAGGATCTGGAGGTCACTTGATGAGTGTGGGTGACACTCGATGAGTGTCCCTGCTGGGGACAACCTGAGCAGCAGGTGGTGAGGACAAGCAGGATGTCAGGAAAGCATGGAAGTCACCTGGCAGTAGACACCTCACTGGTGGCAAAGAGGGTCACAAGAAGTAGCAGGATCCTGGCCCCAGAGACCAACGAGGTCCTGAGCCAGAAGACAATGGCTACCATCTAGACACAGTTGAAGAATCTGGAAAAATATAAAAATGAAACAACACAGATAGGAAACCATTTCCTGAAAATGCAGTACCAGGATGTACTTTATTCACAAGGACCAAGTAAAAATCCTATTTAGTAAACATATATTGGGGTCAGACAAAAACCTGTACAAAGTTGGCTTGATGCTAAGTTCTTTCAATTGTTGACTGGGGTTTATGTCTCTGCTGTCATTGGGATTTTGACAGTTAGGTTTGGAGCTATAAAAGAAGCAGGATGATCTTCTGTTTTGTAAACACCTTTTAAAAATTACCCTCACTAGCCTGAATCATTGGCCCATCTCTTCCACCTTATCTGAATCATGACAAAGAGGTACAAAAAGAACAGGTAATCCCGAGGCTAGCAAAGCCAAAAGTAATATTATAAATATCTTGATCATCACTAAATAGTTATTCTCACGTACACTAAAAATCCAATGAAATTTTCCTATTCACATCAGCAAGTGTTTATTGAGCACCTGCTATCCACTGGGAAAAGTACAGAAGGCTCTGATGGTACAAACGAAACAGTTTTGACTTTAGTGCCTCTCCTCCATTCTCTTTAGCCATTTGTTCCAAACTCAAACAGGAACCAAAGGCTATCTCTCCATTGCCTGGCCTCAGAGAGGAGGCAAAGTGCAATTTTGCCTTTCTAGTGAACTGAGAAATCTCAGAATTGGGAACTGGGATTTATGCTTACCATCTGGAAAAATGTATTGAGAAGCTACTATGGGCCGAGCGTTGTGAAAAGATGAACAGACACTGGTTACTGGCTTGAAATAGCTTACAGTCCAAAAAGTCCTAAAAGGAGACCACACACAGTGCGCATCTCCCTAGGAATGAGCTCATGTGCTCCCATCGGAAATCTAATCCCAACACAGTACTACATACAAGGCAGTGCTTCTCACTTTGCAGGAAAAGAGTTGTTAGAAGTTTCTCTAATATCAGATGTGACAAATTAACAAGTAGGGCAATATAGATGTAAAAGTGTTTGGGGATAATAAAATTTTGTTTCAGTATTAAAACTGTAGGATTAGGATGTTCTAGCATGGCACACATTGTCAAAACAGAAGAGGAGTGCCTCCCAAGAAATTGTAAATTGCCTGACTTTTGTTCATTTTTCTCTTCTTGTCGTGGCAGCTTGCTCTCTCTGCATCTTTAGGTCATTGTGACATCCCATGTTGCAGAGGGTCAGAGAAAAGACAGAAGTACACTGGGGAAAATACATAATCCAGTCAGATCAAAGGAACTCACCTAGTTTTTCTGGGATTTTTTTTCTAAGAAAAATTCAAAAGAAAAGGAAAACCTACACGCATGCATTCTTACTGGATACTCTGAAGGAAAGTACATTTTGCAATTTGTGATTCTTTGGTGAGTGGTAGTTTTAATTCCAGAAAAGGAAAAGCATTGTTGTCTAACCATGGATGTAACATATCATGAAATAGAAGTATCTATGTTCACTTTGCATATCAAATATATCACTCTTTCAGTGCATGCTCTGTTGGATACCAAAAGGTTAGTACACTCTGGTCATTTGTCATGCTCCTAAAGCCCATTGTGTTGTAAGTACAGAAACGTGAAAATAATCATTCTCCAATTTACATTAATTTGTGGGCAAGAAACTGTAATATGTACAACTGGTCTACAAAGATGAATAAGTCATGATCCTTTCTCTTAAGGAGCCTACAGTCTACTGGAAGAGATAACATAAGCACAGTTAACTGTGTGATACAAGGCATATCGTGGTAAATGCTATAAAATATGCATAATATAATATAATATAATATAACAAAGTATTAAGGACCTACATTAGCTAAAGTTAGTTTCATCTCTTAATCGTTACAAACCTAGGAAGCATGTTATTTTTATTTCAGAGATAAAGAAAAGTTGCTTGGAAAGATGGAATCATTTTTCCCAGTTAGGCAGTGGCAGAAATGAATTCCACTGTATTATTGTGGGACCCATAACCTATACGCTCAGCAGAGCATTGTGATCAAGAGGAGGGAGCATTAATTGAGGAAGCAAAATTAAGTGAGTCTTAACAGCAGATACTGTAATTTCTCCTCCAATTTCTTGCTGGAAAAGTGAAACCGACTTCTCCCTCTTTCCTGTCTCATTTCTGCACTTAATTTCCTTATGCCATTTCTTGCAGAGCACACGGGCTTCAGAACCCAGGAGCCGGTGCGTTACAATGGGTGATATTGAGCTGGGCAGGCTCCAAAATGTTATTATATATTGATCCAAAAAACAGCCATTGAAAAGCAGTGTTTTAACAGTGAAAAGCAATAGAACTAACAGTAGGTCCAAACAATGAATATTTTAGTGAAAAAGCCAAAGCACTCGCTTGGTATCTGTCTAACCTCAGTATCTCACCCTTTGGGTGCAGAATTTGCCCCAATAATAGGCAGGAGTTAACATCCTTACCTAACCCTAAACTAACTATCCAGAATGGTTGAAGAAATATGAGTTCAGTTTAAATCAAGTCACTCACCTAATATCAAAACTGGTAATGGTAACGTGCAAATCCAGGGTCAGCAGCTCGGCATGGTAGATGTTGGTTGTTTGGGGAAAGGATAGGGCAAGGAGGAACATTCTGGTTTTTGTACAAGTGCTATGAGAACTTGCACTGGTTGGGGGACACCTGGGAGGCTCAGTCGGTTAAGCGTCCAGCTTCAGTTCAGGTCATGATCTCATGGTTCATGGGTTCAATTCCCACATCGGACTCAGTGCTGACAGCTCAGAGCCTGGAGCCTACTTTGGATCCTGTGTCTCCCTCTCTCTGTCTCTCTCTCAAAAATCAATAAATTTAAAAAAAAAAAAACTTGCACTGGTTGGGCATCATTTCACAGAAGTAGTCATGGTTTATTTGGATCTTATTTAATTTTTAATTTTTTAATGTATTATATAATGTCTTAAAATCTTTTTGAGTATAGTGAACACAATGTTACATTACTTTCGGATGTACAGCGTAGAGATTTGACAGTTTTATATGTCGTGCTGTGTTTGCCAAAAATAGAGGTACCAACTGTCACCGTACACTGCTATTAAGATCACTGTATATTGACTATATCATTGACACCATTCCCTATGCTGTGTCTCTTATTCCCATAACTTATTCATTCCATAAGTGGAAGACGGTACCTTCCACTCCCCTCATTTTATCCACCCCCTACTCTCTTCCTCTCTGGCAGCTATCACTTTAGTCTCTCTATATATTTATAGGTCTGATTCTGGTTTTTGTTTATTTTACTCATTTGTTTTGCTTCTTTAAAGTCCACATATGAATGAAATCGTGTGGTATTTGTCTTTCTCTGTCTGAATTATTTAATTTAGCACAATACCCCCAATCCAGGTCCATGAATATTGCTGCAAATGACACTATATCATCCTTTTTATGGCTGCATAATATTCCAGTGTGTGTGTGTGTGTGCGTGCACACACACACGTGCACACACACGCATCACATCTTCCTTATCCATTCATTTATTGATGGACACCTAGGTTGCTTCCGTGTCTTGGCTACTGTAAGTAAGGCTGCAATAAACATAGGAGTGCATATGTCTTTTCAAATTAGTTATTTTCCTTCGCTAATTACCCCAGTAGTGGAATTATTAGATCGTATGGTATTTCTCTTTTTAATTTTTTGAGGAACCTCCATACTGTTTTCCACGGTGTACTCAATGGAAACTTTTGTCCTCATTTTCTTGGCTTTTCAGCTGCATTTGAGACGGTTGACAGTGACCTTGACTTCTGTGACATTAACCTCTGTGTTTTCTCCTTTAGCTATTCTCTGAGTTCCTTGTAGACTCATCCTTCCTTACCTAGATTTTTCACCTGCCCTGTTATTAAGCGTTGAAAGGGTCAAAAGAATATTAATAAAATAGATGAATGGTATAAAACATGATTTGGCTTACATTTGTGAGCCCACCACCTACTAAAAATATATATTTTTCATAATCTAAAATCCTCTCTTGACTTTCCCCAATCTCATTCTTTCTGCTCCGTTCTACTCAGTAATAATCACTTAAATGTTCTTTGTTTTCTTCTTACATTCTTCTTTGTAGTTTTGCTACACGCTTTTCTCTCTAAGCAACTGATTGCTTCATTTAGTATGTTTTTCAGTTTTGTATAAATAGAATCCTATTGTAAATATTCTTTCTTGAATATATTTTTTTCACATAATAGTATGTTTCTAAGTCTCTTCTCTGTTCTTGCATATAGCTGTAACCCCTACATCTTCTCCTCTACACAGTGATTCAATGTACATAGATGCATGGATATCATCACCATCCTTTATTTATATTCTGCTGTTGATGAAAGTTTTGTCGTTTCAAGTTATTTGCAACTAAAAACAAAGTGACTGATCATTCATATACATGTCATCTTTTACAAATTTGCAAAGATTCTCTAGGATATACTTGGGCTTGAAATTGCCGGAGCATAAGACATGAACATTTCTAAATTTGCCTGATGTTATCAAATTATTTTCCTAAGGTTTTTCTTTTTTTTTTTTAATGTTTCATTTATTTCTGAGAGAGAGAGAGAGTGTGTGAACAAGGGAGGGCCAGAGAGAGAGGGAGACACGTAATCCTAAACGGGCTCCAGGCTCTGAGCTAGCTGTCAGCACAAAGGCCGATGCAGGGCTCAAACCCACCAACCGTGAGATCATGACCTGAGCTGAAGTCGGACGCTTTAACCGACTGAGCCACTCAGGCGCCCCCCTAAGGTTTTTCTTACATCAATTTATACTCTGACTTACCATTAGAGAACAAGAGCTCCTTTTACTCTATAATCTTATCACACATGATATAGTCAGACTTCTAAAGTTTTGCCAACCAGATGAATGTAGAGTCGTATCTCATTCGAGATAATGAGGTCATAATCTGCACTTCTTTACTACAGGACAATTATTACAGTAATTTTATCTTTTAAAATTACATTGACAACTGACTTTTGTTCACTGATTTTGGACAATGCATGTTTGCTAATACTCGAATCATTTATCTTAGTTTTTTGTTTTTTTGTTTTTTGGTTTTTTTTGGTAGAACACAGGAGCAGTCATACCATTTGTCTTTGTTCTTTATTGCTGGTCTTTATATCTGATATTTTGTTTCTTCCCCTTTCTTGCTACAATCTCAATAGTAATACTGAAAATAAAACCATGGAAACAGTTCTCCTCGTATACTTTTCTTTATCTTAATGTTTCAGCATTTCACCATTCGGTATGATGTTTTCTGTAAGAGTTTTGTACATACCATATATGAGATTGAGAACTCTCTTTTTCCTTAGAAATAATATTTTTTAATCTTATTTATTTTTTAAAAATTCCAGTATAATTAACATACAATGTTTTATTAGTTGCAGGTATACAATATAGAGATTCCACAATTCTACACATCATTCAGTGCTGATCATAAGTGTACTCTTCAACTGTGTTACGCATCCACCACTTCCCTCTCCTCTGGCAACCACCACTTTGTTCTCTAGATGTAAGAATTTTTTTTCTGTTTGTCCCTTTTTTTGATGTTCATTTGTTTTATTTCTTAAACGCCACATATGAGTGGAATCATGTGGTATTTGTCTTTCTCTGACTTATTTCACTTAGCACCACACCTTCCAGATACATCCATGATAATGCAAATGGCAAGATTTCATTCTTTTTTATGGCTGAGTAGTATTCTATGGTAGGTGGCCACATCTTTATTCATTCATCTATCAATGGACAGTTGGGTTGCTTCCATATGTTGGCTATTGTAAATATTGCTGCAATAAACATAGGCTGCATGTATCTTTTCGAATTCCTATTTTTTCCCTTTGGGTAATTACCTAGTAGTGGAATTGTTGGATTGTATGGTAATTCTGTTTCTAGTTTTTTTTTTTTTAATGTTTATTTATTTCTGAGAGAGAGAGACAGCATAAGCAGGGGAGGGTCAGAGAGAGAGGGAGACACAGAATCTGAAGCAAGCTCCAGGCTCTGAGCTTAGCTGTCAGCACAAAGCCCAATGCGGAACTTGAACTCACGAATTGTGAGATCATGACCTGAGCCGAAATCGGATGCTTAACTGACTGAGCCACCCAGATGCCCCTCCAATATTCGCGAATTGTACTTCTCTGTAGTCAATGCCAATCCCAATATTTTCTGTCTTGATAATTTTACCTTTTCTAGAACATCATATAAATGGAATGCTCTGTAGCTTTTGAAGTAGGCTTCTTTCACTTGAGATTTGAGATACTTTCATTTGAGATTCAGCCATGTTGTTGAGTTTATCAGTATTTTGTACCTGTTTATTGTTGAATAATTTTCCATTGTGGGGAAGTACCATTTGCCTATGCTTTCACCAGGTGAAGGACGTTTGGGTTGTTTTCAGGTTTTGGCAATTTTGAGCAAAACCACTATAAATGTTCACATATAGATATTCTTATAAGCCTCAATTTTTATTTTTCCTAATGGGATTGCCAGTCACAATGTTAGACTGTTAGACATAATTTCACACATTTCTGATACTTTGTTCCTTTTTTTTTCTGATTTTCTTTTGACTTTATTCTTCAAATTAAATAATCTCCGTGATTCTGGCTGCATGTTCACTGATTTATTCCTCTGTCACCACTGTCCCACTAGAGTACCTAGCAAATGATTTTTCTTTATTTCAGAAATTATATTTGCCAGTTCTAATATTCCCATTTATAATGGAATTATAATTTCCATTTATCTCATTTTTATAACTGTTATTTCACTGCTGAAAACTTCTACCTTTCCATTTGTCTAAGCATAGTTACCATTACCTTATAGAGTATCGTTAACATAGCTGCTTTGTTTTTGTTTTTGTTTTTTTGTAATTCGAATATCTGGGTGTTTTAGAGTTAACATTTCTCAGCTGTCTTTGTCCTTAAGAATTGTCACTTTTTTTTTTTTTTGGCTTGAATATGTCATGTAATTTTGGATGGGTCCTTGACCCTGTTTTCCCCTGTAATACATTAACATTTGCTTCATTGTTCTTCTGAGAGGAAACAAATCGAGTTTGATTCAGATCACAATTTATGTCTCAGCTTCTTAGGTTGGCAGTTCCAATCTCAGTTCAGCTTTCAAAGCCTCTGGTTTTCATATGCCCTGCACAGGCACCACTCAGACATTAGCCTGAGATTTGGAAGGTAGTTTAAACACTAGCTCAGTCCTCAAAACCTTTACTGTAAGCTTTGCGTTTGTTCCTTTGTGTACACAGCTCAGGAGGCAACCTGACACTTTGAGGTCACACATAGAATTAGGGGATTTCCTTCTTCCATTTTTCTATCTTTCAAAGAACCAACAACCTGAACATTGTTGGCATTTGCTAATTCTTTAGTTGGCAGTGGTGGGGAGTGGGGGTTGCGTTGTACATTGTAAGATGTTTAGCAGCCTTTCTGGCCGCTATTGTACTGAACACCAGTAGCAATGCTTTCCCAATTATGAAAACAAAAATGTCCCCTGACACTGACACATGTCCCCTGGGGAAGGAGGGCAACAAAATTACCTCCAGGTCAAGAACCTCTGCTCTAAGTTCAAGGCCAAAAGCTAAACTGCCTACCTGACTTCTCCATTCGGACGGCTCAAAGACTTCTCAGTCTTCGTGTGTAAAACTCAACACTCGGCCAGCAGTGTCACACTCACACTCGGCCTGCAGTGCCACACTCGCTTACTTACCTCACGTCTGAAAGACAGCAACCCCCTCCAGCTGTGTAGACAGCTAGGAGTCATTCTGGATACCTCCCCTCTCTCTCATCCTCCTTTATAACCAGACTATCATTTAAATATGATGGTATTTAAATATCTCTTGAATCTGTTTTCTTCTCCCATTCGTTTATCAGTCTATTCCATCTCTCCCTTCTAAGGCTACACAAGTATTTTCTTATCTTTGCCCATTCATATTCCCCCAGGAATTTGCTCTGCCAAATCTGTTTTCCATTTCTGCAGTAGCTCCACTCTTCCTCCAGGAAGAACAAACTAGACCCAAAACAGGAGTCAGTCCTTGGGGTTTCAACTATATCTTAATATAGAAATGTTACAGACCCTTCCAAATAACCTAATACCTCCTCTGCTATTTGCAAATCCAAGTTCCCCAAGGTCTCCGCACCACTGCTCCTGTCTACCCGTCATTACTGCCCGTGGCTCTGTACCTCATGTAGATATGTACTATTATTATAAAACCATGCCATTTTCCTCTGACCTTGAAGTTTTTTTCTCATTGTTTTACTGAACTTTAATACTTTCTCCTTCATCTCTATATAGTCACACTGTACCATAGCTTAACTCAATGTAGAATAGAACTGTCATTTATTGAATTCCTGGTATGTGTTAGCTCTTGTCTTAGAAAGCAATGCCCCAGCAAAGTGGATAATTCTATGCCCAACTTACACAGGAGGGGGTTGAGACTAGAGGAAAGGAGATAACTTTTCTAAGATCACATAATTAGTAAGAGTCAGTACCAGGATTCCAACTCAACAAGGTCTCATACAAAAATCTGTTCCTTTACCTTTTACGACCTCAAGAAGGCTTCTCTTACAATATCAAACTTTATAAGCCTTCAATTTGGCTTCCCATATAAATACTTGACCACCTTTCTCAGCACATGATCTTGTAAGGTCATTGATTACCTATATCTTATTTCTTCAATAAGAATGACTCTTGGAAGTTAAACTGGAGTCTTCTATTCCTTATGTATCTCTCAAAATATATACCACATCTCTTATCTACCACAAGATTTAGATACCCCAGAATAAATGCTAAGTATTGCATATTAGAGATGTGGAGGGAAAAAACAACTGAATATAACCCCAGTTATGGGGAAAATAATGAGGCATAATTTCAGCCATATTTTGGCTAGCAGTCACAGAGAATAACCCATCTGCAAGATGTTGGTACTGCTATGCTATAATCAGAAAACAAAAATAGAGGAAAACATGGTTAAAGAACATGTTTCCTATACCTCTTCCTACATCATTTATTTTGAGTTTGATGGATTGGATTGGATTCTATATACTCCACTCACATTTGAATCTGCTTCTAGGGCTTCCCGACCTCAGGACTTCCTCCCATCAATCTCTGTTTTGAATATCCAGACAGTGAGGCAGACAAATCTGATTCTGATCCCACATCTTCCGCTGATTTACTGTGTAGGCATGAGTAAAAAGATTTACTCTGTGGGGCCTTCAGTTTGTTTTAAGACGAAAAAAATTTTCCTTGAATTTGAATATAAATAAAATGTGTTCAGACAAAGAATTCTGAAGATTTTATAAGAAAAGCTTTATATAAACTGTCTTTAATTTCAACTTTAAATATTATTTTTTCCTTCCTAATTAATTTTGGAAGGATTCAGAAAGAGGTGACTTTGGACAAAAGCACCAGTGACTAAAATATTGTTTACTTTCCTCATCATTGTTATACATAATTGCCTGTCTTCCTGGCCTACAATCTTATCACTGTCAGAAACAATTTTTTAGAAACTTTCTATGTAAGAGACACCATACAAATAGCCTCTACGGGGAAAGTTTTACAAAAGAGTAAGATATGGTAATTCCTCTCTAAGAAATTCATATATACTTGAGGAGGTCTGTTCAGAAGGAAAAAAATATTATGCAAGATAGAATATGATAAATTTCAAATCAGTAGCATAAACGCACTGAGGGTTAGAGGAGAGATAAGGGCGAGGTGTGGATTGAGTCAAATTGTGTAGCGTATGATTTTGAACACCAAACCAGCGACCTGGGGCTTGATCCTACATTCCACAGAAACCACTGACTATGTCTGAGTTCCAGAATGACCTGATGTGAGTGACATTTAAGAAGATGAATACAGAGGATAGAAAACCTGTCAGGTGTAGACTGCAGCTGTCCAGGCAGGAAACGATATGCACGGGGATGGGGATATTGGTGATATTAATGACCACTGTTTGTCTAAGATTTACTATTGCAGGCCCTGTCATGGAAATTTAACATACATTACTTCCAATTCTCACATTAACCAGGCAAGATCAGCATTGTTGTCTTCTTCTTGCAGATGAAGCGAGTTTTCCAGTAACGTGATTTGTTTAATGAGAGTATAAGCCAAGTCCTTCTGGATCCTGAGATATACGACACAATGTTACCACCCTCGGCTGGTGTGGAAGTTGTGGAAGTTAGGTAGATTTGGGTTATGGACATAAGCTGCAAAATTATATTTGAGTGTCTGAGCTCAGTCGGTTTGAATTTTCAAGGACGGGGAGGCCCACAGAGGCCAGAAAATGAATGTGGACAACAGTCAAATGCAACACTGTGATGTGTGCTTCCAGAGCGAGGAGGGTGCACATGTCACTTGCTTCTGTGCACTTGAAGTCACTGTACAAGAGGCAAGACCCACCACGCCAGCAGCCAAGGAGGAGAAACTCACTTGGCTGAGTTCACTCCAAGGCATATATGAGACATGTCAGATCGATTCGGACAGAAAGGTTTTGACTGGCTTGTCCACAGGCCTATGCCAGAAGTCAGTAGGCACTTAAATGAGGGGCGCCCACCAATGATAGGAACCCTGACTCACTTCATGGTTTGGGTAAAAGTGGCCTTTAGATCAGGGCCCTTTTGCTGATTTTGCTAGATTATTTTCCCGCATTTAGAAAAATAGAATGTTTACATAACATATGCTCAAAATCCACTCCTGGCTTTGAAGACCTCTTTGTGCTGGAGGAAGGGAAATCAGCACCTCTGAAATACGTAAACTGTCTAAGCCTTACATAGGAGGCAGTCTCCCCTTTAATTTCTAACAATATTATGAATGTGCTGCTGGAGATGGCACAAAGGTCAAACCAGAGTTAAAATAAGCCTCCGCACTGGGTGATAATGAAGATCATTATAGGTTTCAATTACTTCAAGGCTGTACTTTGCCAAAGCCATTTTTGAATGAGACCTTGCAATCAAATAGTATTTATGTCCTTTAATAAATATAAGTGAAGTGTAGTATCTTTTCCATGATTGCCACAGACTTCATTAACATTCTTTAGTCATAAAGAACCGTATTTGATAGGGAACTCAGCAAAATAACGGAGTACAAATGTTGCCCATAACAACTTTGACTTTTGCGACATTTGAAATGGAGAAAAGTCAACCCACCTGACCTTTCAGTGAGAATGAAGAAGACGCCAACTGCCCAATCAACATGGTTAACTTGACCAATAGACAATCAATTCACATGATTAACTTGACCAATAGACAATAAGATAGAGTTTTGCCATCAAAATGCTGGTCAAGTGTGGTGATGGTGTCCACCCAATCTTAGAAAAGTTCACATTCCAATTTTTATGGATTGAGTTTTTCACAGGTAGACTCCAAGAGGGAGGTGCACGGTGGTACCGGAATAGTCCACAGTAAACAAAGAGGGGACAGCCCTGTCTTCGGGCAGCCCATTTTCTCCAGAACATAGCATCAGTGTCCCAGAGAATGGTACCAATAATGAAGTAATATGTGAATAGCATTTCAAATTTTCTAAATTGCCTTACTCCTCACATCTAGCCCTTTGTAAAGTACCATAGGCATGGCTTCCAAAATATATCTCAACCCATTTACTACCTTCCAACGTCTACCCGTCTCAACCCTTTACTACTCACTACCGTCGTCTCTTACCTGATGAGCCCAGCAGTCTCCACCTGATCTGGTTTCAGATGGTAACATGGAAGTGGGTTCATGTCATACAGTGAGCAAGAACCAGCCACCTGCTGGGGTGCCTGGGTGGCTCAGTCAGTTAAACGTCCGACTTCAGCTCAGGTCATGATCTCACGATTCATGAGTTTGAGCCCTGCATGGGCTCTGTGCTGACAGCCCAGAGCCTGGAGCTGCTTCAGATTCTGTGTCTCCCATTCTACACCTCCCCTGCCCCTGTTCACACTCTGTCTTTCTCTCTCTCTCTCTCAAAGATAAATAAACTTAAAAAAAGGAAAGAAAGAAAGAAAGAAAGAAAGAAAGAAAGAAAGAAAGAAAGAAAGAAAGAAAGAAGGAAGGAAGGAAGGAAGGAAGGAAGGAAGGAAGGAAGGAAGGAAGGAAGGAAGGAAGAAAGAAAGAAAGAAAGAAAGAAAGAAAGAAAGAAAGAAAGAAAGAAAGAAAGAAAGAAAGAAAGAAAGAAAGAAAGAAAGAAAGAAAAAGAAAAAGAACCAGCCACCTGCTAAGCCTGCTCTGTCTTGCCTGGCCTGACCCAGATCCCTCTCTAGGACCATCACTGTCGCTCATTGGCAGTCCTACCACATGGCCTTCTTTCTACTCTTTGAACATGCCAAGCCCATGCTGACCTTTGGTCTTTGCACTCACTGTCCTCCTGCCTGGAGGCCCTTTGCCCCAGATCTTCTGGAAGTCAACACTGTCATGTCATTCATATTTCAGCCAAAGTCTCCTCCTAAGAGAGCCCTTCCTTAATGGCACAATCAGTTTTAGCCACCACACATGCTCTCTCTTTGTTTTCTTTTCTTTATAGAAACTATTACTCCTGGGATTACCTTGTTCATGTATTAAGTCAAGGCCTCTCCTCTACAACAACCTTGTAGAAAAGGGTCCCAGACCCTCTGTTCACAGCTCTGTCTCTAGTGCCCAGATCAGTGCCTGGAACAAAGTAGACCCTCAATGAACAAGTGTGGAATCTTTTGAAGAATCTTGATTTAATAGTATGGTATTTTCTCTTTAACCAGGAAAGTTGGGTTCCTAAACCTTCTCCTAGCCCTGCTACTGCTCTAGGATGGTAGCATTCATAGTTGATATATTTAAAAATCCACAGAGTCTAAAGATTTAGTTTCTGTTGACTAGTCTGTGCTTCCTAGACTTTTTACCAGATCTCCTTCCCTTGCCCTTTCTCTAAGATGCATTAAGGTTTTCCAATGTTCCATGCAAGAGGTGACTATAAAATGATAAGAATTTTGTCAATTCCGTCACAAAAGCAAACCTTCTTGTTTTGTTCTCAGGAATATTGCTTTGAATTTCTGTGTCTGGGCCCATTTTCAGCTACTCAAAGTGCACTCACCCCAACACAGGAGGCAACCTAATGTAATGGACTATACTAGATGTAGAGTATGCAGGTTTGATTTAAATAGGAGCTCTACCCGTTTCTGGTTTTCATGTAACCTTACCTAGCATCAGCCTTTTCACCTGGAAAATGGGAAAAATAATGACATCACATGGTTACTCCCAGGAACAAGCGACAGAATTTATGTAAAAGGCTTTATATGAATTGAGTGTGGTTATAAGTGAAGGTTATACTATCATCATCATCATCATCATCATCTTTGAGCCAGATCAGACGTTACTAGTGATTTCTTAATTGGCCTATAATATTTTTCTTTCTGAAGAGTCTGTCACAAAGCACATGAGGCAACATACATAGCTGAGTGGTTGAGAGTACAAACACTGGGGTCAAACAGACTCGACTGTAAAGCCCAGCTGTGTCCTTGCGAGTTGCCTAAATTCCCTCCAGTCATACAATGTCACTAAGGTCCAGTTTCCTCACCTGAAAAAGGAGAGAAATCATTGTCTTTACCACAGAGGCAGGGAACAAGAATTAAATGAGAACATAAGACCTCGAAAGATATCTGTTGCGAGATAAGCAGTCAATTATCATTTGTGTTAGTACTGAATTCTGTCAGAGTAAACAGTTGGGACAGACACGGTGGTCCATGTGCATATATATGGTGATCCACAGTGAATTAAGCGCCATTTAAATCCTCTTACTGTAATGTCCTTGAGAGGTTGCTTTTCTTCTACCCAAAGTGACTGAGATCAAAGTTAGGCTTGTTCTAAGCTTTCTACTGAGATCCTCCATCAAACTTCACCTCTACTTCCCTCACTCATCCATATCCAGGATATTCCCTTTAGTCTCCATGGTAGGGCTCATCATCTCCCTCCCTGGGGGTCATGAGCATCTTCATCATGACTTGGTTCTTCCTTCAACCACTCCCCACTCTTGCTGACTGGAACAAGATGGCAGTGGGGGAAAGGACTACGGTGCTAGCTCAGACATGAATGCTCAGGGACATATGCATACTGAATAGATTTTGAGTCTCTGGGCACAACCTGCATGTTTTACAATATATTTTTTTTAATTTTTAAATGTTTTTATTTATTTCTGAGAGAGAGAGAGAGAGAGAGCGTGAGCAGAGGAGGATCAGAGAGAGAGGGAGATACAGAATCGGAAGAAGGCTCCAGGCTCTGAGCTAGCTGTCAGCACAGAGCCTGCCTAACGTGGGGCTCAAACCCGAGCCTTGGGATCATGACCTGAGCTGAAGTCGGACACTTAACCGACTGAGCGACCCAGGCTCCCCTACAATCTTTTTTTTTTTTTTTGATAAAATTTACTGTGTTAGCCATTTTTAAGTGTACAATTCTGTGGCATCGAGTATATTCATTTGGTCATCACCATCATCTATCTCCAGAACAGATTCATCACCCTATGCTGAAACCCCATATCCAGTAAATACTAACTCCTCATTCTCCCTCTCTCCCTGGCCCTTAAATGCTGGGAGAGAAGGAGCCACCATCCTACTTCTGTCTCTATGAATTTAACTACTCTAGGTACTTTATACGAGTAGAAAAATATAGTATTTGTCCTTTTGTGACTGGTTTATTTTACTTAGCATAATTCATCCATGTTGTAACACATGTCAATATTTCCTACTTTTTAAAATATTTATTCATTCTGAGGGGGTAGGAGAGGGGGACAGAACATCTGAAGCTGAAAGCAGAGAGCCTGATGTAGGGCTCAAACTCATAAACCGTGAGACCATGACCCGAGCCAAAGTCGGACGCTTAACCCACTGAGCCACCCTGGTGCCCCAATATTTCCCTACTTTGTAAGCGTTGAAGAATATTCCATTGCATGCATATACGACATTTGGTTATCTGTTCCTCATTGATGGACACTTGGGTTACTTATAAGTTTTACTATTGTAAATAATGTTGCTATGAACAGGAGTGAAAAAATATCTGTTTGAGTCTCTGCTTTCAATAATTTTGGAGATATACCCAGAAATAGAATAAGTGGATCATATGGTAATTATATTTTTAATTTCTTGAGAAACTGCCATACTATTTTCCACACAGCTGCACCATTTTAAATCCCCACCGGAAATTCATAAAGATTTCAATTTTTCTACATCCTTACCAACAGTTGTTATTTTTCTTTTTTTTAAATACTAGCCATACCAATGAGTGTAGAGTGGCATCCAATTGTGATTCTGACTGCATTTCCCTTATGATTCATGATGTTGAGCCTCTATTTTGTGTGTTTATTGGCCATTTGTATACCTTCTTTGGAGAAATATCTATTTGAGTCACTTGTGCATTTTTAAATTAAACTGTTCATTTCTACTGCTGAGTTTAAAAGTTCTTTATAGATTGTAGATGTTAATCCCTTTTCAGATATATGATTTGCAAACATTCATTCCCATTCTTTGGGTGGCCTTTACACTCTCTTAATAGTATCTTTTGATGTACAAAAGTTTTTAAATTGGGTGAAGTCCAATTCATTTTTTGTTGTTGTTGCCTGTTTTTTATATCATAGCTAAGAAATCATTGCTAAATTCCATGTCGTGCAGCCTTTCCTCTTTGTTTTCTTCTAAGAGTATTTTAGTTTTAGTTTCTTACATTGTCTTTGGTCCATTTTTACTTAATTTTGCATATGGTGTAAGGTATGTAGATAATCAATTTTCCCAACACCATTTGCTGAAAATACTGTCCTTTCGCCATCAAATGGCCTCTCCACTCTTCGTGAAAGTCATTTGACCATAAATGCAAGGGTTTGTTCTGGGCTTTCTGTTCTATTGCATTGGTCTATATATCTGTCATATACTAATACATACTGCACTGTTTTCATTACTGTAGCTTTGTGGCAAGCTTTAAAATTAAGAAGTGTGAGACCTCTAACTCTGTTTTTCATTTTCAAGATTGTTTTGCCTATTTAGGGTCCCTTGAAATTCCATATAAATTTTAGGATGGATTTTTCCATTTCTGCACACAAAAAATCATTGGGATTTTGATAGAGATAAAATTGAATCTTTAAATTGCTCTGAATAGTTTTGACATTTTAACAATGCCAAGTCTAAGAATCCACAAACATGAGATGGCTTGGCATTCATTTGTGTCTTCTTTATTTTGCAATATTTTAGAGTTTACAGTGCACAAGTCCTTCATCTTTTTGGATTAGATTTAATGCTAAGTATTTTGTGTTTTGTGATGCTGTTGCAAATGGAATTTTTTAAAAATTCCTGTGTCAGGTTGTTCATTTTCAGTATATAGAAAGTCAACCAATTGTTGCCTTCTTATTTTGTATCCTGTCCCTATGCTGAATTTGTTTTTTAGTTCTAACATTTTTTTGTAGAACCTTTAGGGATTCCATCGAAAGATTTCATGCCACCTGCAAACAGATAATTTTATCTCTTTCTTCCTGATTTAAGTGCTTGTATTTCTTTGTCTTGCCTAATGGCTCTGACTAGGACCTTCAGTACTATATTGAATAGAGGTAGCACAGGCAATCCTACTTGTTTTGCTCCAGGTCTTAGAAGAAAACTTTCAGTCTTTCACCATTGACTATGATGTTAGCCGTGGCATTTTATTATGTGATCTTTATTGTGTTGAGGCAATTTCCTTCTATTGCTAGTTTGTTGAATGTTTGATTATCATAAAAGGGCATTGAATTTTTTCAAATGATATTTCATTTCAAAAAGCATCAGTTGAGAGGATTGTATAGTTTTTATCCTTTATTTTATTAATGTGGTGTATTTCAATGACTAATTTTCATATATTGAACAATTCATGCAGATAGGATTAAATTCCACTTAGTCATGCTATATAACCTTCTTATATACTGTCTAATTCAGTTTGCTATTATTTGGGTTGGAGTTTTTTACGTAAATCTTTATCAGGGAAATTGATGTGGTTTTCTTTTCTTATAGTGTCTTTGGCCAATTTTGATATATATGTCCTCATATAATGAATTTGAAAGTATTTCCTTCTCTTCATGTTTTTGAAAGAGTTTGAGAAGGAATGTATAAATTCTTCTTGAAACATTTGGTAGAATCCACCGGTGAAGTCATCTGGTCTTGGATTTTTCCTTGTTGTACAGGCTTTCATTACTGACTCAATATCATTACTGTTAATTGCTATGTGCAGATTGTCTATTTCCTCATGATTCAGTCTTAGTAGTTTCTGTGATTGTAATAATTTACCCATTTCGTTTGTATTTCCCAACTGTTGGCGTGTAATTGTTCATAGGATGGTCTTGTAATTTTTTATTTTTTATTTTACTTTTGTGAAATTAAATGTTCCTTCTTTTATTTATGATCTTAGTAATTTGAATCTTCTCTTCTTTCCCTTAACTCCAGTTTATCTCTGGGTTTGTCAATTTTGTCAATCTTTCAAAAGCCAACTCTTGGTTTCATGGATCTATTGTTCTATTTTTTTAATTTTATCTTTGCTCTGATCTTTATTGTTTCTTTCCTTTTGCTAACTTTGGCTTTAGTTTGTCTTCTTTTCCTAGTTCCTTAGGATATAGATTTGGATTATTGACCTGAGATCTTCTTTTTTAATGTATGCATGTGTAGCTCCAAATTGTCTTCCTAGGACCACTTTTGCTGCTTCAAAAAGTTTTGTGTTTTCATTTTATTTGTCTGAAGAGATTTTCTCATTCCCTGCATATCTGTGAATTTCCAAGTTTTCTTTCTCCTGGTGGTTTCTAGCTTTATTTCATTGTGATCAGAAAATATGCTTTGTATGACTTTAATCTTTTAATTTTTATCGAGACTTGCTTTGTGGCCTAACATATGGTCTCTTCTGGAGAACATACACTTAGGAAGAAAGTGTATTCTGGCTCATTGGTGGAGTTCTGAATATATCTGTTAGTGTAATTGAGTTATATTGTTGTTCATGTTCTCTATTTCCTTGTTCATCTTTTCTCTTATACCCTATTGTTTAAGGCAGAATATCGAAGTCCCCAACTATTGTGAGAATGTCTGTTTTTCCCTTCTGTTCTGTCAATGTTAGCTGTGTATATTTAGGAACTCTAATGTTTGGTGCATATCTGCTTATAATTATTATATATTCTAGGTGAGTTCACCCTTTTATCACTATATAATGCCCTTCTTTGACTCCTGTAATAGTTTTTTTTACTTAAAGTTTGAATGTCATTAGTTTAGTCACCTCTGCTTTCTTTGGGTTACTGTTTTCAAGGGATATCTTTCAGTGTTCTTTCACTTTCAATCTGAGTGTGTCTTTAGCTGTAAAATGAGTCTCTTGTAGACAGCATATAGTTGCATCCTGTTTGGTATTTTTTAATTAATTTATTTTTTTATTTATTCAGTCTGCCAATCTATGTCTTTTGCTCAGAGGGATTTTAATCCACTTACCCTGAAAATAATTACTGATAAGGATTCCTTTTGCTCTTTTTGTTTTCTCTATATCTTATAGCTGTTTGTCCTTCATTAGCCCTATTTCTGTCTTCTTTTGTATTTAGTTAGTTTTTCATAGTGATATGTTTTGATTACCTTCCTATTTCCTTTTGTATATATTCTATAGGTATTTTCTTTGTATTTCCCATGAGAATTACACATAATATTGCAAAGTTATAATAATCTATTTTAAACTGATACCAACTTAACTTTGCATACAAAAACTACTCTACCTCATCTCCTGCTTTATGTCATTGGTGTCATAAATTATATCTTTATATATTATATACCCATTAACAAAGATTGATCCTTATTTTTATGCTTTGGTTTTGAAATCCTGCAGAAGAATAAAAAGTAGAGTTAAAAACTAAAGTAAAATAATACTGGCCTCTACATCTGTTCATGTATTTACTTTTACCAGAGAATTTTGTATTTTTATATGGCTTCAAGTTACTGCCTAATGTTTTTTCATTCGGGTCTAGAGGCAATGAACTCCCTTAGCTTTTGTTTACTTGAGGATATTGTAATTTCTCCTTCATTTTTGAAGGACAGTGTTGCTGGATATAGCTTTCTCAGTTGATAACTTATTTTCTTTCAGTAATTTAAATACACCATTCCACTGCCTCTGGCCTGCAAGGGATCTCCTGAGAATCTAACAAGTCTCTTTATTTTTTTATTTTTATTTTTATTTTTTATTTTTTACTGCTTGAGTATTGTCTTTGTCTTTGAATTTGACAGTTTTATTATGTGTCAGCTTAGGGTTTTTTTTATGTTTATTTAGTTGGACTTAGTTGAACTTGTCTGTGTATATACATATCTTTTCCAAAATGTGGGTAATCTCTGGCCATTATTTCTTCAAGTATTCTCTCTGTTTCTTTCTCCTTCTTTTTCTTCTTCAATTCTCATAATGCATATGTAGGTCCACTTAACAGGCCTCATAAGTGCCTCAGACTTGGTTACTTTTCTTCAGTCTTTTTTGGTTTGACCCCTAGACTTAAGAATTTCAGATGATCTGATTTCGAGTTTGTTAATCCTTTCTTCTACTTATTGGAGTCTGTTGTTTGAATCTCTCTAGTGATTTTTTTCAATTCAGTTATATTTTTCAACTCCAGAATTTCTGCTTCATTTCTTTGTAATTTACGTTTCTTTGTTGACACTTTCATTGTGTTCATGTATCGTTTTTATTATTTTCTTTAGTTCTTTGTCCATATTTCTTTCAGCTCTTTGACCATATCAAAGACAGTTGTTTTAAAGTCTATCTAGTAAGTCGACGGTTTCTGGACATTTATTTTGTTCTTTTGAATGGCCTATGTTTTTCTGTTTCTTTGTATACCTTTTATTTTTGTTGGAAACTTGGTATTTGAAAAAAAACAGCCGCCTCTCCCAGTCTTTGATGACTGGCTCTATGCAGGAGCCACTAATCAGAGGCCTTCACTAATCAGCCAAGTGTGAAGACTTAAGGTCTCAATCTTTTCTAAGTATGTATTTTCCCTGGACCAGAGTTGGGGGGAGGAGGGGAAGTGCTTTGTCTGATTATGTATATGTGAGTGCTTTTAAATGTCTTAATTACCCTAAGACTCTTACCCCTGCTTCTTCTCAGGGTCTTAGCTATTCTACTGTATTTTTAAAAATGTTTTATTTATTTTTGAGAGAGAGATAGGGACAGCATGAGCAGGGAAAGGTCAGAGAGAGAGAGGGAGACACAGAATCCAAAACAGACTCCAGGCTCCGAGCTGTCAGCACAGAGCCCGACGTGGGGCTCGAACCCATGAACCATGAGATCATGACCTGAGCCAAAGTCTGACACTTAACTGACTGAGCCACCCAGGTGCCCCTCCTGCCAATTTTAGTATGACTTTCTCTGGACTGAGAGTTCACTTGGTTGCTCTAGATCTCTAACTGATTTCCATAGCTCCTATAAAGTTGTTTTAGCCCATCTTTATTGTTTATTTCTTGTGTCCCTTGGGGAGCCAGGGCTGGGAGCTTCCTATTTGGTTATCTTGATGACACAACCCACTGTAATATTTTAATAAAGAAAAAAGAAAGAGACAGAAAAGAATAATATCTCCTCCTTAACCCTGAGGTGTGAGCACAGCGAGCACTACCTGAGCAGAGATGACTGGCTGAGGGGAGGGAAGAGCCTAGAACACTGAAACTCAAGTGTTTGATAATTGCTCTGAAGTGACCATGTAAGGGAGCAGGGGTGGCAGTGCCAGAAGCTAACTAGGGAGTAAATTACCTCACAGATACTTTTATGGAGGTTCTCTGTGAGTCAGAGGATACAAATTAAACAACAAAGATGGGCACAAGTATACATATAATCAGACGTAACTGGAGATCGACCCTGGATCCTTGTCCCACTCCATCTAGAGCAGAGATTCTCAACATGTGGTCCCCAGACTGGCAGCATCAGCAGATTCTAGTTCTCAGTCTCTGATCTACCATGTATCTGAAACTCTGGTGTAAGTTCTCAGCACTTGCTGATTCTGAGACACATTCAAGTTTAAGCTGATCAAACTTGCATCAAACCCCCAGGCCCCTTTCTCCAATCCCAGCTCCCCATAAGCACCAAACCCACCAGCTCCCTATACCTGTGTCTTCCAGAATTTTTAAACATTTTTAATAAAGCAAGTAATGGCCTGATTACTTGAAAAAAAAATATGTGTAGGTATATAGATAACCTGTGTGTGGGTCCTTCTTAGAATTACCTCTTTTATGTAAGAGAGCTACACCAAAACAATGAACTTGTATGTGTGTCTGAAGGACTAAGGATATGTAACCTCTGAGCCTGTGTGAAAATCATGTACTCGAGGCCTGTAGTTAATTTTGAGGGACTCTTTGTTAATGATGATATCACTCCTGGATGACTTGATGTCATTTCCAGGTCCTTCAGCCATAGCCCTGGGATCAATAGATCCTAAGATCAGCTGTTCTGAGCATGGTAGTAGCCTGCAGAAAGAACATGGGTCTGCAATTCCTCCATGCATAGGTGGTTAACTCTGTTTGTATGAACTCTGGAAAGTTCTTAGATGACATATAGGCTCTACTGCACGCATAACCTGGATCCAACCTTAGACAGCTGTTCTTAGCACCTGATAATGCTTTCATTAATATGAAAAACCACGAAGCAAGCCCAGAGGCAATAAAGAGACACAATATATTAAAAAATCCAATAAGTAGAAACCTAAATTCGCTGAACAAATTATTTACGGGGCATATTTGTTTCCAAAGAACCATTTGTTTTACAAAATGACTACTTACAGTATCTTTGAGTAGGGATCTTCCTCAAAATATTAGGCAATAATTAAAGGAAATAATCTTTATGTGAACTAGATAATCACATAGCAATACCTATGGATTTTAAAAACATAGTACTGGGTGAAAAAGAGAAGTAAAGCATCTTTAATGCGATACCATTTAATAAACAAATGCATGCCAATAGAACAAATGCAAGATTAGAGGCCAGTGTCGTAGAATGTTACACATAGACTTCCCATGTGACCCAGCAATCCTACTTTTAGTCATTCTAGAGAAAGGAAACTCACATTCATACTGAATCCTGTATTTGAATCTTTACAGCAGTTATATTTATAATCACCAAAACCTAAAGATAATGCAAAAGCAATTCAAAGGTTAAATGACAAACAGACTGTGGTACGTCTATAAAATGGAGTACTACTCAGCAATAAAAAGAAATTAATCACTGCTACACATAACAATTTAGATGGACCAGAAGGGCGTTACTCAGAGTGAAACACACCTAGTCTAAGAAATGATTCCGTTTATGTAAAGTATAGTTGTGGAAAACAGATCATTCTGTTGCCACAGTTAGGTTTGGTGTTGAGTATAACTGTAAATGGCTAACACAAAGGAGTTTATTTAGGATGATTGTGATGGTAGTTAGATGAATCTAAACATGTGGTAAAATTTTATAAAACTGTACACCAAAAAAGGAAAAAAAGAATGCTTGTAAAAGCTGGTAAAAGCCCAAACAAGGTCTGTAGCTTAGCTAATAGTATTGCACCAATGTCAGTATCAACATCTTAGTTTGATAACTATCTATGGTTACGTAAGATGTTGCCCTTGAGGGAAGCAGAGAGAAGGTCACATGGGAGTTCTTTGTGCTATCTTTTGAACTTCTATCAGAGTCTAAAATTATTTCTAAATGAAAAGTTTTTAAGAACAAATACAAGTTAAGAGAATGAATATTAACTCATTTTAATGATTGACTATAGGAAGAAGGGAATGGAAACCAGAGGAGAGAGAGATTCCAGAGTATATTTAAATACTTGATTTATAATTTTCCGGGGTACATTTCAGTTCTCTTTTACTAAATTATAAACAGTATGAGGTCAAGAACCGTCATTTTCAGATCTCTCCATGACTAGCATAGTGGTGTATATATTAGATTCACAATGAATATTCATTCCGTTATTAAACAAATGAACTAGTGAACATATCTATTTCATAGCTGAGCTCCATAAAGCAGTCTTATATTTGCAAGTGACTATTGTTGGAAATGTTGACATTTTTTGCATACATACTAAGTACTATACTTTATGTTTAGGCCTTGAACATTTCTGTGTGACGCAGTTACATCATGCTCAGCTCTTACCCCAAAGCAAATGGGACTACAATCTATAAATTTGGGATTTCAGTGGGAAATAGCAGATGCTGAGTCAATGTGGCCTCATCACTGAGAAGGGTCTTAGTGTCTCCTACCACCAAGGTTTGCCTTTCAACAAAAAAGAAATTATAGTTCCTAGAAATGTCAACTTAGAAGTTTCTGGAACCCAAGTTGGACTCTTGAATTAGAATGTCCCATTGATCAAATCATGCTTTTTGTTTCATGAGTTTTCTTATTTTCTTCATGCTCGTCTTTTACCTTAAGAGGGCCTGTATATAATTTAATGTTTCCTTATGATATTTTATGAATCAAAGCCATGTTTCTCAACCAGTAGTTGCCGTCTTTAAGTATATAATGAAGGCTGCTTAGGAATACACCACACTGTGTTTCCTTATTCTTCATTTTCAGCTTATTCTGGAAAAGAGTGAAAACATCTAGAAGGGCGTATCCTATTTTCAATATTGGCATGAAGAAATGACTGAAGCTAGTAAACGGAAGAGAAGGAAGAAGGGAGAGGATGTTAAAGGGAATTTGTATGGGGTGGAAGGGGTGATAGTAAAATAAATGGATAGTTCCACAAATCAGCAGGTGCAAAGGGAGTGGATGTGAAAGGGTCACATGATCTGGGACATCAATTAAATGCCTTTAGAAGGTTTTCTAAAGGAAAACCATTTGCTAGCTTTTCTCATCTCTGAATCCAGTGGTCCTTCTGAGAATAAGATAAGTGCTTTTCTTATTCTTGATAGGAAAAGCAGGGAATTTTTGTCACTGTGTTATAAGAAAATCAAATAGCAACGTTTGATTACCACCACATGCTGCTGTATTCAATATGGAGCCTCTCCCTTTCATAACGACCAGTGTGTCCCCAGTATGGTCTCTTGCCTGAGCTGCCTGGACACAAAACTTAACTACAGAAATAGGCTGGTTTGGCATGGACTTTATGGTAAACGTAATTGAACCATAAGTGAAAACGTGTGGATTTTTTCACGTGTTATAAAAATGGAAAAGCACATGGATTTAGAAGAGATATGCTCTTTAAAATGAATAAAAGGTGTTTTTAAAAATGTTAATTGCTTTCCCAACTTTTGTTACAAAGTTTGCATCTTTAGTCTGGGCAACGGTCACTTGCCTAGTCCCCAACTCCCACACAGTCCTCGATGAGAAAAATAAAGCTCTAGATTCACTTACAGTAAATGGCTTAGCCTGGGCTCCAAGAAAGCAGAGCCTGAGACAAAGACTAGTGTGCACGGGGCTTATTTGGGGAGGTGGTCTCAGAGAGCTTGGGTGGGAGACCAAAAGGCAGGGACTGCCAGCCCAGGGCACTTTGTCAAGCTGACCACCGCTGTGGGCAAATGTGCTGGGGCACATCCCGGTGGGGGAAGAGGAGAGCCTTTATCCACCAACTCCTCTGATCCTCCCTCATCAAGGGGGACCCTGAGGGTGAGAAAAGGCTGTGACTCCAACAAGCTGCTATTCAGTTATCCTGCGGACACCAGGAACTCAGCCACGGCTATAGTACAGCTGGCCTGGAACCCAAAGCATGCAGAGTGCAGTGAGGGGAGGCAAGCCCAGTCAGTCCTCACTTGACGTCTGGGAGCACCTCCATCAGGCCAAGCCCTATGGCTGGATTTTTGGATAGTCTGGATTTACACAGTCAGTTTTAAAAACATGCTCAAGAAAAATCATGATTGTGTGTGACAAAGTCAGTCAATCAGTCAATCAATTGAACTATCTCATGTAGCCGTTGACAAGCAGATTGCTTACTTAGTGTGAGGACCCAGGAGAGGAATCCCAGCCTTAACCTTCTGGAAACTCACAGGCTGCTTTGAACCACACAGTATATCAGGTTCAACTCCATATTTAACACACGAGTTAGTTTTGACCCCAATACATTTTAATATACGAAAGCCAAGTAGCAATTTAGGCATGGGTAGCTGACACATTTTCCTGGACCGGAAGCCTGAGGTTGTCGGATAATGTAGGATTCTATGGAAGTTGGCCTGGTTATGTCTCAATAGCATGGGCCTTGAAAAATGGTGTCTATGGTCCACTCAGCGGCCTCCCAGCTTTATGACATTCCTAAATGACCCAAGCCTCTTATGGAAAGGATCCTTTCTGGATCAAAGGGAGTAGATAACACCATTTCATAAAGCATCTCTGAAGACTAAGAAAACATGAAGCATTTTACCCAGTGCCTGTGTATTTTAGGCAGAAAGTTAATTCCCTTTGCTTGATTGTGTACATTCTTTCTGGAAGACTGAATAGCAGAAGCGAATGTTGAAACACCATCTTACCTCTCTTGAACAACTCCCATGGACTGCCCCTCAGCTGCCCTTCAATACCAAGTTGCAAATTCAAGTCTGGGTGCGTGGCGCCTTTTTTTTTTTTTTTTTAATGTCAGCAAGTTTAACTTTAATTCTGGACTATGGTAAAACAACAGAAGGATGTAGGCAGCCTTTTGTTATTTATGCAGCATGCTAAAAATTATGTGATAGCCAGTAAATTAAGTAAAGCTGCCCTATAAATTTCAGTTAAATCTTACATGTGCTTTAATAGTTAATACATCATCATGAATCACATTTCCGTAAACCACAGTAGAAGTTCAGGCAAGGCCTATGAGAATGTGGTGGATTTTTGCTAACATTGTTTTTCCTCAACTAAAGCCATCCTCTAAATAAAGTGGATAATCAGGTGGATTTTCCTCAATGATATAAAACACAAAATTAAGTCTCACTGACTGCTGATATTGCCGAATCAAGTCCAAAGCACAATGTACAACTTCAGTTCATAAATTACCAGAACAGCTCAAATTATATCCTGAAAGAATGAGTGTCCATGCCCATTCTCTCCTGACTTATTTTGTGATTCTAAAGAAAATTGGCTAGGAAGCACTAGTCTATAATAAAATATGAATATGTCACAAGAGGTAGGTCTGTGTAGGAGAATGCTCAAAGGTGAGAAAAACTGGTTTTGTTTTATTATTTAAAAAATTTTTTTAATGTGTTTATTTATTTTGAGAGAGAGACAGAGAGACAGAGAGACAGAGCACATGAGTTGGGGAGGGGCAGAGAGAGAGGGAGAGAGAGAATCCCAAGGAGGCTGCACTGTCAGTGCAGAGCTCAATGTGGGGCTTGAACTCTCAGACTGTGAGATCATGACCTGAGCCGAAGTCAAGGGCTGGATGCTTAACCAACTGTGCCACCTAGGCACCTGAGAAAAACTCGCTTTAAATCCTTGATATTCAACATGTAAATGCCCTCTCAGAGATGCATCAGAGATGCGTTTTCAGCTTACCCTGTGTGGGATATGGTTGTGTGTAATGATGACATTGACTCTTGACACAGCCAATATGTATACATGTATGTATGTACATATATATATGAGTTTGAACCTCATAATTCACTTTAGACTCATGAATCTACATTTAGACTGATAAGTTGGATAGGCTCAAATGAGGAAGAATATAAACACCACAGTATAACCAGCTTGAGGGGCTTATAATTTAATGAGTCAAGACTAAATAGTACATGAAGGAATTTGAGCAATTACCAGTTGCATTAGCTCATCAAATGGCAGAGTCCACTAATTAATGCCAAGGACCTCAAAGACCAGCTCAGAATCCTTCTCAACACAGTGACCTCCAGTGGACCAGAGTTAGCATGCAAAATGTAGCATTTTTTTCAGGTACGGATTAGGGACCATCGGGTATTGAGACTTTTGGTGCTGAGAGAGTTGAATAGAATTTCAGGAGAAGAATCACTGTGGTAGGCACAGCAGTTGGGGAGAGCTTGAGCTCAGCATGGAGGAATGACATCCAGATTTGATTGGGCACTTTGTTCAGGGAGAACTAATGTGGGGAGACACCAAGGGAGGAAGGAAAGGGGCGTACAGGACTGTGAAGAAGTCCACGTGGGTCGCATAGACGTTGCCATGCAATGCGATGAGCTGCGAAGTTGGACCTGGCCAGAGACAATGTGGAGTGTTTAGCAGAGAAATCAAGACACAATAGGAAAGTCGAGAGCCATTTTGGGGCTGGTGGGCATGTCACTGATATGAGGCCAGTAGTATATTTGGAAGACTGATGTCCAGAAGAGGCGCCTCACTGGGGGTGCTTCTCTGAAGATTAATTGAAGGAGATTCCACAAAGTTCTGATAGGGGTGGGGAAGCACAACCAGAAGGGAGGGGAAAGCAGTCATAAGCATGTATGTGACTGAGTAGGTAACCACTGGGGGCAGCTGGGACACCAGCCACCAAGGTCTCTTTGAGGCAGTAGAGAACACAGTTCAGAATGACAGTGCGTGGAGCAGCTGGGTATTTATCCAACCACTCTGCCTTGTCCTTGGCAGAGGGCTGACCTTGAGCGTTACCTTCTCAGCCCCTCCCTGCCGCCTTGCATAGGAGTTGAGAGAAACCTCTCAGCATGGACCAGGGCATGGGTGACAAGGGACATGGGCAGGAAATCAGCATGGCAATGCACACTCGCCGTGATGGTGCCTTGGATTCTCTGTGTTCCCTCTCTTCCCTTTCCACTTAAGGGGAAGCCCAGCCATTTCTGGCTACTCCGTAAGGAAGAACTTTCTGAATACAAGTGTGTTGTTTTCACCAGCATGTCGATTGAGAAACGGTGACCAAAATTGCATGTAGGTTTAGACATCATGTATAATTTTATCATCACATTAATGTCAAACCCACACTATTCAACTTCCTTCTAGGAGTTTGAAATAACACTGTGGTCTCTTACATAGACAACCCTTGTGCTCCCTGCTTGGGTAGCCTTCTTACCCCCACTCCAGGCCTTGAGAAGAGAGTGAGTGCCCGAGCATTCACACTTCCCTGAGAGAACCCAAATTCCTTGCCCCTGGGATCACCTGAGGTATTTAAGTATTAACATGTCTGAAGCTCATCATCATCTAGCAAGTCACTTATCTCAGTTTCCTCAACTCAGTAAATGACAACACCATTTTGCAGGAGCCCAAGGCAAACGTCTTGGAATCAACAGTGTTTCCTCTTTCTTTCACACCCACATTTGACCACACCAACTCCCACTGGCCCTAACTTCTAAATGAACCCCAGAGTCCACTCAGTTCTCCACCGCTATTATCCAGGTCCAAATAGCCATCGTCACCTGCCAAGGGTATTACAGTGACCTCCCTCATTCCGCGTACTTCCCTTCATCCTGATCTCAGCACAGCTGTCAGAAAATCCTTGTCAAGTGTGGGCCAGACCTTGTCTCTCACCTATTCAGACCCTCATATTGTTTCTCGTCTCACTTAGACGCTCCATACAGACCCCAGCAGGCCCTTTGTGATCAGACTGTCTCGTTTCATCTCTGATCCTATTTCCTACTACTCCCCCTGCTTTTGCTCATTTTTTATCTACCTGATGCTCCTGGAATGGACTAGGTATATGCCCACCTTAGTCCCTAGTACCTCCTGTCGTTTCTGTCTGGAATGTTCTTCTTCAGATTTTAAGTGAAGAGGGCTTACCTCTCCTCCATCCTTTGAATTTTGACTCAGATACATCTTTCTAGTAAATTCCCCTGACTTTATAACTACATTGACAAGCACCCCAACAGTCCTTACCCTCCTTCCTGGCTTATTTTTTCCTTGGCACTTGGGATGAATTGCATATTTTTTCTTCTATTTGTTTATTTTGCTTATTGCCTGTCTTCCCCCACTAGAACATAAGTACATATTTCATTCCCTGCTATATTCCCAGAGCTAAACCAAATGTCTGTCTCTGAATTAGTGCTCAATAAGTACTTGCTGAATGAATGAATGAATGAATGAGTCACTGAATTCATTACTATAGGCAAAGGGGACTTTCTTTTTGGAAACACTGAACTATTTGTTTGTAGGCACAATCCCCAAAGAACAATTTCTTTTTTTTTTAATTTTTAATGTTTATTTTTGAGAAAGAGAGAGAGCAAACAGGGGAGAAGCAGAAAAAGAGGGAGACAGAATCAGAAGCAGGCTCCAGGCTCTGAGCTGTCAGCACAGAGCCCAGTACGGGACCTGACCCTACTAACTGTAAGATCATGACCTGAGCAGAAGTCAGACGCTTAACCGACTGAGCCACCCAGGAGCCCTCCCCCCGTAAAGACCAATTTATAGTTACTGGTTTGGGGGTGATTATTGAAGCTCTGACTGCAGTATTCCTGAACAGGACTCTACGTGCCATTAGATTATTTGGATAAAAGAGCACCCCTACCATGTTTACCATATTGTTTCCTCACACTCCCCTTGCCAAATTCTTCCTGCCAATTGTGCTATAGCAATTATCCCTGGGGTATTAAAAACAGTTGAGAATACCGATTGCTGAACAAATGGGGTAAGGAAAGAATTATGCCTGTCATTTTAGAGAAAGGTGTTTCCCTCTTTCCCAACTCACCCCACGAGCCACTCTGTACTGTATCGCCTGTCAGCCACCCCCAGAGGGGAGCCCTCCAGTCTTAGGAAGGTCCTCTGCTTTCGTCCTGCTGAGCTGACATCACAGTCTCCAAAACTCTGGCCTCTGGAATTACGTGCTCGGGGTGACACTGTGATAAACTCTAGATTAAACCAGCCAGTGTAAGCTTGGAGCCAGCAGACATTTTACATTCCCATCTCAGCATCTTGCCACACGGGGAAGAACCAATGGCCTCAGTGGAAAGCGAGACCTGACGACTCGTGACCCACGGGTCTCCCATGCACAAACACTGAAATATTTCAGACCCACTCCGTCCAGACTCACATTTCTTTTGTTCCCCCCTCTTTCCACAGCACTAGATCTTATGCTGTCAAATTCTGCCAAAGTTCTGCATGACATAATAAATAAATAATAAAGTCAGTTAATAACAGCAATAGAGGCAGTAATAAAGTATCTTAACGAGAATGCAAAATGATTGCATTTGGACCCAAATCGCTCTAAGAATTCAATGGTGATGGTGAAATCAAACCCTATAAAGTATATCTGCTTGAGGACACTCTGGACAGGACCCGAGAGCCACCCAGGATCACAGCACAGCCTGAACTGTAACAGGTGTCCAGGACTGGCCCCCCCCCCCTTCTCTTCTCTTCCCGTGTGGCCACTCAGGGGATGTGTTGCTTCAGATGCCTCAGGCCGATGGGTTTTTCAGTTAACTTCTAAAACTGTATATGTCCATAAGTCTGCTAAAGTCAAGGATTTAAAAGCTGCAAAGCACTTTCTTTTAAGAAAGAATAAAGCATTACAGACACGTGTGCACGCGCGCACACACACACACACACACACACACACACACCACTTGGAACTTTCCTTGTTTGTCATAAAATCAATCCAGCTGGGCTTAGGATGAAGGTTCTGATTCTATCACAATCACTATCACCTGAGGAATGAGAACCAATATTCTATTAACCTACTTTTTTAAATATCGTTAATAATTTCTGCCAGTAGTCTCTTAATATCTGGAAGGCTTGAATTTAAGTTACACTATGTCCAGAGTATGCTATATTTTCTGCAAGCCACGCTTCTCCATTTTAACACATATTTTACTATCATAATATTAGTATATTAGAACTCTAAAGGAAAAAGTCATTTGGGGAGAAATGCATCTTTCGTTCTCTCTGAGGGCCTAACACCTGGTAGGAGGTGTTAAGAATGAGTAAAGAAACTTCCTTTCAAGTTCAACGGCTTTCTTTCCTGTTTCAGCTGAATGTAGCATGTCTCTTTTCAAGAGGCCCTGGCTAAGATGCCCTGTCGAGGGGAAATTATTTGGTAGAGGAAACAACTCTATTCTCTCCTACTCTAGATTTGAGGAATATGTGAAGAGTACCTATTTATACATTAAGTATAAGAGAGGTATGTGTGAAAATGAAACAAAACAAAAATAACCTTATCTCACACATAAAGTTTACTTTCACAGTACAATAAAAATAATTAAGAAGATCTTTTATCAAGATGCCAACTAAGTGTGATTTTACTTTATATAAGATTATACTGTGTTATACGATGTTATATACTATGGATGGATACATACTGTGGATATATAGGATGATATATAGGATGTTATACCCCATGGATGGATATATACCATGGATATATAGGATGTTATATACCATGACATGCAGTACTACTAGAGTTCTATTCTTCTATGATGACCCACATTAATTCTTCTTCTCTGAGCAGGAGATGGAGGTGACAGAAATATAGATCATGGGTCAAATATATGCAGAGAAATCCAATCTCTCGTTATTTGAGAGGCAGTGTCGCCCTTGGGGGAAAAAATAAGTGTAGGAAATGAAGGAAAGGTGTTCATGTCTTGTCCCATTCAAGGGTTCCGGGGAGATCCTGAGTACACTCTCCTGTCTTTCTTACCGCAGATATTCTTACATGCATCTGAGAAGCATGCTGCAAACACGCCCATTGGTGTGGGAGGGCTCTTGCACTTTGGGTGACAGGGGAGGCCCCCAGGGCTCTGTGACAATGCAGAACAGGCTGGGTGTGAGGAGGTGGCTGTGCAGAGTAAGGTGACCCCTCACCCTGGTCCTCTCAGGGGGAGGGGCAGCCCACACTGTCCTCTGCTAGCTGTGACCCCTAGTGTTCGTCAAGTGCAGGGTCATCCAATTCATTCTTTCCTCTGTCACACACATTTCTTCCTCATTGGGGGATTGATGGGAAGTAGAATCTAATTTTAAAACAATCACCACTAGGAAAACCTTCCACCCTGGAAATATGGGCCAGAAGTTTTAGTCATTTTGACTATTGTTCAAGCCGAAGTTGAGACCTGAGATTCTGGTGTTAAAAAAAAAAAAAAAAAAAAAAAAAGTGCTGTTGTTGTGCCCTTACTGCTTAAAATATCCACTAAAGAACTTCTTTTTTAAAAAAAAATGTTTATTAATTTTTGAGAGAGACATAGAGTGCAAGTGGGGGAGGGGCAGAGAGAGAGGGAGACATAGAATCTGAAACAGGCTCCAGGCTCTGAGCTGTAAGAACAGTGTCCGATGCAGGATTCAAACTGACAAGCCATGAGATCATGACCTGAGCTGAAATTGGTTGCTTAACCGACTGAGCCACCCAGATGCCCCTCTGCTAAAGAGCTTCTTAAGACAAGAAGCCATACTATTTTGTTATTTACCAGTGTCTACTGTTGAGATATGCATACATGTGTATATATACATGTGTGTGGGGGCGGGGGGGAATTTGTATCCATACATAGTGTAAAGCTTCGTAGCCAAGCAACAAGAAATAACCACTTGCTGGAATTACTATTTATTCGTGTTTTTTATTTAAAACTCTTCTGCACAGATTTTACTCTGCATCTTTCAGGTAGTAGAAATAACAGCAGTTAACAGCTGAACTGTTTAGTGTGCTGTAAGATTGAGAAACAATTCAGTATTAGAATATGGTGGCATAGTATCCTCATGGCTAGTAATGACTTCTGATTCAGCTCGCGACATATCAGTAGTGAGCACGGGATCACATTATTATTTAAGGACTGACATATTCATTATGATATGAACCATCTGAAACAACAGTTATCCACATCGCATTTTCTCACAAATAACTGAAAGATCTCAGTCACATTGCATTTCAGATTGAGCAGATATATAATGCTTGACACGATGAATGTTTGGACTCATCCCCCACCCCCCCACGCCAAGTTGATTGCTTTTTGACATGTTACGCTTAGGTCTGAATTTGGTAATGGAGGAGGCTGTGACACTGGCCTGGGTTGGTCTTTGCACTTGGAAAATAACTAATGAGAAGGAGTTGAAAATTTCAATTCAGTTGGAATGCTCAGAAAATCACCAGACTTGAATTTGTGCCCGTGTGTGTGGAGGGGGTGGGTTATAAGTGGGTGTCTGTGGGTGCAGCATGGTGGGAGTTAGGTAGATACGTTGGTGTGCACAGCTTCAAGAAAGCTGGGGAGATTACAAAATCAAGATATTGGTAGACCAACATTATGGTGGTCAAGTTGGTGCAGAATTCCTGGTGACCTTTTGTGATGTAAGGAAAACTGTGTCTTCTGTTAGCTTACTTCCCCGGGCAATAAATAAGAAGAATGACCCTACCAGAAAATTAATCTGTCCTACAGGAAGAGCGGCAAATGTCATCTGAATGTATTTACCTCAAGGAGGAGATGGAGCATGTTGATATTTCAGAGTGGGCTTTTATTGGGAACATCTCCCATTAGCACTAATGAGAGCGGTGGAGTTAAGGCACTGCTGCCTTCTGCTCAGGGCATATTTCATCCTCAGTGCTAAAGCTTTGAAACTTTTTTTTTTTACCTCTTACCTGAAACTCTTTGGTAATTAGGCTAAATTTTTAACTATAAACATGGCTTTCTATGAATCCTCCCTGCTGTGTGTATGAATATCTAAAAAGTATTGGGGGTTTTCATTCCTATCCTTTTCCCTGGCCATCATGTCCTTTTCAGAGATAGCTTTCTTCTGTCAATACAGCAAAGCTAAATCCTAAGAAGGAAAATCTTAGAGAGTCCCTCCACTCCTCATCTGGACCCCAACCTGGATTCCTTTGATACTCAGAAGGTCTAGGAATTCTCTCGTTTTGCAGTAAAGTGGTAATTTTTTTCATTTGCCCCTCTGGAAGACCACGCAAAGGCCACATTCAATGTGATAGAAGTACTCCCAAGAATAAAATGCTTAATCAATGAGAAGAACGGAAGACATAAAACTACCTTCACTTACTTCAGGGTTAAAAAGACGAACATTCTAGAAGAATCCAGAGCATCAAAAACCTTGGAGAGCAGCCACATTCCTATTGTGAGCCAGGCACGTGTTTAAGATGCATCCTCCATTCAACAGCAGCCTGTCAGGAGGGACGGTTACCTTCGTCTTCAGATAGGGGAACTTGGCTCAAAAGCTAAGTGGCTATAAGATTCAGAGTGGAGGAAATGCTTTCCACTGAGATAATAATAACACAGATACCAAGGAGACTAGACTGCTTGGCCTCTGCCTTCAGACATAGAAAGGATCGTTTCTCAGGGACAGGCCATTAACCATGCTCCTGTCCCTCACTGTCAGAGTAGACATGTGGTTATAATGCAGCACAAAGGATCTAGATTAGACTAGGAAGGTACCTCAAGACCATGAACTTCTTTGTTGTGTCTCTCCAGTAGCTGGCTTCCAAGAACCATTCAAAAGCTAACCTGTGGTATCATATGGACCAAGCTGTCCCCCCTCTCAGGGACTGGAGCGCCCATCTCTGTGTGTGTCTGATAATTATTCTGAGTGGGACAGACTATTCTGTCTGATAAATATTTTGTGTGTCTGATAAGTATTCTGAGTTGGACAGAGCACAGTGGGAGCATTTGTCAGACCAGGTGGGTGACTGTGCAAAGGCCATCATAGTGAGGCTCCTTAATGGGATACCATCCAACAGAGGCAAATGTTGCCACCATATCTGTCTATGACAAACAGATGGAATTCAGCACCACTCAAGTTTCTTCTGTCCCTATCGTGATTCCAAGCGATCTGGCACTCCTGTCCCTGCTCAGGGGCCTCTTCGTCTCCTGGGGTTCACTTCCAGACCTGCAGCCTCACATCTAACACACTGTCAGTCCTCATCACAGGACTGTAATTCTTTACAGAAGATATTTAACTTTAAAAACCTCTTCCTTAGAAATTCAGCTCCAGCCTAAGGGTGCTTAATGGAGAAAGTAACTTAATGGAGGAAATAACCAGCTCTTGAGCTGGTAGCTTAAAAAAACAAACAGGGGCAATTGGATGGCTCAGTCAGTTAAGTGTCCGACTTTGCCTCAGGTCAAGATCTTGCAGTTAGTGGGTTCAAGCCCCGCATCGGGCTCTGTGCTGACAGCTCAGAGTCTGGAGCCTGCTTCAAATTCTACGTCTCCTGCTCTCTTTGCCCCTCCCCCATTCATTCTCGCTCACTCTCTCTCTCTCTCCCCCTCTCTCTCAAAAGTAAATAAACATTAAAAAAAATTTAAAGCAAATAAAAAACACCACCATGGCAGAGTAAACTTGACAGTTTTGCTTTTTTTTCAAGGAATACAACTGCTTTTCATGGGAACACAAGCCCTTCATCATGTCGTTCTAAACTTCTGTAGAAAATGAATTCCTGGGTCTATTTCTCTGTAGTTACTTCTCAGCCTCCGATGTAGTTTGCCAGATAAAAAACATAATGAAGGCTAACCTAGTTTCTTTGAACAACCCAACTTCTTTACCCATTTGTTAGAATTGAATGGTAAATGTTACCAGTCATCCTTTGCTCTCTGAATTGATGGTTTATCTCTAGAACAGGTGATATTAACAGTTAGTAGAGTGCTACCTGGGGCTTTTTGTCAACATGGATGGAATTTCCTGTCCTGAGAAGTAAATTATCAAAGAAGCAGATCTCCCTGAAGTCAAACCTCTTGTCATATGTATTGTGGAAGCACAATGTGGAATTGCATGATGGTGATCAGATGTTGAGCAAAAGCTGAAATGCTGAAGACTTCTCTTGGGGGCTTATTTTACAGTTGGAAGGCAGGAGTCAACACAGCCCACATAGGAGGTAACGATGATGGAGGGGAAAGAATAGGACATTGAACTACAAATTTATGGTTTCATCCCCCACTCACCTGGGGCAAATTTTTCTTACCAGGTTGTGAGGAATAAATATGTGTGTGACACATAGTACATGTTTATGCTCACAGTCATCAATTCTCTTCTATTTCAACCTCCCCTTCTTGTAGCAGATGAAAAAATAAGTCACAAAAAATAATACGACCAGAATATGTTATACAATTAACATATTGACAAGATGGAAGAAATCCAGTCGTGATTGCAAAGCCTCTTTATTCTCACCATTTTTCAGAGCACAAATTTGAGAAAAAAACCCACACTGACATTTCCCCAGCACGAAGTTATGGTCATAAGACTCCCAATGTTGATCACAGTTGATTTAGAGAAAGTAGAAAACGATCCTGATATTACATAATATTCCTAACAGTGCTAATATTAGTTAAATATCATAAACCACTGTGTCTTTCCAACCAGAAGCAAAAATTGATACGACATAGGCTATTTACCAATCTCATCGAAGCAACTAATTTTAAAGAAATATAATTTGAGATTTTTTCCCTCCAATTCAGTTGAGCACACATTTGTCAAGGCTTGCATGAACAAAAATAGTGCTGAATGGTAGAGCTTCAGTGATGAATGGGTACTGTCCAGCCTGTGAGAGCCTGAATTGGAAGCCAACATAGAAGCCAATAATCCTAATACAGTGAGATACCCACAGTATTAGATGTAGGCACACAGTCAGGTGCAGGGAAGGATTCTTGGTTGCGGGACACCAAGGAAGGTATTCTGAGGGGAGATGTATTACTAGAGTTTTAAACCACAAATATTAAGTTTCCTTAGGGGAGAAAAGAGGGAACCCCGTTCCAAGAAAAGGTAACATGAATATGCAAAATACTTCCGGTAAAGAGATTTGCATAGGCAAAGGCATTTGCTATCAGGACACAGGGCTTTCCCCACCCCTTGCATATACAGCTCATTTGGCCTTAAAATAGTTTTGTTTTGTTCTGTTTTTACTCTTCTTGGTTTATAGGTGTTTCAACTCTGTATGTGCATTATCGGAAGATTTGATTTTGTGTCCTATTATATGAAACTCCCTAAGGCTAGATACCTGTTTCCGGTATTCCTTAGGAATAAAACTACCACCGCCATCGGGTTAACTGGGAGCTCCCAGTGCTGCAAAACACAAATGTTTCGTTGCCCCAGAAGAGTTCAGTCCCCATGGGCTGCCGACCAGGGAGATCCATTTGTAGCTTTTTAGCCTGTGGCTGGTGAATTTAGAGTATGCATAAATTCCTCCGCAGGTGAAAACTAGCAGTAAAAGAACGCCAGGAGGCATTTGTGGGAGCTTTACTGCTTTTGTTAATGCCATGGGGGTCCTGGATTTTAAACTTCTGTGATAATCGCAAGCAGGGTGAGCATTGAAATCATTAATTTGTTCACTCAACATACAGAGGCTGTCAGTGCTCTCTTCACTGATTATCCAGTTCTGACGCCTTTTTACCACCAATACCACTGGAAGTTTAGTGAAAATCCGAGTCTCTCACCTGGATTATTGCAGTAGTATTCCAGCCAATGTCCCTCTCTAGCCCCTTGCCCTCCCGCCCTCTCCTTTTCACACAAGGACCAATTTTGTTAAAATGCAAGTCAGATTTCTTACTCTTTGGCTGAAAACTGTACAGTGGCTCCCACCCTCCCCCTTACAGAAAAATACAAATTTTCAAATGTTGCATGTGTTTACTACATACTCATTGAAGGAATGAAATGCCATGAGTTAAATTGAGTACCTATTAATCGTCAGAAACTGAGCCAGATGTAGGAGCACAAAGACAATGACATTATTTTCTCTCCAAGGGTTTATATTTGGGATGTGAGATGAGCTCACAAATGAACAAATACAAAATAATGTTATTCTCTCTGGTCAAAGTCTGCATAAATATAGTTGGGATACAAACAATGGAATGGCCAGTCCCTCCTGGGCAGTAACAGAACATGAGAGAGAGATGATACTTCAGTCATAAAACAATAGAAAGTCCAGGGTGTTAAAGGGTGTGGAGAGACTTTCCAGGCAAGAGAACCACAGGAACAAAGGTATTGAGGTGTGAATTCATGGCCAAGGAGCAGCCAGTGCTTTAATATGGGAGGACACAGGATGGGAGGAGGCTGGAGGGTGCAGAGGCCAAAATTTAGGGTAGAAGGGATAAACTAAAAGCCTTAACTGTCTTCTATTGCTTGAGTTTACTGTATATCTTCTAGGCAGTGGGGAGTCACTGAGGTTTTTAAGATGGCAGAAATTAGGAGGTGCCTGAGTGGCTCAGTCGGTTAAGCTTCTGACTCTTGATTTCGACTCAGGTCATGATCTCACTGTTCATGTGATCGAGCCCCGTGTCGGGCTCTGTGCTGACAGCACAGAGCCTGCTTTGGATTCTCTCTTCCTCTCTCTCTGTCCCTTCCCCACCCACATGCACACTCTCTCTCCAAATAAATAAATAAATAAACAAACAAACAAACATGAAAAAAGTTGTTTAAAAAGATGGCAGAATGTGTAGCAACATGGATGGACCTTGAGGGTGTTATGCTGAGCGAAATAAGTCAGGCAGAGAAGGACAAATATCATATGTTTGCATGTATAGGAGGATTAGGAGGAACTTAACTGAGGAACAAGGGGGAGAAGAAGGGGGAAAATGGTGGGGGAAAGGGAGAGAGGCAAACCATGAGAGACTCTTGAATGCTGACAAAAACTGAGGACTGATGGATGTGGGGGGGAGGGGGGATGGGCATGGAGGAGGACACTTGCGGGGATGAGCACTGGGTGTTATGTGGAAACTAATTTGACAATAAACTATTTGTAAAAAAAAAAAAGTTGGCAGAAATTAGATTTAATGTATACCTCTAGAAGCACTGTGAAGGGACCATTAGAGAATTCAAAGTTTAATAAAAGTAAGAACTAACATTTACCAAATGCCTACTATTTATCAGGCTCTGTGCTAAGTCCTTCACTTCATTTAATTCTCAGGTCAGCCTATGCAATCGGTACCGTTTTCTGCCTTCAGAGATGGAGGTGCTAAGGCAGAAAGATGTCAAGCCTAAGGTCATGCTGTAGTAGGTTACAGAACCAAAACAGAAACCCAGAGAATCAAACTTTAGAAAACCTAGGGGAACATATATTAAGGAGATGAAGTTCCACAACATAGTATACTATCATATTTAAGGGGTATGGGAGGGGAGTAGCTTCGTAAGACCCCTAGGCTTCTAGCTTGGATGACTGAATATATGGCAGTATAGATTATAATGGATGAGATGGGACAAATTTAGAAGGAAAGCTAATAAAGCATTTTGAATATAGTTGTTTTCATATATCTGTGGGAAATCGGAAAGCAGATGGACATACAGGTTGGCTTTCAGGTGAGGGCTGGAGTCAAAGATGCAGATTTGGAACACAGAAGGAGAGGTCATAGGGTAAACAAGATCAAACATCAATGGAAGAGTGATATTGGTTGAATTGTGTTCCCCTAAATGAGGTTGACGTCCTAACACCCTACACCTGAGGATGTGATCTTATTGGAAAATACAATAAGATTTTGCTGATGATCAAATTAAGATGAGGTCATTAGGATGGATCCTAATCCAATACGACTGTGTGTTTATAAAAAGGAGAAATTCAGACTGAAACACGCACACATGGAGAAGACTATGTGCAGATGAACTCAGAGAGCGAGGTGATGTAGCCACAATCCAAGGAACACCACAGATTGCCAGCCAACCACCAGAAGCAGAGGGAGAGGTGTGCAACAGAGTCTCCCTCAAAGCATCAGAAGGAACCAACCCTACCAACAGCTTGACCTTGGATTTCTAGCCTCCAGAACTGGGAGACAATATACTTCTGTTGGTTAAGCTACCAGTTTATGGTACTTTGTTAAAGCCCTAGCAAAGTAATACACACAGGGAGAGCACAGAAGAGTGAGTGATTATTGGTGATCACTGAACAGATGCGGTCAGTTGAAAAGTGAGTATGCCAGTCAACGAAGCAAGAAAGGCATTCCAAGAAAAGAATGAGCTTGTGTAAAGCATGGAGATCTAAGAAAGGAGGGGCCGGCATCTTACTAATCACAAGCTGCAGCCGTGGAGTGGTGAGAACACAGTGATCTATTCATGAAAGTCCCTGTAAGCAGCGATCTATGGACTTCATCTTATAATTGATGGAGAGCAATCGGTGGCGCCAGGGAATGATTAAATCTGTGTTTGTGTTTCCAAATGCTCTTGTTCTTTAAATGCAGTGGCAGTGGCAGCATAGTTTTTGAAACTACCGAAATGATCCCATTAAAATAAGCAGAGAAACACTGAAGTTTTATTGCAACACCCGCAATAAAGCTCAGTGGTGAGATACCCCCATCATGACCAAGGGACAAATTAGGGACCATTCATAAGAGCCATGTGATATCAGCAACTGTGTAGGAAGAAGCAGACTGAAGACCTTAAGAACTGGAGAACATCCAAATCCCCAAGAGCCACTCGCTGGAAAAATGCAGCGGGCCAATCGTAGAGTGGAAGAAAGACCTAAAAGTGTGTTCTCAATGATCCAGTGCAAGGGTGAGTCCAGGGGGGGACCGTAATGCAATGAAATCTGATACTACTGGAGCAGTCTCATTACCCACAGACGACAGACCCTTCCAAGACAAGTCTCCACATTAAGAAGAATCTGCTGGGAATAGATTCCAGTTGAGGAGGACAAGAACAGCCACCAGAAATGCTAAGAAATGAATAAGAAGGCCCAGATTGAAACAGAGGCCGCTGATGTCAGAAAGTTGACAAGTTCTTACTTCATGAGAACAGTAGAGGAATGAGCTCTGGAGCTACTGAAACCTGCCAAGCTATCTTGACCCCCTGACTCCTCCTAAAACTACATAAAAACTAAATTAACTCATTAAACTCAGCAATAAGAAAAAGATCACAACTATTATAAGGAAAATAAAGTAGGAAACATGATGATGTTCCTGCAGATAATGAAAATATACCAGAAAAACACATGTGGAAAACAGATGTAAACCATAAGCAAATATTTCAAAATGAGTTGAAAGAAATAAAGAGAATAATAAAAGCTATGAATGAAAGATAGAAATCAGAATTAGAAAAGTATCAGAAATGAATAGGGGAAAAAAGTAAGATTTGACAAGAAAGATGATATAACCCAACATAGAATTTTAATTTTTTAAAAGCAGCTCAAAAATGAAAACTCAACTACTAGGAGTAAGACACTATCCAAACACCATAAAATAGAAGATAAATAGAAGGTAAATAGAAGATAAATAGAAGGTAGAAAGGGGGGAAATTAAATCAGTAAGCAATTTTAGATAAATAGAAGGTAGAAAGGGGGGAAATTAAATCAGTAAGCAATTTTAGATTAAAAGAGTTCAGGAAAGTTGACTGATACAGAATGTAAAGAAGACACAATATAAGTAAATAGGAGTCCTCAAAGAAGAAAAAGAAAGCAATGGACAAAAAAAGGAAGGAAGGAGGGAGGGAGGAAAGAAGGAAGGAAGGATGAAGGATGAAGAAGGAAGGAAGGAAGGAAGGAAGGAAGGAAGGAAGGAAGGAAGGAAGGAAAGTAAGAAAGAAAGAAAGAAAGAAAGAAAGAAAGAAAGAAAGAAAGAAAAAAGAAAGAAAGAAAGAAAGAAAGAAAGGTCTCAATACTATAAATCAAAAAGACTTGAAACTACATAACGAAGAGAGAAACTTTTCAGAGAAACTTGTGCAGAAGAGCCAACATCAAGATACATTCTAATAAAACTATAGGTTTTCAAAAGAAAACAAAATATTCTGTGGACATCCAAACAACAAACTCAGGTAGTTTTAAGAGAAAGAATATCAGATTTTCATCAGATTTTCAGGACAACACTTTATGCTAATAAGCAGTAAATTAACAGATTTAATAGATTTAAGTGAATAAATTACAGATCTTGGATTGTGTACGGAATATGCATAGATTTGATAGCCAAGCAAGCTGACCCTCCAGTGAAAAGGCTGTCCCAGGTTTTCTGCTTTTGTACTTCACTGCTGTATCCCTCCCCTCCTCCCCTCTTGGTATCAGAGAATCTTTGCATTGGGTAGGCTCTTTCACAGACTCTAGAAATGGGCACCTGTTTTCATTTAAAATTGTGAGAGTTTAGGGACCTCATTCCCACCCAAGGCAAGATTGACAACCACATGCTGTTATAAATATCCAAGAACTCAAAGAATATTGTCCCTATGCACCTTTCATAAGTGATCTGCTAGAGAATAATACTGCAAAGACATCGATATAAGAGCTGGAGATGTATTCTAGCCAATAAAAACAACATCAAAACAAGTGACGTAAAGAGACAAAGCAACCTTGAAAATGAAAAGCAAAACTGAAGGCATCATGATTCCGGACTTCAAGTTATATTACAAAACTGTAGTGTCATCAAGAGGGTACAGTACTGGCACAAAAATAGACACATAGATCTATGGAACACAATAGAAAACCCAGAAATAAACCTACAACTATATGGTTAATTAATCTTCCACAAATCAGGAAAAAATATGCAATGGGAAAAATACAGTCTCTTCAACAAATGGTGTCGGGAAAACTGGAGAGAAACATCCAAAAGAATGAAACTGGACCACTTTCTTACTTCGTACACAAAGATAGATTTGAAATGGATTATGGACCTAAATGTGAGGCATGAAACAATAAAAATCTTACAGGAGAACACAGGCAGCAGCGTCTTTGACATTGGCTATATCATCTTCTTTCTAGATATGCCTCCTGAGGCAAAGGAAACAAAAGCACAAATAAACTATTGTGGCTTCATCAAAATAAAAACCTTCCACACAGTGAGGGAAACCATCAACAAAACTAAAAGACAATCTACAGAATGGGATTGCAATTCCTTTGGAAGATATTTGCAAATGATATATCTGATAAGGGGTTAGTATCCAAGATATAAAAAGAACTTATAAAAGTGAATACCCAAAAAACAAATAATTCAATTAAGAAATGGGCAGAAGACATGAATAGCCACTTTTCCAAAGAAGCCATATCTATGGCCAATAGACACATGAGAAGATGTTCAACACCACTCATCATCAAGGAAATAAAAATCAAAACCACAGTGAGATACCACCTCACACCTGCCAGAAGAGCTAAAATCAACAACACAAGTAACAACAGGTGTTGGCAAGGATGTGGAGAAAGAGGAACTCTCTTGCCCTGTTGGTGGGACTGTAAACTGGTGCAGCCTCTCTGGAAAACAATATGGAGGTTCCTCAAAAAGTTAAAAATAGAACTACCCTATGATCTAGGTATTTACCCAAAGAATACAAAAATACTAATTCAAAGGGATACATGCAGCCCAATGTTCATGGCAGAATTATCTATAATAGCCAAATTCTAGAAATAGCCCAAGTGTCCATTCATTGACTGATAAATGGATAAGGAAAAGGTGGTATGTTTATACAATGGAATATTACTCAGCCATAAAAAAGCATGAAATCTCCCCATCTGCAACCATGTGAATGGAACTAGAGTATTACGCTAAGTGAAATAAGTCAGTCAGAGAAAGACAAATATTATATAATTTCACTTGTATGTGGAATTTAAGAAACAAAAAATATGAGCAAAGGGGACAAAAAGAGAAGCAAACCAAGAAACAGACTCTTAACTATAGAGAGCAAACTAATGGTTACCAGAAGGAATGGGTTAATTAGGTGATGGGGAGTAAGGGGTGCACTTGCTGTGAGGAGCACTTGGGGATGTATGGAAGTGTTGAATCACTATATTGTACACCTGAAACTAATATTACACTATATGTTACTTAACTGGCATTTAAATAAAAACTTTACAAAGTTTTTAACGGTGATAGACTTAGATATCGTCATTTCACAACCCCTAATGAATGAATAGATCTAAGAAATGATCGATAGTGGATGATGTTGTCATAAATGAGAACAGTAGGGTCTCCTCAAGAAAATACTCAACCTCACCTGCTAAAAATGATCAAACTGGAATCTTATCGATACCAAATACCTCACTGAAGAAATCAAAAAAGACAGCTATGTTAACCACACCTCATGAAGGCAATCATCAAAATCAAGACAGTGAAACATATGCAGGAAATGAAAAAACAATGGAAGAGGAATCTGCGGTGTAAAAGAGACTTGAGATACATGTCAAATAATCCTCACAAATGGGTCTTATTTGGATTGAATTTCAAACAAACTATAAAGAAACTATGATAATCAGAAAAATAGGAAAACCAAGTATTTGAAAATATTTGTGATGTAATAATGGTATTGCATTTATGCATGTAAATTATTTTTAATAAAATATTTACAGATGAAATAACATGGTGCCTGGGATTTGCTTCGAGATATTCCAGTGGCAGGGAGTAAGTGGAGGTATAAATGAAAAATAATGTGTGTTTTATACATATACATATTGATAATTACTTAATCCGGGTGGCTCAATACACGATATTTTTTCTCCTTTTGTACATGTTTGAAATTTTCATTAATAAAACATTGTGGGGGTTTTTAATGTTTCTTTTTGAGAGAGAGAGAGAGAACATGAGTGGGAGGAAGGGCAGAGAGAGAGGGAGATACAGAATTCAAAGCAGGATCCAGGCTCCAAGCTGTGAGCACAGAGCCCAATGAAGGGCTCGAACCTACCAGCTGTGAGATCGTGACCTGAGCGGAAGTCGGTCACTTAACCAACTGAGCCAGCCAGGCATCGCAGTAATAAAACGTCTTTTAAAAGACACCAGGAGCACATGCACTTTAATACTTCAGGCTTGCATGAGCCCTAGGAGAAATCTGTCTCCCGAATACCATTGAGCTCACAGAGAAACTGACCAGAGTGTGTGTAGATTGTCAAAGTAGCAAATCCGTTCCACACCTGAGTTTCCAACACATTTCACTCCGCTCTTCATTTTCCAAGTCAAGGGAATGTCTTGCATGAGGACAAAGATTGCAGTGACTTCTCCAAGTGAACTTTCAAGAATAAGGCTAGTTGTTCAATGGTCAACTTTGGGCCCCAGGTTGATAAGCCACTAACGTTGATTGTTTCGCGTGTACTTGCTATTGTGATTTGCAGAAAAGACAGACAGCCTTGGTTGTTGGAGTTATAAGTTACCACTCATTTCTTTCTTATTCTCCGTGTTTTCTTTCTAGATATTTCCACACAATATACTTAGGTATCCGCAGCCGGCAGAGCGGGGAGAGTGACAGATGGAGGTTTTACTGGAAGATGGTGTATGAGTGCGCAGATGTGAGTATGCTGCACTTGCTAGCCACCTTTCTGGAAAGCGCTCCACAGCTGGTGCTGCAGCTCTGCATAATCGTACAGACCCATAGCTTACAGGCCCTCCAAGGTAAGGGCTTGCAATGTGGTGTCTGAATGGGGGGAAAGCTTGGCTACGTTTGTCACAATCCGAGGGACTGCTCTAACGTGCTTTGTTGACAGAGGCCATGGTGCTCCCTGGTAGAAGTCTGCTATGTGACACGAGAGTTTGTGAATGATGCACATTTTCTGCTTTACGATTACTTGCTCTGGCTAATTTATGCAACTACGGTTCTGGCTTGCCTTCAAGCTGCTCTCTGAGTAGGAAAAAGAATTGTGTGATTTGACATTTGGTCGGTGTGAAAGCAGAGGCAGCAGAATTTTTCTGGCTTGTATGGTAGAATGATTTCAGAAACCTTGGGGGGGGGGCGATGGCCTGGCTCTCTCTCTTTCTAATAATATTTATAACACACTTGAATATTAGGGTAATCTCCAGAGTTCCCTTTTGACATTAAGAAACAGAGAAACAGGGAGATTAAAAGGAAATGGTAAAGATGACCATAATATTGTTTTCAAATCATTGGGGAGAAAAATGTTGTCAATATTTAATAATATATTGTTTATATGTTAAGTTTTATAAAACAAATATCAGATTAATGGTTTTGTTTTGCTGTCTTGTTTGATAATCTCACCGGTCAGACTAACATTTGGAAGAGATCTGCCCTGATGTTTCCTTAAGATCTGATGGTCACGTCTTTTCTACCAGCAAGAAGACAAGACGGACCAGTGAGCCCATAAATGAATAGATGGCTGGCTGGATGTTGGATAGATCGCCATTTTCTAAATAAGGGGTTTCCCGGTAATTTGTCACTTCTGCAACTAAACAAATGTTATAACACAGTTAATAGGTTATAATGTGCTGGCTTTGTTTCGATCTCATTAGAGCCTTTACTGCGATGTCCTGCATGTTCATACGTGTTGCCGTCCCGTTCTGGGCCATATTGAACTTGAGATTTGATCTGGTGTGTCTGGGTAATCTCTGTAATGTCCTTGTAACTTTTTATAATGACAAGCGCATTAGTTTAGACTGAGCACTCTAACTGGCAAGGGGCGGGGGGCGTATTAGAGGAAAAGAAAACTGCAGAGTGTACCAGTACATGGGGACCTATTTCTTTGTGAATGTCTGGCCCACTCTGGCTCCACCACAGAATAGCTTTGGTCCAAGAAATTTGAGAAAAGGGTCAAAGAGATGCATGGGGTGTGATTCTCAAATGCTAAAAAGCACATTGGAAGAAAGAGAAAGGGGTGTGTTGGCATGGAAACAGATGAGAAAACAAGACATATGAATTAGCTGTGAACAATTCTTTTTAGTGGTGAAAGACCACAAGGTATACAGAGAGAGGATCTGGCTTTGGTCAACTCACTTTTTTGCCATGAGACCTTGTGCGAGTCACTTAATGTCTTGGGGGCCCCACTTCCCAAATGTAAAGGTCACAAATGAAACTAGGTGATCTCCAAACTCCTTTGAGCTCTATTCCATCCACATCAGTGACTGCCCAGTAACCTTACGGGCCACGTATATATGCATTAGGAAATGGTGTGTAAATAAGACACCAATTTAAAGGCAACATCAAACTAAATCTCTTTCAAGGCATCTGGTACCTATCTCCAGAACAATTTGACAATCTCTTAGTGTAAGCTACACAAGAGGAAAACCCAGGCCCAAATGTGGAGGGTTGCAAGCTGCCTTCCTATGGTCCAAGATTACTGGATGTCCCTACAAGTTTTCTAAATGATTTAGAAAATCATAGAGGAGTTTTTACCCTAAAGATGCTGAAATAGAGCAAGAAAGGTGAGAGAGGGCCTAAGAAAATGAGACCACTTCAGTTCGAGAGTTTTATAGAGAAAAGGCAATCCTTAGTTTTTCTCCATTATTCATTCTCAACATAGGAATCAAAATTTCTGTTTCTCAGAGTTGTGGCTCTTCACTGACACCTGGTGTCCCCAGCTCCTCTGGTAAGCTCACATTTGCATGAGGCTTGCTCTGGGAGCCAGACCTCATCTTTGGCCAAGGCAAGCCATGCTGTCAAAACTGGAAAGCTCTAGGGGAAATATGTTCTGCAGCGCTCCCAAGGTGGTCAAAAGACTTGGCCGATTCAAAGATCACTAGGCTCAATGCAAGTCATCAAGCACAAGCTGAGGTGTGAGCCTTCCAGGTGGAGCTTAGTGTTACATTTTAAACAAGGGAGGTGGGCAGAAAGTTACGTTGAAAGGCCAAACAGGGGAAGTACCTGAGAGCAAACAACAACCCCAAAACCTCCAGCAAATCAAGGCATTTTCAAGAGAAATCTGTCTTCAGAGAGAGCTCCCAAATTCAACCATCTGCTGATACATGATCCCGCTTGAAATGAACCAGCTTATAAATTAAAGGATGTGAATACATTACAGGAACAGAGGTTTTCCCCTTTAGGAAGAGAAAAATAAATGGGATAGAAGCTAGTCTGACATATATTTTCATATATATTTATGGTATAAGTTTCTTGGGATTTATCTGTAAAAACAATACTCTGTAATGAACGCAAATAATCAATGGCATGAACCCTCTGAAGTATTTGCAAATAGCTCAGAATTAAAATTTTTAAAATATTCTTATTTAGTGGATAGAGAACAATCCAAAGTCTGCAAGTCATTCTTGTATATGACTGTCTGGAATTATTTTTTTAAATTTTTTAAATTATTATTTTTTTATACATTTATTTATTTTTGAGAGACAGAGTGAGACAGAGCATGAGCGGGGGAGGTGCAGAGAGAGAAGGAGACACAGATTCCAAAGCAGGCTCCAGGTTCTGAGCAAGAGTTCAGCACAGAGCCCAACACAGGGCTCGAAACCACAAACTGTGAGATCATGACCTGAGCCAAAGTTGGACACTCAACCAACTGAGCCACCCAGGCCCCCCTGGAATTATTATTTTTTTAGGGTAGAGACAATAATGCTTTTTTATCCCAATTTCAACCATCTCTTACTCTCTGAAGTTCTCTCTTTTAAAAACCAGTAAGAAAATCAAACCAAAAAAAATATGACCTGTTAAAACTGATGCTTAAAAATTGTATTCTCCTTGTGTAAGTTGGCATAGCCCTAAAACACTGTGAGCTGTGAAAATCCTTTCTCAGCATTCCTTGCTTACTGATAATTAAGTCAGAGATACCTCATTGTACTGGAGGCTGACAGGCTCAGTGGAGAGCCATGCAAGTAAAGCATAATTTTTTCAGTGTCCCCTGTCCCAGGAAGGGCACTTTGGCTTCTGTCCTCAGACCAGGAATCAGAGTAGAGCAGAAATCTGAACATGAACATCTAGTCTTTTCACTCCACGGTGTCACCTTAAACAGAATTGCTGCCCTTCATTGGATCTGGAATTTCCCTCAGAATATCTGTCTCTGAAGCATAAGAAATACACAAGAAGGTCCAGTTGTACACGCATAGCTAAGATGGCGCATGGTGCCTGAGACCACTTAGTACAGCATCCTGTGTGTGCTTAGAGAGGGTGAGAGAGGAAGGAAGGAAGGAAGGAAGGAAGGGAGGGAGGGAGGGAGGGAGGAAGGAAAGAAGGAAAAATGGAAGGAAGGAGGGGGGGAAATGAAGGAGAAAGGAAAGGCATGGAGAGAGAGAGGGAGGTAGAAAGACTGCCTGGTAAGCCGAGATGGGCAATGGTGTACCTATTAGTCTCCATTTGAGGACACTGCTCTTGGTGTTAAAGATGTAAGATGTGGTCCAAGGGCTGCCTGTCCTCTTTTCAAGCAACATCTCAAACCCATCCAGGACCATTGATTGTATCTACGTGGTACAAGCGAAGGTAGAAGGCTGACTGTCTACCTTCTATAGAAAGAAGTTACACTACTTGACCTTTGAGCAAGCTAGGCTAGAGGCTCTCTAAGTCACTTTTAGTTTTGGGAGTGCACTTCTCCGAACACTCAGTGTCGGTTGAGTGGACCCAGCCTCCCATAGTTGGCAGAGAAGATATTGATTCAAGTACAAACAAGCATCCCCAGGTCTTCGATAGCAATGTAGCATTGTTCAATGCCATGTTCCATGTGGCCAAAGGGTGTGCTCCATGGAGCAGCCCAGGGAGTGCTGGGCTGGGCCACCACACACTATGTACTTTTCCCAGTGAGTGTGTGGAAGCCACAGCTCCGGCTAATGCAGCACAGTCACCTGGCCACCAGAGCCGGGTGCATGCCCACCAGTGAAGCCATCATGCAGGAGAGTGATCCCTTAAAAGGAACCATCTAGGTAAACCGAAAGGAATCTGACCATCACTAGATACAAGTGGGTGCCAATGTGCTAACCCAAGCGTTTCCCCTTTTTTTCAGCTGGCTTAAGCTCTTCATTTCCAATTTCCACCTTCACTTGTCATTATTAGAAAATCTCATGTTACACTCTCCATGCATTTGGCTGTGGTGTGCCGAGTGAGTGACAAATAAATGCCTTCCCACAGGCCATGTGTCCAGGACAGCTTTGTTGAGCAAGAAAAACACCAACGCCCACTTCGATCCTGACTTCTTCATATCCAAAACCCCACGTGTTGCCCCTTTTCCCAAGAGTTTATCCTTAAATATTTCGTGAGAAGGAATGAGTTTTCACTCCTGGGGGTGGGAAGAAGTTTCTAATGATTCATTTCTTCTCTCACGTCCCATGAGATCGCTGGGGAAGTCACATGTTAAGGGGCTGTCTTCAAACATCCAGCCCTGTCCCCAGAAAACGAAGGTAACTAAGACATCCCTGAAATGTGAAAAACACCTCATTTGCCACGTCCTGATGAGGACTTTCCAGACCCAAATCGTGGAGTGCCCAGTTGTTGAACTTTGCAGCAAAGGTAGAGCCACACCCGGCTACCTTTATGTGGTTCAGGTCAGAGAAGAAACCCAGCTACCTCCAGGCTAAGGTCCTTCCCTCCTCTGCGAGATGATTGTCTCCGCATGCGCCTGGTTCCACCTCTGGGTTCCTTCAGGAGAGGAGAAGCACAGGCAAGAGTGCCAGCCTGTGAGTGGGACTGTGTCCCACATCCCTTTAGATCTGTCTCCTTTGCAGTTGCTATTTTCATTAGTTAATTAACACATTTATCCAATGTCTATTATGTGCATGATGGTGTGTGAAGCTCTACAAAACTTGTCCTAAAAACAGTTCGTTTATTATTAAAAGTGTATAATGTGACATTATAAACAACGTGACAAAATATATTTAGAAACACCTAATTTATCCGGGTGTATTCTAGAATGTTCTATTCTCTCGATGGGATACTTTGAATGAGAGGAGCCCTTAGACTATATCTAGCTTGCCCTCCCCCACAGAGGGCCCACCGAGCCTCTGCTTGAGCCGTTGTTCATTATAAGACAGTTCTGACTGAATCACAGAACCTTCTGAAAAGGGCCTTCAAGGGCATCTAGCCCATCACTGTACCCGACACATGAATCTCTGATCAATTCCATCTTCACTCCCTGCATTCAGTTTCAGGGTCCACCCTCTCACCAGGAAGGCTACTCATTATCATAAGTCTCATAAGCAAAAGCTCTCCTCTCCAACTCTGAGAAGGCAGAACCCCATCCCCTCCATGGAATGTTCTTCCCAGTGCCCTTAGTGCCTTGAATGTTCATGCCAAGCAGGTTACTTTTAGTCCATGGGCACAGTTGTCTCCTGGAGTTGAGCTGAACACGTCACAGGAGTCATTGCGGGTTTCTGAAGCTGCTCATTTTAACTTCTTCCTTGTTCTTGTGACCACTTAGTTTACTTAGATGGCATGTAAGTTAGATGAAATCTGAATATGAAAAAGAGAGGTGTTTCTGGGAAAGCTATGCTGCATTTTTAGGCAAATAGATCAGACCAGAGCAGGGGAGTGCTTTCCTAACCACGTAGCATCAAAGCGTTGGGACCCCTCTCCTGTCACCTGTTGTCTGGCCCTCAGAGGTGGTTTGTGCTGCGCTGAGTGTGGTGGGTCAAGGGAGCTGCACCCTGGCCACTGCTCCCCTGCAGCGTGGTGTGCGTGCCGGTAGCCACCTGCCCTCCTTTGCACGGTGCTTGCCAAGAGCTGTATGCAGATACCTTTCATGTCCCCAGACCACTCTGTGGGTTTTAGTATTGTATCTCTGAACATTAGCTGTCGGGTTTTTGTTTCTGTCTTTGTTCTTTTGCTTTTTCGCTTTTTGTGATGATATGTCAATTACAGTACCATTCCTAATCAGGAATGCAGACCGTGTTAGACACTCCGAAAGAAGAGATTTAAATCAGGCTGTCTACTGCATGGATGCTGAGAAGCTGAGAGGACAAAAAAAAGCAGATGTCATAAAAGTATGAGATTCCTAATGAAGGGGAGAAACTCCAAACCCCAGAGCCAGAGGAATGAAAGAAAAGGAGCTCAGATCTCGGGGCAGGGCACAATCTGATGGGTGTGGCTGACAAAGGGGCCGGGCACAGCAGCTGCCGACCTTGACATTGACCTGTCTAGAAGGCGGCCAGGAAGGGATGGAGCAAGGGCCCCTGGGCCTGGTGAGGCTGTGCGGGACCAAAAGAAGCTGAGGACAGGAGGCAGGATCTTTAGAGGCTGGTGACGATAGGATGTCCATCTGAGCTGGAATCCAGAAAGAGTCTCCTCTCCTACTGCCTTCCAAGCTCCTCCCAGTTCCACCTCTCAGCAGAACTTCATGGGAAACCAGATGGTTGGAGGCCCTGGAAAACTGCAGAGATTTCCCCAGCCCCCCAGTCCCCACCCTCAGGCAAGGGGTAACACATTCCCCATTCTGTTGTGTTACTTTTGTCTGCTTCCCACTGAGAAATGGTAACCAAGCTTGTTAAAGCCGGAACGACCACTGTATGAGACTGATGCAGAGGCTTTATTTAGATCCTGAAGGTTGCCTCATGTAAAAGACATCCAAGTGGCCGAATTTGGCGACGGATATGTCTTCCTTCAGCGTATGACCACAGAGCTCAAGTGGTCACACAGCAGTGCCCAGCAATCTTACCTTATCTCTCCCAGAGATTCACTGTCCTGCCCCCAAACTGTTTCCTACCTTCTCCTGTGTTCTCATACTCCCAGCACTTTATGTCTGTCTCTCTAAACTATTGGCCTCCCTTCTTCTTTCAGTGAGAAAATGGAAGCAGTCGACTAGGAGCAGTTTCATTTTCCAATCTAACTGTACCGCTCTACCAGCTTCTACACCCGTCCATCCCGCATCCCTCTGTTTACAAGGATAAAGTGAGCACTCACCTGCCCATCCACTCCTCCTCTGTGCTGGATTCCATTCCTGCTCACCTCCTCAAGCATCTTCTTCATGCCATTAGCCTCTCTCCCTCTCCTGCATTGTCACCTTTTCATTTTGCTGGATTGTTGAGAGCATCCTGCAATAACTCCCATCTTTATTAAAGGAAAAAAATTGGCCCTTATTACCTACTACCATAGTACCTTCTTGCTCTTCACAGACTCCTTGAAAGATATGGTCTACCCTCTCTCCTCTTCTTCGCTTCCTATTCTCTATATCTGGTTTTGTTTTATAAATTTTAAACTTTATTTTTGAAATAGAACACATGCACAGGAAAGGACACAACCATCATAAGAAACTGCTACCAAGAGAGGAATGTTAGCAGGCTTACAGAGGCTCTGCTCTAAACACATCCACATTGGCGTCTCCTCCATTCCCCCTAAGTATGATCACTATTCTGATAAATTGGTTTTCCAGGTTTTTGAGGTTTTTATACATAGAACCATACATTGTTGTACATGTGTGTGCATGTGCATGTATGCATGTTTCTGGGTTTTTATTTTCATTCAGCATTATGCAAGTCACCATAACTCACTCTCATGCTCTAAAAGCATTGTATGAACAAACCTCAGTTTATTTACCCATTCTGCTGTTGTTGATGGAAACCTGGTTTGTTCTCATTTTGAGAGCGTTATGAATAATGTTACCGTGGATGGTTTTTATGTGTCTTTACACATGTATACATATTTCTCTTGGGTTAATACTCAAGAGTGAAATTGCTGAGTCATGGAGTACAGGCACTCTGGACTTTCGTGGATGATGCCAAAGTATTTTCCTCGGTGGTAGTACCAAATTACAGTCATTGCTACAGCAGTGAGTTTGTGTTGAGATTGCTCCAAATCCTCTCCGACATTTGGCATTGTTGGTCTTCTCAATTCTAGCTCTGAGTGGGATCTCCGTGTGATCTGTATTTGCATTTCCCCATAACGATCAAGCTAAAAAGTGTCCTTGATTCTTCGCTGTTTCCTCACTCCTTTATCCAATCATTCAGCAAGCTCTATCCAATCCACCTTTAAAATATGCCTCCAAACTGATCCCCTACACCACCTCCACCACAACCTCCTCCAAGCCACAGTGTAACTCGACCTCTCCCACGAACTGTTCTCCCTGCCTCCTCCTTGTCTCCACACGGTCTATTTGCCATATAGCAGCCATAGTGATCATTGTATCTTTTTTCATTTTACTTCACTTTTTATTATTTTTTTAATGTTTTATTTATTTCTAGGAGAGAGAGAGAGACAGCGTGAGCAGGGGAGGGTCAGAGAGAGAGGGAGTCACAGACTGAAACAGGCTCCAGGCTCTGAGCTGGCAGGCAGCACAGAGCCCGATGCGGGGCTCGAACCCACGAACCGTGAGATCATGACCTAAGCGAAAGTCGGACGCTTAACCGGCTATGCCGCCCAGGCGCCCCTTTACTTCACTCTTTAAAACTCTGGTGATTCTTCATTGCAGTGAAAACAAGTTCAACCCTTTTTTTTTTTTTTTAACGTGTGTGACAAGCTGCCCAGGTTTGGCACCTCAGCACCTTCTACTCTTCATCTCCTCACCCAAGTCTGGTAGCACTAGCCTGCTATTTCTTAGATGCACCATGTTGGCATTTGCTGGGCCTCTGCCTTGTCAGTGCCTCTAATCCTCACATGACTCAGCCTCTTCACTCAGGACCACATTCAAATATCACTTCTAAAACCCACATCACCTTCCCCACCAATAGACTCTCCTTTTCTCCACACTCTGTGTTATTTTCACCATAGCCAATTGAAATTGTACTCATTCACATGCATTATTGCTATTTTTATTCTGTCACCCCTAGTGGAGGACAGGCTGTATGACAGCAAGGAATGTAGAGATGACACTGAAAAATAGAAAAGGGCTCAAAAAGTATTTGACTAAAGAATTTATGTAACTACCACATTCAGGTAGTTTCTCAACTGGACTAGGCAATACAGACTGCTGTTTAAGTTTCCATGGAAAATCATAGTGTTATTTTACATAGACGAAAGACATAATATAAGCTCCCCCATATACTGTATTTAAAAAATATATTTATTTATTAGAGGGAGAGCACGCTAGTGGGAAAGGGGCAGAGAGAGGGGATCAGAGGATCCAAAGAGGGCTCTGTGCTGTCAGAGCTGTGTTGAGGCGGGGCTCAAACCCACAAGCCATGACATCATGACCTGAGCTGTAGTCAGACACTCAACCAACTGAGCCACCCAGGTGGCCCCCAAATACTGTATTTTTACATATTTGGAAATTTTAAAATATTATCTTTTGTTCTCTATCATTTCTGCTATTCAAGATAAAATAGAAAGCACAAATATACACAAAGGAGAAAATAAAAACCATCTTCCTGACAGAAGTAATAAACATCCTGCCACTGAGAAATAATTAGTGATTACATTTTATTGCTTTTCCTTATAGACTTCTTTCATGCTTTAGTATATGTTACATTACAATAGAATAAAATACGGCTACTGTTTTATAACCTCTTTTTTGACAACACATCACCAACATACATCCAAAACTATGTGTATATAGTTCCTACACCATTTCTAACAACTACATACTTTACCAACATGGATTACCTTTTTCTTTTCCATGAATGTTCTGTTTTTTAAAATTATTAAGTTATCAAATTATAGTAAGAACTAAATCCTTGCCTATAGCCTCCGTTTTTTCTCAAAGATAAATACCTAAAAGTGAAATTGCTGGATTTCAGGGCAAGCAGGGTTTCAAGGCTTTTGATACATACTTTCATTGGCAATTTTAAAGCACACTTCTTAGGAAGAATTCTGCAATGTCTCAAGTTTCTGATCTAGAAGCACAAGAAGTCAGTGAGAACAACAATCGTGATAAGGACCGAAAAATGAGCAAATCTCTTGATATCTAGGAAAGAGCTCTTAATCATGCCCATCGGAATAGGAAGGGCTTAATTCCAAGAAGTATCCTCATCTTTCCTTGTTACTTCATTTATCCACCTTTATAAACTTTATGAACTCTGTTCTCTTAAGCAGCAGCAGTTCATTGTTGATGAAACAAACTTTTAAGAACAGCTCCATCAGAAACGTTTTTTAAAAAAATTTTTAATGTTTTATTTATTAATGAGAGAGAGACAGTATGAGCAGGGGAGGGTCAGAGAGAGAGGGAGATACAGAATCGGAAGCAGGCTCCAGGCTCCGAGCTGTCAGCACAGAGCCCGATGCAGGGCTCGAACTCAGGAGCTGTGAGATCATGACCTGAGCCAAAGTCGGAGGCTTCACTGACTGAGCCACCCAGACACCCCAGAAACTTTTGATTTGAGCTGAAATTGTAAAAAAAAAAAAAAAAAAAAAAAAAAAAGGCAGGCAGGTGTGTTCCTCAGAACACATGACAAAAATCTGACCAAAGAAAACTTATAAAGGGTTAACAGTACAAAACATATAAGACAGCAGCCTCTACCCTGGAACAGTTGAGATCCCTTATGGCTTTATAAATATACTAAATTTTTCCAATAGCATTTAGTGTAAAGCCCTGCTGGGGACTGAAAAAATAAATAAAAGACAGCATGTCCTCCCTTCCAGGTGCTGACAAACTAAGTAGAGGCTGCAAAAAACAAGGTAACGTAGTGATGATGCCTGCGCTCAAAGGCTATTACACTTTCCTTCCTGGGAGCGTGGACCACCACTTGGCTCATACTAGGCAATCAATGGGTGTTTGTTGAATAAAATGAAGAATGAACACCTGCTATGTGGCAGAGACCTCTGCTAGGTATGATTGATACAAAAACAAATGACCCAGCCCCTGGTCCCAAAGAATTCGACCCACTGGAAAAGAAAGACCAAAAAGCCATTTTAACTCTATTATACTCTATGTTCTATGTGGCCATGTTAAGGCCCTTTGGTGACACAGAATGAACCCTTCTGGACAATGTTACAGGGGAAATAGAAATGTCATGCTTGCTGACTCTTCTCACGAAAGATGTCAAGGAACATTGGAACCATCATGGAAGCTTTCATGGAAAGAATGGCCTCCGAGCTGGGGTCACAAATGATGCCTAACATTTTTTCACCCTCATTTAAAAAAAAATGAACAAAACCAGAAGCGGGGAGACCGGTGGTTTTATCTATCTATGCCTGTCTGTTCACCACTGGTAATAATAGTCTCCTCCAAGTAATGGGATTGTTGATATTATTTATAGCACACGATTAAGAGTTATTTCTCACACTTGAAAGATCTTTCTACTGGCAGGGCAGATTCTTGCATATATACTTTTGAAGAAATACAACCAAAAAAGAAAAAGAAGAAGAAGAAGAAGAAGAAGAAGAAGAAGAAGAAGAAGAAGAAGAAGAAGAAGAAGAAGAAGAAGAAGAAGAAAAGGAAGAAGAAGAAGAAGAAGAAGAAATACAGCCTACTTTCCTCTATCTCTTACTTTTCAATCTGTGTTTTTGCATTGTTTGGTACTTGGGATTCTCAAAAGGTAAATCAGTAATATAGTAAACTGCTAGTCTGCTTAATCAATACATATACAGAGTTGAATTTGAAACACTATCAACAACTTTGTGGGGAGAGACTTACAAAGCTGACATGACATGTCGGCCCATCCTGCTCCACTCTATTGAAAAGTATTGGCAGGATAAATCGTGGGTGTCGTGGGGGTAATGGTATTATTGATTCCTTTATTTCGCACTCAATACCCTCTGAGTCATGGTACCTCCCCAAGTTATACTTAGAAGAAAAGAGAGAAGCTTCATTTGCTTATGGATTCAAGTGCTTGAAATCAACTCTGCATGGTAGATCAGCGCCCAACACAGCTGTGAATAGTTTTGAATTTGAATCATTTTGAACATAATATGAAATAAGGGCCTGCCTATTTTTAGATTCTACTTAATTATCTCCAATAATCAAGCACCAATCTTGGTGTTTTTCCACTCAGTCTTCCTCCTCTCGCCCTCTCTCCTTCCCTGTAAGACGTGAGTGAGTTTGTACACATATTCAGGCACAAGGTCACAAACTGGGGTACTGGTGGGGGATCAACGGATAATAATAATAATTGCATACCCATGCCTACGGAGAGAAGAGACCCGGAGGTGCAGAGTGCTTGCTAAACCCTGGTGGATCAGAGAGGCTCACATAAATAAAGGGCTGTCAGCAGCGAATAGTGTCCCCAAACACTGATTCTTCCTTTGCCTTGCTCGTGGCTTTGTTTACCAACCTCCAACGCCCCCCCACCCCCCAACCAAATATCAGGAGCATTTCAACACTTCACACCTTCAAAAACACAGAAGCCCATGCTTATTTTCCATTTACTGGACCTTTGGCCCGAACTCAGAGCAGGTGTTTACTTTGCCTGAATATCGACATACTGTAATTATTGTTTCTAAACACTAAAAATCACTGCTGTGAAGAGTCATAACACTCACTCAGCAGGGACAAAGCAAGGGCAACTGAATACAAAATTCATGAGTGGCTTCACTGGGGCATTTCCCCGAATAGCTTTATTTCCTAGGAAGCCACAGACAGTCTGGGGAACAAGATTCTCTGACGTGATTCTGATTCACTGGGCGGATGGGGGAAGCTCCCACAATCACTGAAATAGTTTTAATCACGAAGCCTGTTCTTTATAGACACACTTTTGCCATCTGAAAGCCTACATCCCAGTCCAGAAACGTATTTTCCATTTATTTGTCAGATTGGAATTAGACTGAGTCTTACAGCATTCCTTAGACGCGTAAGTTAATATTGTCCTGATGATTCGGCAGGGGAACGAACTAGCCCATTTCCTGTCAAGTGATTCAAGAAAGGCTTTAAAAAACATGTCCCACTCGTGCCTAGGACTGTACATAGATGAGAGACCCAGGGCCCCACATACTGTCAGAGCCAGACGCAAAAGCTGGAGGGAAAAGAAGCAACTGATTAAACTGGTATGTAAACCTGCCTCCTCCATATAAAACCATGTGGAGACTCACTCCTCAGCTCACAATGAGCCTCTGATTGCAGAAGGGCAAGGCCCACATAGCTCTGTCTGCCTGAGGTTTGGTCAGCACTTTCATTGTGAGCCTGAATTCCCCCCAGCTTTCCACACAGCTGTAGAAAAAGTCGGAGAGTCTCCGAGATGAACAGGACTCCAGAACTCCCAAACTTTTTAACCATCCATTCAAATACTTGGACAACTCTCTGGGCCTCCCGTTCTCTGTCGTGGGGTGGATCTGTGGGACTTTCCAGTGGGTAGACGTCGACAGAGGTGAGAACTTCCAGATTTTTGGTAGCTGAAACGCTAATTTCATTGAATTCAAATGGAAAAAAAAAATCTAAAGCGTATCTCCCATGATGTAAACAGGAAACAGATATGTGTGCCCTGGACTTCAGGAATAAGTGACTGAGTCAATAAATGCACAGATGGTAAAATTCTCAGATTTAAAAAAAACGCAGAAAAGTAAAGTGGCTGCAGAAACCATTTGAAGTAAATTGCGGTTTTGAAATGTTTTGTGAACACAGAAGGAGACATTTATTTCAACATCAAGGATGCCACCTGATGAAAGTTGGATCTTAAAGAATGAGTGGAGTGGTAGTCTGCCGGGTCCTGAAGCGGAAGTCAGAGCATGAGGCACCTGTGTCCTCACACTGCCAACTCCAGGAAACAGTCGCAGAATAACATGAACTTGATCCTGAAGCTCCAGGGTCCTGAAAACCACTCTGTGCTCTTGAGGTCCAGCAATACATCTCTCAACAATAGGTTGCAGTGTCTTAAGTAGGAACTAAGGGAATCTTCATTAATTATTACATTCATTTACTCAATAAATATTTGTTGAGGGCCTATCCATGACAGACACTGATTTGAATACTAGGAAAATGAAGATGACCAAAACCATTTACCCTTGAAGAGCTTCGAGGCTAGTAATGATAAGCAACATATGAATGACTAAGTGCAAACATTGTCCTGGGTACCATGATACAAACAGACCCAGAGGACAGTGGACACCCAAAGAAGGGAGTGGCCCGCTCCACCTGGCCAGGATGGGAAAGGTTTTATCAACACTTCAGCTTGAGCTAAGTTGATAGCTGAGGCAGTAAAAATAGAAGAGATCACCTAGGGAGAGATCACTGGAGAAGGAAAAGGCCAAGAACAGAATCCTAAGGGTACCACCTTTTGAAGAGTCTAGAATGGAAGAAGAGTCAGTGAAGCAGGACAACATAAGAGAGAGGGAAAGATCAGATGAGCACAGTGACATGGTCGCCAAGGCAGATGTTTCAAAAGAAATGCCCATGAGGGACCAGTCAAGGGGAGAACTGAACAGAGCATCGGATTTGACAATTGTGCCATCACTGTGACACAGCCCAGAACATAACAGGGAAAAAGCTTCAGAAAGAAAAATGTGAATTAGAAGAGAAGAAGGAGTAGTAGTAACAGGGAGGGAATTCTAAATTATAAAGAGGAGAATAAAATGAGGAAAGTGTCCAAGAGCACACGGTTCAGGATAGAGGAATAAACGTAAGACTGTGTTGAAGGAACTGTTAAAAACTAGAATTGAGAAGCAGAACCAAAGCAAGATCTTTCTGGAACCCAGCTCCTGCTTCCTTATCCTGGTAGTTAGCAGAGGTTACTGTGAGTTAACAAGGGTGGTACCACCACTAACAGGTAAAGCTGAACCAGAGCCCAGAGTTCGGGGCTCTTTCCCATCAATAAAGGACCCCAACGTGGAGAAATTCCATCGAGAATGATCTTTTATGCGTTCATCCACCTCATAGCCCTACATGGGTTAGTTAACCACAATGAACATTAGCTTCTCTGACTGGAAAAGAACTTAACGATCTAAATCGCAGTGTTGTGTTAGACTCAAACAAACATGAAGAACCTCAGTCTCCTGTCTGGCAGAAGGAGGGCATTCAGCTATCCACCTGGTGACCATCTCCCTCCCTTCTTTCCTGTCTCAAAAGGAGAAGGGAAAAGAACACCCTCAGCAATTTTCCGAATTTGCTACGAAATGACGTTTCATAAGTCACATTTTATTTCTCTTTTAAGTAGATGTAGACCAATTGGAACTTATTTTACCTAACCTTGAAGTTAAATATTGACTTGCTCTCCCACTGAGAGTTCTCCAGCCGGCCTTAGGTTACACATGCCCTCCAGAGCCAATGCCAACCACGTTTCTTGTGCTCTTGTCTCTTGAACTCAGAGCTACCCCAGAGGGGTTGAGATCTCAGAGATCTTCCAGGAAATGCCACTTAGATTTTGATCTGTCCACTGACCTATATTTTTTAGCACAAAGTACTTTTAGTCTTGATTTTTTGAAACAGTATGTATTTATGGGGGGAACATGGGCCATGTCTTTAAATTTTCTAAGCACAGCATCTTCACTCCATTAGACATCGAAAAGTAATCTTTTCCCCACAAGCTCATTAGCGTTCATTCGCGAAGTGTTGATTTGAATATTTTCAGATATTTTCTTCAGTACTAGGAAAGCATAGGATTTATAAAATGGCAGGTCATGTTTTCTTCATTGCTAACTAGATTTTATTTTTTAGAACAGTTTTAGGTTCACAGCAAAAATGAGGGGAAGGTATAGATTTTCCCATGTGTCCTCAGTCCCCAAAGGATAGGCTCCTCTGTTAGCAACATCCTCCATGGGAATGATACATCTATTAAGAAGGACAAACCTACATTGATGCATCATTATGACCCCAAGGTCATAGCATACACTAGGGTTCACTGTTACTGCTACACATTCTCTGGGTTTGGACAAATGTATACTGACATGTATCTATGGTTACAAAATTATACAGAGTATTTTCATTGCCTTAAAAACCTGTGCTCCCTGTGTTCATCCTTCCATCCCCTCCCCTCCAGCCCCTGGCAACCACGGATCGTTTTACTATCCCCGTGGTTTTGTCTTTTCCAGAATGTCATATATTTGGAATCATAAGGTGTATATCCTTTCAGACTGGTTTCTTTCACTTAATAATGTGAACTTCAGGTTTCTTTTATATCTTTTCATGGCTTGATAGCTTATTTCTTTTTGCACTGAATAATATTCCATTGCCTACATGTGCTATAGTTTTTGGTTCGTTTGTTTGTGTGTTTTATTCAGTCACCTACTGAAGGACGTCTTGGTTGCTTTCAAGTTTTGGCAGTTAAGAATAAAGCTGCTATAAACATCTATGTGCAGGTTTTTATGTGGACATATGTTCTCAATACCAAGGAGCACAGTTGCTAGATTATATGGTTAGAGTATGTTTTGTTTTGTAAGAAACCACCGGACTGTCTTCCAAGGTGGTTGTACCATTCTCCATTCCCCTCAGCAATGAATAAGAGTTCCTGTTACTCCACATCCTCACCAGCATTTGATGTTGTCAGTGTTCTGGATTTTGGCCATTTTAATCGTGTGTAGTGGTATCTCATTGTTGTTTTAATTTGCATTTTCCTGATGCCATATGATGTGGGGCATCTTTTCATATGCTTATTGCCATCTGTATTTCTTCTTCAGTGAGGTGTTTTTTACTTGGGTTGTTGTATTTTCTCATTGTTGAGTTTTAAGAATTCTTTGTATATTTTTCTTTATCTGATCTGTTGTTTGCAAATATTTTAGTTCAGTTTGTGGTTTGTTATTTTGTTCACTTGATAGTGTTTTTGCAGAAGCTTTCATTTTAATGACATATCACTTATCCGTTCTTTCTTTCATGAACCAGGCCTTAGGCGGTGCGTCTAAAGAGTCATCACCATACCCAAGGTCATCTAAATTTTCTTCTATGTTAACTTCCAGGAGTTTTATAGTTTTGCATTTTAATTTAAGTCTCTGATCAATTTTGAGTTTATTTTTGTGAGGGTTATAAAATGTTTGTCTACATTCATTACTTTGCATGTGAATGTCTGGCTGTTCCAGGACCTTCTGTTGGAAAGGTTTTATTGCTTTTGCTTTTTTGTCAAAGATCGGTCGATTATATTTTTGGGTATATTTCTGGACTCTTTATTCTGCTCTCTTAATCTGTTTGTCAATCTTTTACCAAGATCACACTGTTTTGATTACCACAGCTTTATAGTAAATCTTGAAGTTGGGGAATGTCAGTCCTCCAACTTTGTTCTTCTCCCTCAGCATTGTATTGGCTATTCTGGTTTTATTTCTTCTTTTCCAATTTGTACACTTTTTACTTCCTTTACTGACATGTTAGAGGTGTCGAGGTTCAATGAAAAGCATTAGTCCAATAAGTGAATCACCATAAGGGATCATACTTCTTTGGCTTTCCTTGTTTCTCACCATTGTCTCTCTCTCCCTCCCCTACTGATATACATGCACGCCTACACATACACACATGCATGGTGACAGAAAAACAAATGTACCTGAGATTATAGGCACAGACTACTTGTCCAACTATAACACAATACTCAAAAGTCACAATGCCCAATGACAATGACACTTGTCCCTCTGCCACCACCCAGGGAATGAGAGAGAAATGCACACTGCCTGCTCAAGCAGCATAATGGAGAGGAAATTCAGATTCAAAAGACTGCTGTGAATCTTGAATCATGACCTAATAACTTTAAGCTGTGGCTCATTTCTTTACCTCTCTGCATCTGTTTCTGCAACAGAGGTGTGGGGAAAGCAAGCCCCACCTCCTAGGGCAGGCATCAGTGAGAATCTGCTGAGACAACATGAGGGACAAATGGTCTGTATCATACCTGGTGTATGGTAGGCACTCTTCCATGGGGAATATTTAATTCTAATGCACCAGTACCAGACAACAAAGAGCAGATCACATTTAACCAAAGTATTAACACAACCAGCAAGGCTGTGCTACCAAGTAACTCTGGGAATTAGTTAGGAATACATCACTGTTTGGGAAGGAAGGAAGGAAGGAACGAAGGAACGAAGGAAGGAAGGAAAGGAAGGAGGGGAGGAAAACTCAACAATGTGAAATATCAGAAGCCCAAAGCAAACCACCAGAACTGCATGAGTTTATTGTGCCTACATGCCCTGGTGTTGCCTAAATTCTCCACTTCCCCAATGCTTGCCAGGACATCTACATGCTGCACCTGCACTTCATGGACACAGGGGGAAAAATTATGAAACAGTAATCTGACATTATCAGACCCCAGAAAGGCACTTCTGGCAACACTAATTAGATTTTCTTCAGTCTTTTTTAATTTAGTAAGTTCTAGGAGAAGATCACACCTCTCCTAACACTTATAAAGAGAATTTGTGAGCGAGACTAGATGCGAGTAATACCTGTTTGATGCTTAAGGCAACACGTTGCCATGGTACTGATCAGATTTTGTCTTCATCTGGGAATAGGAATTAAAACTGACAATGTTGGAGTGTAACTGTTTTTGTTTGCCCCGATAAGCTGTGTTAGGGCCTGGATAGAGAAGAGGGCTAGTTTTGTTGTTGCTGTTGTTGTTTTCTGGTTGTGAAACAACAGTGCATTAAAACGAATGGGATATGAAAGAGTGCAATGAGTTTAGGGAAACAAAGAATCCCCCAAAGGAGCTCATTATTCTCATACATTTACATTATCAAAGGATGTGGAAATGCCAAAAAGCGAGTTCTTAATGGTCAGAAGCAGCGATGTCATCTCTGAGCCAAAGAGAGTGAATCGGTGACTAATGGGGAACAAGTGCAAGATTGATCTGGAAGCCTAATTGGCTATTTTTATGGCTTTAAAATTCTGATCTTATATTAGAGCTATAAAATATCCATTGTGCTTCAGGGAACATCTGTGCATTTGGCTCTCATAATAAAAGAAATATTGCGAATCAAGAGAGGTAGCTGCAATGGAGAAAAACAAGAGGCTGATTAACTTGAAATTCGGGAAAGTGGTTGCCCATGGGAATGAGGGGACGGGGGAGGAGGGGCTTCACAGACATCGATAATGTTCTATTTCTTAAGTTGAGGGTGTTTTATTATTTCTCTCAGAACTCCACATAGACATTGCATATGCTCACAACAAAAATCTGCTTATAGAGGTAAAGAGAATAGAATATGGCAGGTCAATGGACCGGGGGCGGTGGATTCAAGTCTTGACTCTACTACTAAGTAGCGAAGTGATGGGTATGTCACCGTGTCTGACCTCAATTCTCTCATCTGTAAAATAAGGCATGTTCATTGGTCACTATACTCCATTCCAGCTTGAAAACTGTCCAACTTAATGTTTGTCATATGGAATACAATATCGCTGACTTGATCTCGGTGGGGAATACTATTTTTGTCACATAAAACCAACAAAATCCTCCAGTTACCATTCAATCATCCGCCTCCATTTGATTAGCCAAGTTATTCCCTTAAACCAGGGGAGCCCCTAGAGTCAATCATGCTCATCGTTGAGCAGAATTTTGGTGATTCCTTATAAGGCACAAAATTATGAAACTTACACTGTGGGAGTCAGGGGTCCTGACACTGACACTCCACACGTCTAGGTCAACTCCGTGTGTCCGCTTCTCTGAATGGAAGATAGCAATATACTGAACTCCAGTGGTATCTAATTATTTTAATCATCAACTGCAGGTACTTCACATTTTCCCCAAAATTAGCAAAAAAAAATAATGCTTTTCAGGACAGGGCTAATCACCATAGTGTTTCAAGACAATGCTCCCTTTTGGTGTGCAGACTCAGGAATGTAGGCATCTGCTTTCCTCGTTCTTTCCACAAGTATTTATTTATAGAGTGCCTACCGTGGGCCAAGACCTGTACTGGCTGCTGATTCCTACTCAATTTCAAAGCATGGATAGGAGATGTGATTATTACAAATGTGCCCCCGGGCAATGTAGCAGATTTCCCGGGTGCTGGTGCTCACTCATCCTCATGTGGATTTGTGTGTCAGATGAGAATACACTTGGGCTGCCGCCTTCCACTTCTGGTTTTGTTTCAGGCCCAGTGTCAACTGAGGCAGAATACACTCTTGTGAGCCTTAGCCTCCATCCTGAGAAAGTGCTTCCCCAGCCTCCTGTGGTGGTTTCCCCCAGCAGAACCCACTGAGAGGCTGTAGGAGAACCCACCACCTGGGTTCTGAGGTTGAATGTCAGCTTCTGAAAATGGAGGCCAATGTCTTACCCTCCCAGAGCTCCATTTAGTCACTCTGAAATGGAGACCTCTCTCGAGTGTTAACGATGAGCACTGTGAACATGTGCTATGGTGTAGCACTGGTAACAGCACTGAGCTTGAGGCCTGGCACTTAATATTGACTCAACAAAATTACATACGCCTCCTCTTACTGCTCTAACATAATTAAATACAGCATCATGCTTCAAAGGGAAAGCTTCTATCGTCAGAAGAACCTCGTGTTACCTTCTTGCTGCATTGGTTACGATGAGGGCCTCACTGAGGGAATCTACCAGCATCCTGTTCTCTCAAACATGTCCAGGCGTCCTGGAGGAAAAATCAGATGTAAGCACACACTTAAATTAAGTGGGCAGTGGGGCACCTGGGTGGCTCAGTTGGTTAAGTGTCCGACTTTGGCTCAGGTCATGATCTCGCGGTTTGTGGGTTCGAGCCCCGTGTCGTGTTCTGTCTCCCTTTCTCTCTGACCTCCCCCACCCCCGCTCACTCTGTNCCAGCATCCTGTTCTCTCAAACATGTCCAGGCGTCCTGGAGGAAAAATCAGATGTAAGCACACACTTAAATTAAGTGGGCAGTGGGGCACCTGGGTGGCTCAGTTGGTTAAGTGTCCGACTTTGGCTCAGGTCATGATCTCGCGGTTTGTGGGTTCGAGCCCCGTGTCGTGTTCTGTCTCCCTTTCTCTCTGACCTCCCCCCCCCCCGCTCACTCTGTCTCTCTCTCTCTGTCTCAGAAATAAATAAAACTTAAAAAAAAATTAAGCGGGAAGTGCTGGATGCCAAATGTGTTGTGGCATCTGGGAAACAAAATCAGAGTCAAGAGACTGATGTTATCAAGGGACTACTTGAAGGTGATTTGGCCACCTTCCTTACCCCAGCCCCTTTCAATACAAGTTTAGCATAATATTAATTAAGAAAAGTTTGCACAGGGGCACCTGGGTGGCTCAGTCCGACCTCGACTCAGGTCATTCATGATCTCACAGTTTGTGGGTTCGAGCCCCACGTCAAGCTCTGTGCTGACAGCTAGCTCAGAGCCTGGAGCCTGCTTCAGATTCTGTGTCTCCCTCTCTCTCTGACCCTCCCCTGCTCACATTGTCTCTCTCTCTCTCTCAGAAATAAATTTTTAAAAATTTAAAAACTTTAAAAAAAGTTTGCACAATGTCTGTTATAACATGTAAAAGAGTACAAGCCAGTCCCATAATAATCAAAATTATTGAAAAAGACAAGTTCATTCTAAATGTTGAAAGAAAAAGGAAAAACCCTCAGGAAATTAAATCAGAGTTCTGGAACATTCTTCCTCTTCTTCAAACATCCAGACAGGAGCAAAAACATATGGTTTATGTGAACTTTCAGGGGCTGTATTTTTCTCATTTCATTCGTTCCCAGTTATTTTTCATGTTTCCAATTTATTTAGGGAACTACTAAATCATTTCTTTTGGGTTATTAGGTGGTATTTAAACTGTCATAGGGGCACTTGGGTGGCTCAGTTGGTTAAGGGTCCGACTTCAGGTCAGGTCATGATTTCCTGGCTCATGGGTTCAAGCCCCTCATTGGGCTCTCTGCTGTCAGCACAGCACGGACCCTGCTTTGGATCTTCTGTCTCCCTCTCTCTCTGCCCCTCCCCTGCAGGCATGTGCTCTCTCTCAAAAATAAATAAACATGTGAAAAATACTAAACCCATATACACACACAGAGAAACTGAGTGTGGTCCACTAAATCACCAGAAGAAGAGGCTGCGTCCCTACCCACCACCCATATACTTCCAAGACTTCCCTCTATTGATTTCCCAGATGTACCTCCGGTATCACTTGCAGCGACTCCGTGCTAAGGGCCAGCTAGCTATTCACATAGTACATTCTCTGCACGCTACTACAGACAAAGGTGATTTATGAAAGACTCAAAGTAGGCCATCTCTAAACTTAAGATTTAGTACAAATCATGTTTATTTCCATCAGAAAACATTTTATGAATGCTCTGTTCATCTTCTTTGGTGGATCTGATCTTAAGGTAGCATTTATCCTTAAAAAGCATACCTAAAAATAAATGCGGATGTATTGAGCATCGAATACATAGAGTGCATACAGTTAACAATAAAGCCAGATAGGAGAAAATCGAAATTTATTAGACACATTGATAAGAAGGTGATTATTTTCTTTTCAAGAAGAAAAACAATTAAAATTACTCTGAATATGATGTCTTTGTGATCTCAGCTTTCACATTTTATTGTTTATGAGCGATTCCAAATTGTTTTTCTCTGCATCTTCCCCTTAAGTGAGAAATATTTTCTCTTGGTTGCCAAGGCAAAAGAAAATAATTTAGAATCAGGAGTAAGGTGTCTTAGTTTCCAAATATTATTTCCTCGTGGATGTTTAATAGAGGTCCAAATTAAGTAGATGTCCCAGTGATCAACATTTATATGACGTCTTTTCATCAAAGCATTTCTACCTCTGCCATGTCTCTTCCTCTTTCCACAGCTAGAATCTGTATTCTTATTCCCATTTTCCAAGTGGGAAGCTGAGATCCAGAAGGTGAAATGCCAGGAATAAGAGGAGAAGTCAAATCAGGGTCAGAAAGAGACCTGTGTCTTGCCTTCCAGTTATGCCGTGGTTCTATGATAAAGCTCCTTTAAAAAATACCTTAAATATTAGGCAAATTCTGAAGACTACTGTTAAAGCAAAGAGTTATTCTTTGCATTTTTGTGATGTTATACTTGGAGATGATTCTGCTCATCCTAAATGGCCAAGAAAGGCAATAATTACTTGCCTGATACTGAGGTGTGATATTTCAGCTGAAGAGCTCAAAGAATACCATGTATTTCACTCTATTCTAACAAGAGTATGCCGTAAGGAATGGAGGTGGTCATTGACCTGGAACTGGACCACTTTGAACATGACACTATTACACGAAGTGGCAGCGTTTATTTTCAGATAACCACTTTTTAAAAGCAGTTGTGAATATATTCCAAAGAATAAAAATGCCAGCTACTGGGCTTTGAGGAACAGAATAAAATATGATACTGAGTTATGGAGGGCCGATGTATTTTGGCTGATCCGGCTGAGGTGGTTTGTTTTAGAGTTTATAGCAATAAAGGTAATCAGGTGATTCTTAATGTTGCCCAGAGGACTGCTGAGGAGCCATTAAAGGAAGGAGAGAGGGAGGGCGTTTGGAAGGTCAGAACTTTGATTCTGGAAGATTTCAATTAGGTATTGATTCCATTGACACTTACGGCATCCTAAAGGTGGGACATTCATTTGTAGAAAATTATTTTGTTACAGAAGTTTGGCTGAGTGCCCAACTTGTACCAAGCTTTACGAGCTTGTATTCTGGAGGGAGGTTTCATTTGTTACACACATGCTATTTTTTTTTCTTAGCATCTCTTTCTTTGTCACTCAGGATTTTAGGCACATGGTCTCATTAATTCACAAGATATTCCAGTGGGGAGCCTGAGTGGTGGGGAGAGAGTTGTGTGGATGTACCCAGGTCTCGGACACCTGTTTTGATCCCCGGGGTTCACAGCAAAGAGGTATGGAAACTGCTCAAGTACCTGAAGAGAGACAGGGAGGAAAGTAAGTCACTTAATCCAAGTAAACAAAACCCTGAGAAACTCTGAGCTTAGGCTTTGAAAGAGCAGACATCTTTGGGTGCCGCTCTTTATATTTTTGATAGGACTAATGTATATTTTAGGTGAATTGGTAACTTGACACTTGCCAAGATGATAAGTATGAAAGAGTTAACATTTCTGAAATGCTTCCTGTCTTCCTAATAATTAGAACATTGTTCTCACCGTGAATGTATTAATCTCATTTAATCCCCCCAGCGGCCTTTAAAATTCTACCATCATGCCAATTTTACCCCTGAGTGTGATGACAAGATTGACTAACTTTATTATCCCAAGATCCCTTGAAAAGCAACAGAGGTGTGGAAAAATAACCCACCTAAGAGCACAGGGAGAGAAAAAGACAGAACCAGGATTCACATTCAGGCCAGCTGGCTGTAGAGACAGCCCGTGGATGCACCCCACTCTCCCACCAGCCATATTTAGCCATGAACTCTCTCGCATTGTCTTGCATTTTAACAAATCATTAGTGAGAAGAGACATCAAGTGAGAATCCCCAGCCCTGATTCACAAGCCTCCCTTGCAAAGCGTCTTTGGTATTACCGCATCATTTTTGGATGCGAGGATAGGACTGTAGCAAGTGTAATTCTGGAAGGGAGCACTTTTCAAGAGGAGGAAACAGCATGTGTCAAAGACAGGGCACAATGGCATGTTTCAGTAATGGCAGATTGTTTTCCGTGCCTGGCAGGGTGACAAGCAAGTTGACAGTATGGAGTTGTGGGCGATGTTTGGAAGAGCAGGTTGGAGTCAAGTCTTCCGTAACAGGCAGAAAAAAGCATGAGCCAAACCATTCTGGGAAAACACTTTTCTGGAGGAAAAAGAAGTGTCCACTGGGAAAAATTTCTGAGAGAGAGAGAGAGAGAGAGAACGAACATGAACAGGGGAGGGTCAGAGAAAGAGGGAGACACAGCTATCAAGTGTGTTAGGTATTGCATATTATTTTGTTGGCCATGTTTAACTTGGCGGATCATGGATAGAGTAAGAACGGCTGCAGGGATGGAACCAAAAGTTCTAGAAATAGTAGCCACGTAACTTACCACGGAAACTGCTGACATATTTTTATCGAGGGAGAGAATAATAGCCCAAAGACAGGATGAAAAGTAGCAATTCCAAGAGAGGACTCTCTGTTTTTATTTTGTTTATGTAACTGAACCACTGGTTAGAACAAGCAAAGGAGGGGCGCCTGAGGGGCTCAGTTCGTTGGGCGGCCAACTTCAGCTCAGGTCATGATCTCGCGGTTCATGGGTTCCAGCCCGGCATCGGGCTCTGTGCTGACAGCTCAGAACCTGGAGCCTGCTTCGGATTCTGTGTCTCCCTCTTTCTCTGACCCTCCTCTGTTCATGTTCTCTCTCTCTCTCTCTCTCAGAAATAAATAAAACATTAAAAGATTAAATTAAAAAAAAGAACACCAGTCAAAGCCAATAGTAAGCAAGTGAGCAAGGCTCTTCTGAAAGCATCTATCAACCCACACAGAGCATGTTTGTAAGGTAATAAGTCTGATTCTCTAGCATATACACCAACATATAAATTTCAAGTGATTTTTCTCACCTCCAGAACAGATTCTATGGGTAAGCTTAGTGAGTTATTGTCCTAGCTAAAAGGACACTGGGGACCCCTCTTTAAGAATTGACATCACGACTTCTGACAATTCTTTTGAGCATCTTTAATACAACAAATAGTACATCTTTTTTTTTTTTTTGAGAGTAGGTATGATTTGGGGGACTATTTAAAAAATATCACGGAATTAAGTCTGGTAAATCAGGATGCTTCAAATTGGCAATAGGGTCAACAAAAAATTGCGGTTACAAAGAAAAAGGTGGGTGGGGAACCACAGTGGCTCGGTCAGTTAAGCGTCGATTCTTGATCTCAGCTCAGGTCATGATCTCATGATTCTTGAGTTTGAGCCTTGTGTCAGGCTTGGAATTCTCTCTCTCTCTCTCTCTCTCCTTGCCCCTATGCTACTCATTCTCTCTCTCTCTCTCTCTCTCTCTCTCTGTCAATAAATAAATAAACTTAAAAATTTTTTAATTTAAAAAAATCCAAAGAGATGGGTATTACTGATGGAAGGCTATTCAGTTGGGAGTTCTGCCTGTTGGCTGGCCAAGTCTTTCTACATTTCCGGTTATTCTATGGATATTCACTTTCCATTCATGAGGCCTCGACCCTGACCCTTGTCCATTTCAGTCTGCCAAAATCCTTTCCTTTAAGCATTTATTCAGATATTGCGTCCTTACTGGGAAGGTGTCTCTGATATTCAGTGGAACATACCTCCAGGGGGCATGTACCTTCCTTTTCCCTTCCTCGCGAAGCTATATGCTTCTTGAAGTCGAGAATCTGCTTTGTTTATCTTTGTATCTGTAGCTTCCACAGAGTACCTAGCACATGACAAATATGCCGTAAATCTTTGCTGAATAAGTGAATGAAAGAAGCCCATTCCAGGGAATGTTAAGCAGAGTAGCATCACGGAAGATAGGAGATAGAACAGTGGTCTAAGAAAATTACTTGGAAAACTCAATACTTCTAGCTTTCATGTGTATATTCTGCTATATATTTGCTTAAAAATTGGCTCATCTGTAGTCTCAACTTTTGGAAAGTGTGTAACATCATTCATGCGTATATCGTGCTTAACCCAAGAGCCAAGAGGAAAAACATTCTGTTGTACCAACAAAAAGAATCTGAAAAGAACCGGTAGTGAATGTGATAGAAACAAAAATGTACCACTTCTGTGCGCTGCCCTGATTTTTTCTGTTAATTGCTTGGATATTTCATACGTACAATATTTAGAAATTCTTTTTAAGCTTTTTTGTTCAAAGCGTAGGTAAAGAGACTCTGAAAGCAGAGCAGCTACTGTCTGAAATAGAAAACACCTATGCTTAATGACATGTCAGACATCACAATGCTTATATCTTTTTTTAGGACTAGGGAAGAGCAAATAATCACCCACATGAGCTGAAACAGTGCTGATGACAAATTTAGATACTTCTCCAATCCTTAGGGACCCCCAACAGCAATCAGGGAACCGTATTGCATCACCACTCCTTGAGAATCTGCTGGGCCTCCCCAGGGCCTGCCCCCCAGAAAGCCCCACGCCAGGCATGACCTTCACACATGATCCAGGAAGCCTGACAGTCCCAGCAAAGGGAGTTCTGGCCTTGATCTTTTATCGTGGCTGCTTGTCTCCAGAAGCCAATTAGCACACCTCACAAAGCACTGATTAAAGTCTTTTTATAAAAATCCCATCTAATGGCCTGGATAGTTCTGAACCGAAAAGGCACTCATTCAAATAATGGCGAGGCAGACTGACATCTTTGCGATATGTGTTCCCTCTTTTCTAATTGCCGATTCAATAAGAGGTTTCTGTGTTGTTGAAGTCCTAGCCATTACTGATGAAATGAAAGCGAAGGTGATTCCACTCTTGTTGCCTCTGTAGCAATTTGATTTTAGTTTATCGTGGGATGTAGTAGCACAGAAGAGATAGGTCTGCAACGGGATAAATGGGGAAAGTTCTGGATCCCTGTATTTCACAATAGGAGGTGTGAGTGTGAGCCATTGGAATTAATGCACCTCATTTTCAATCGATAGGGTTCTTTCTTCCAACACATTTTTTTTCCTTTTGGTTTTAGATAAACTTTCAATTCTTTCATGGGAAGAAACTTTATTATAATAACATGTATTATATATCCTAGTCCCTCCCTTCTAAAACATTCAGATCTAATGCATACCACCTAGCAAATATCTTTATTAATAGCACTCTGTACTGCATAAAATACCATGCGAAGTCAGAGACTTTATATTTTGGTCTTAATTCAGCAGTTTCGTGGTGGTTGATTTTAGCTGGGCTCTCTTGGTCTCTTTCTATGACCTCCCCTTTCAGCTTTTGGCTGGTCCGCCTCCGTTGGCATCAAGCCTGGCCATGAGTCTCCACTATCACTAGCTGAATGCTCGATTGTTTTTGACAAAACCCTGTGGCACAGATTACCCCGCAGTATGGTCCTAATAAGTTGTTCCCCTTTTGTAAGGACAGGGCACTGCCAGCCCCAAAATGGTTCTTCTCAGCTGTCCATGTCCTTGGTTCTCTCTGTTCAACTTCTGGCTGATCTACCATTCCACTCTTGCTTGAAGTACCATGGCTTCCCTTCGTCATCGCTCACCACCAAGATCTCCACTCTTTTTGACAATGCCCTTTGGCAGGAAATTCCACGTGCTCTGTTCCTGGTAGACAGTCCCCTTCGGGCAGACACGNTCCCCCCCCCCCCCCAGGGCAGAGCCACTGCACCAAAGGGGGGCTGATATAGTCAATCCTCCACTCTCAGGACAGCCTGGCAGTATGACTGGGGCTCTGGGTAGGGACGCTACCTTGTCTTCTCTGCTCGTCCCTCACAGCACGAGTCTTCTGGCCTTTAAGAGAAGCTGGGCAGGGGACACCAGAGCCCAGCATTCTCAGCCAGCTCTGTCTAGACTAGCGCGTTGACACTACAGTCGTGGAATCGATGGGGGAAGGGGGTCCTGCCATCTTGGCTGTACCCACGTGGACTGGAGCTTCTGCTGTACAAAGCTGGAGGCGGGGGTGATGAACGATGCCAGCAGCTTGCCCCTTCTGTGGCCAAACTGTAGATGTGGAGCCATACCCAGATTAGAGTTCTGCCACACTAAGCTGAGGGAAGGCAGGAGCAAATGTGAGCATCCCCTGGGTCAAATGACACAGTGTCTTGCTGTTCTTACAGACATTTTGTAGGTTTTCTTAAATAGACGCTTCCCTATTTGATAGAGTCCCTTCAAACAATTTTCAAAGCCTCGAAGAGGTTTTTTGGTTTGTTCTGTCTTGTTTAATAATTTTCAACAGTTAAGGGGCGCCTGGGTGGCTCAGTCAGTTGAGCGTCGGACTTCCGGCTCAGGCTCCGTCGGATCTCGCAGTTTGTGAGTTCCAACCCCACCTAGGGCTCTGTGCTGACACCTAGCTCACAGCCTGGAGCCTGTCTGGATTCTGTTGAATTCTGTGACATCCCTACTCTCTGTCCCTCCCATGCTTGGTCTCTCTCTCTCTCCCCCTCTCTCTCTCTTTCTCTCAAAACTAACTAACTGACTAACTAACTAACTAACTAAATAAATAAATGATTTTCAGCAGTTAAAGGGCTGCTTTACCAGGGAGAGGGTCTGTCCAGCTCCTTAACCTGTCATTTAAGCCATTGTCTCCTGACTTAATTCTTTACAGTCTCGGCAACCTAAACATTTATCCTTTTCATTGTTGGGTCAGAAGAGGGTCATTTGCAGTCAAATGCTCCACCACTGAGCGATCCAACACCCCACCCCACCCCCACCTGCCTCCCCACCGGCCCTGCCACTGCCACTGCAAGAATGTCGTTATGTCGTTTAACATTAACTAATATGCTGCTTTAAATTCTGATCATGTGTTCAGACATCTCAATGAGATAATTTTAGGCCAAGATACAATGTGCCAATGCACACTCTCAAACGCCCACTTCTGGAATAAAAAAAAAAATTACAATTTTTAACTCTTAAATTTTCCATATTGACAGGCTTCTTCACCCATGTCCACCTCACAGGACAATGAGAGAGAATAATGTATCGTGTTAATTTCATGTTAAGATCGATCAACCTAAGAGTATACTCATGCATTTAATAGCGATTCGTAAATTTCTATTAGTGATCTTACCACTAAGATCTCTGTTATGAGTTGAATTGTGATGCCCAAAAATTGATAGGTTGGTGTTCTAACCACCCCCACTACCTCAGAGGGTGAATTTGTTTAAAAATAGGCTTGTTGCAGATGTTAATTAGTTCAGATAAGGTCGGAAGGGTGGGCCCTAAACTACTATGACTGGTCTGCCTTTTTTTTTTCCTTTTTAGATTCAAGTTAATTCACATATAGTGTAGTATTGGTTTGTATTGGTTTCAGGAGTGGAATTTAATGATTCATCACTTACATACAACACCCAGTTCTCATCCCAACAAGTGCCCTCCTTAATGCCCATCACCCATTTAGCCCATCCCCTTACCCAATGCCCTGGTAGCAACCCTCAGACTGTTCTCTGTACTTAAGAGTCTTTTATGGTTTGCCTCCCTCTCTTATTTTATTTTTCCTTCCCTTCCCCTATATTCATCTGTTTTGTTTCTTAAATTCCATGTATGAGTGAAACCATATGTATGATATTTGTCTTTCTCTGACTTATTTCACTCAGCCTAATACTCTCTATTTCCATCTGCATTGTTGCAAATGGCAAGATTTCATCATTTTTTATCGCTGACTAATATTCCACTGTATATGTACACATTTTCTTTATCCATTCATCAGTTGGTGGACATTTGGGCTCTTCCCATAGTTTGGCTCTTGTTGATAGCCCTGCTATAAACATCAGGTGCAAGTACCCCTTCAAATCAGCATTTTTGTATCCATTGGATAAATACCTAGTAGTGAAAAAGGGAGGACACTTGGAGCAGACACACACAAGAAGAACACATTATGAAGGTTGAAATTATCCTCCCACCAGCCTAGGAACTACCAGAAGCTAGCAGAGAGGGCCGGAACAGATTCTTCCCCTGGTATCTTCAGAGAGAGCATGGCCCTGTCAATACCTTAGTTTCCATTTTGTAAACTCCAAAATGGTGAAGCAATGATTTCTGTTGTTTAAGCTGCTCAGTTAATGGTACTTAGTAATGGTAGCCCCAGCCAATTAATACTACCATCTTCATACCAATGGAAAACGATTTCTTGCGATGGTGTGTCATTCCAAGTAACCTATCAGCTACTCAGAATTGTTATGCTTAGAAAATTATTTTATGAGGGGCACCTGGGTGGCTCAGTCGGCTGAGCGTCTGACTTCAGCTCAGGTCATGATCTCACAGTTCGTGGGTTCAAGCCCCATGTCAGACTCTGTGCTGGCAGCCAGCTCAGAGCTTGCAGCCTGTTTCAGATTCTGTGTCACCCTCTCTCTCTGACCCTCCCCTGCTCATGCTCTCTCTCTCTCTCTCTTTCTCTGTCAGAAATAAATTTAAAAAAAGAAAATTATTTTATGCTGAGAACGTTATTTATGCATATTTTATGCTTAGAACATTATTTTAAAACTGACTCTTTAAAGTAAAGAGCAATGTAAGGTAAAGACTACATAGTGGCTAATAGATACTGTTTGTCTCATGGAGTCCATCAGAAAATGTACTGAAAGAAGTGTGCTTTAGTATGAAATTTCAAGGGAAAATGAAATAAATCAGTGGCAAGTAATAAAGAAGGAACACGAATATACCATACATGTGAGAAAAACAGGCAGTGCTAGATTTCATCTCCTGTAGAGTCTACTCCAGGCTTTCACAACCATTTACTCATTTAGCAATTATTTACTGAATGCCTTTACTGTGCCAGGCTCTTCTAGTCTCAGTGTTTATTAAATATCTGTTGAAACTAAGGGAGGTTGTAAGCCTATTTTTAAGTCCCTGGCAACCCACTCTCATCTCTGCTTGGTTATTGCTATTTCCAGTTACTTGGAAACATGTCCTCGGGTTTCTGGTGCCTGCTAGAACCCATATATCTAATATTTCCCATTTCCTCTGTCTGACACAAGGCTCACAGTCAAAAGTCCCTGCCAGGGGCTGGTTTCTATGTTCTAATTGTTATGTGCAAGCTGTACAAGGCCTCTGAAGTGACCATTGAACCCAGGGAAAAATGCTAAGGGAAAAAAACCAAATTTTGACAAATGGAAACTGGCCTGTGGTTATCTCAGTTTCCAGTGAGGTTGCCTGCAGGTCAAGAGATAAATTTAACAGCTCATTTGTGAGCATGTGGAGGCTTCTGGTTGAAGTATATTTAAAAACAACAACAACAACAACAAAAAGAAATCTCTTTCTTCCTCTGGTTAATTTCTTGGCCTTAGGTTTCCAGTGAGGTTTTTTTGAATTACAACTGAATATGTTTAGGTTAATGATCTCATTTGTCAATTTCCATCTACAGTTTATAATTTGCGATCTAAAGCCTTGATAATAAATATAATTTTAATATTGCAAAGAAATTAGTCTTTGCCCTGAATCACTTGCCTTCCTATTAGAGGATTTTGACAGAGATTCTTCACAAGGGAGTCACCGCATTTTTGTTTCATCAATGCACATTCTAGTTCACAGCAAATGATTTTTTTTCTCCTAACACAGAGATCCTGATGTTGTAAATACCTGTAAAATGGAGTCTTTGGGACCTTCTCCTGCCTTTAGAACCCATGTGTGAATAAGTTTAGATGTACGGATGGAGACTAGAATCCTGTTTCACTAAAGCTCAGAGCTATGCACCTGGGCTTAGGGATTGAATCATTTTCTCACGTATTGATTTGCAAAATGTTGTGTGTTTTTCTCCCTGCTGCTGTCCTGCCTACTCCAACTTCTGGCCCTAAGCCACCCGCACCTGCCGGTTGCTTCCGCAGGGCATGGTGGTGACCACTGCAATGAGTTTCTTCCTTGAGCATTGCCAGGTACACTGATAGATTTAATTATCTGAGACACACACCCCTGATATAATTATAGAAAAAGTGACCTTGGAATTCATTCTCATCTTTTTCGTTTCCTACTACCAAGTTCTTGGAGCTAAAAATAGATTGGGGTTTTTCAAATTGGCAGGTTATATCATAAGTTTGATTAGGTGTTGGATTCTAAAAAACTCAAAAGTTGACCACATTCCTTGTTGGCATATGTACGTGAAAAAATGGTTTGCCTCCCTTACAACAAGAGAAACCACACTGAGGTAGCATTTCTTCCTGGAACACTGACAAAAATCCCAATGTTTGATGGCTTTATCTGTTGGGGAAACGGTGGAGGAACAGGAGCCCTCAGGCGTTGACGGTGCATAAACTGGTATACAACTATACAGGATGGGACTTACCAACATCCAACAAATTTGTCCTTTCACTGAGCCTTGACCCAGAAACCCCACTTCCTAAAATCCACCCGGAAGAGACATCTCAAATAGGAAGCGATTTTAGGATATTTATTCATTATAGCAATTGCTTACAGTAACAAAAATTAGAATCAGCCCAAATGTCCATCAGTAAAAGACTGGTTGAATCTATCAGGATATAGCTCCACCACGGAGCATAATCAGCTTTAAAAACAAGAGAGGAAAAATAAAACTGAGTTCTAATTTGGGGCGCCTGGGTGGCTCAGTTGGTTAAGTGTCCACCTTCGGCTCAGGTCATGATCTCACAGTTTGTGGGTTTAAGCCCCGCGTTGGGCTCTGTGCTGACACTTAGCTCAGAGCTTGGAGCCTGTCTTCAGATTCTGTGTCTCCCTCTCTCTCTGACTCTCCCCTGCTCATGCTGTCTCTCTCAAAAATAAATAAAAGATTTTAAAAATTTATTAAAAATAAACCACTGGGTTCTAATTGGAGCAATTACCAGGATATATTGTTAGAAACTATAAAATTTTAAATGCATGATTTATACATGTACCTTGTTAGAGAGATTTGACTTTGAAAATAACATAGCATCAAATAACAAAAACGTACCTAAGAAAAATTTTTAAAAGTATCTGAATGAATCCACTTGTAGGTCAAGTTGGTAACATAACTACAAAGAAAAGATTTATTTCAACTGTCTTTAAAACAGTATTTTGACTACACTTACTGGAATATGGTCAAAGGGAAAATAGAGAGCTACAAAGAAATCTGAAACATCAGTAGTCAAATCTGTAGTTGTAGTATTAGTACCAGTCCCTTTGAAACTATCCTATAGATGGTGCAGAATGATGAAAACATAATCATATTAATGCTGCTAGGAAGCAAGACTATCAAATGTAGAAGAAAAGAGTTGTAAGTATACAATGAAAGAAGATACGTAAAAAACGCATTACTTGACGTTACATCAATATGAGTGCATGATTTTTTTCAAACATATATGTTTCGTATATATGTCCTCTAAAAAGGAACAAGAGAAAGACAACCCAAGTGAAGACCTGACTGTGGAGTCTAAAGATCATTTCCTATGGAAGGGAATTCCTTGAAAGGGTGGCCAATTCCCAGTCGGGGGAGGAAGAATGTAAGATGAGCCTGGAGTATCCTGTTGTCCCAGAGGTCAACAAGCTACCAAGGAATCTCAGAACATATTAAATGAGAACCAAGGCCAATCGGGAGGGATTTCCATTGACAGAAGATAAAACAATTTTAATTAAAATCATAATGAATATAATAGACTGAAATGCATTAGTATGCATTTTTAAATGTTTGAATTGATATTGACCAATAAAAGAGAAAAGGGCCAAAAAAGAGTAAAATACTTTAGAAATAACTAGGATGCCAACTTCTTGCTCCAAATGCAGGCAATTAAAAATAAAGTGGGTGGAGGGAGGGGGCGCCTGGGTGGCTCAGTTGGTTGAGCATCCAACTTCGGCTCAGGTCATGATCTCCCAGTTCGTGAGTTCTAGCCCTGCATCGGGCTCTGTGCTGACAGCTCAGAGCTGGAAGCCTGCTTTGGATCCTGTGTGTCCCTCTTTCTGCCCCTTTCCCACTCATTCTCTCTCTCTCTCTCTCTCACGCACACACACACACACACACACACACACACAAATAAATAAACATTGAGAAAAAAAAAAGAATTTCATTTTGGGGCAATCAGGTGCCCCGACATGATGAGGGGAAGTTTTGTTCAAAAAGAATCTCAGTTAATAAATCTGAAAAGAATGATAGAATTAGAAATATCATCATTTTGAAACCCAAAAGGAAGTAGGTTCAGTAAGGATCATTATGGATGAAGCCATTTGATGAAAGGTTGATGGGAAACTTCGTAATGTAGAGATCAGACTGTCTTAGCATCATGGAAAGCAGGACACGACATTGTGTGGTTCCTAAAATGATGTACTATGAAGAACACATCACCACTTCGTCTCCAGAAAAGAACAAAGCTGTAATCAAGCTAAATAGTATTACAAGGAATCAAGCAAAAATTTCTAAGACATGGCATTTCTAAAGCATAACTGATCTTGGTTTTTCAGACTTAAAGACGGAGGGGCACCTGGGTGGCTCAGTCAGTTAGGTGTCTGACTCTTCCTTTTGGCTCAAGTCATGATCTCACGATTCATGGGTTCAAGCCCATGAACAGTGCAGGACTCATCTGAGATTCTCTCTCTCCTTCTCTCTCTGACCCTCCCCCACTTGTGAGCACGTGTTCTTTCTCAAAATAAATAAATAAATACTTAAAAAAAAAACAAGTAAGGATGGAATGATAAATGAATAGAATATCCTTAAGGAAGAAAGAAAGGGTAAGAGAGGAAGCAAATGCAGTGAAATATTCAGAATAGTTGAAGCTATGTGATGAATATGTGGACACTTACACTAGTCTTGCCACTTTGGTTTTGTTTGAATTTTTCCCTAGTACAATATCAAGAAAACATCTGAGTTTATGTTGCATGGAGACCTTGGAGCAGTTTGGCATGCCCTGCCATGTGCAATAATCAACCCAGTGACAGAGGACTCTGCACTTGGCCATGGAGTCATGGTCAGAAGTTGGCAAGCTGGCTATTAGTTTCAAGGGAAAATCCAAAACATAGATGTTGGATTGGTAGTGATAAATAAACATTCTTTAAAGAGATTGAACCATCCTAAAGCACCAGCCATAAAATGCTGATGTCTACTTTTTCTAGGAAAATAAAATAAGAACTAGATTTTTCTCTCCTTTCTCAAATCTTGAGATTGTAGCCATAGCCTACCTGAGTAGTTCCCTTCTGCCCAGGCAAGTTAGTAGCCACCTGGAGCTCCTTCTGTTCTATGTACAGAATGATGGCACAGTGAGGACTAAATTAAGCAAGCTGCTTTAGTCCCCTTGGACTGCTGTAACGAAATACCACAGACTGGGTACCTTATAGACGAAATTTATTTCTCACAGTTGTAGAGGCTGGAAGTCCTACATCAGGGCATCAGCATGGTCACATTCTCTGGTGAGCATCGCCTTCCTGGTTCATAGCCAGCACCTCTGGCTGTGTCCTCACATGATGCAAGGGTCTGAGAATCTCTCTGGTGCCTTTCTTATAAGGCATTAATCTCACTGATGTAGGCTCTACCCTCCTGACCTAAGTACCTCCCAGAGACCCTACTTTAAGCTAATACCATCACACGGGACATTTGGCTTTCAACATATGGAGTTAGCAGGGACACAAGTATTCAGAACACAACACAGACCCTGACCATGATGTTAACTACTAATATACAACAAGTGTAAGAAATAGACATTAAAAAAGTGTGCTTTCCTTGATTTGGTAGCCAAGGTTATGAGACTAGGCTGCTTTTCTGAAACCCAAGAGAATCTCATTCTCAGCATCCTTCCAAGCAAAAGAAAACCAACCCAATTTTTACACTCACTATTCATTTAAACTAATGTCCCCTTCATTCTCCCTTGAATACTGACTGTGTACTGTAAATATAAGAATGAAGACAGAGTTCATGCCGGCAAAATGTTACTGCTCAGTAAGGTGTTTTGATGTCTGCATATGTAACGATAGGAGGTGCTCACTCTCTGAAGAAAATGGAGACCAGAGAAGGACAGAGCCAAATAGGTTTCATAAACGAGGGCCAAACCTCATGAGAAAGATAAAGATCTAAATTATTGACTAGGTCTTCATCTTCCAAAATAAAACTAAACATCATGAAAATAAATTTGTTTCACTGCATTTAATAAGACAGAGTTTACACTTGCACCATGCACTGGTTTGTAGAACAAAGTTACACATGGTGATGGAAGATGTGGGCATAATCTTCCCAAACAAATCACATGAAAACAGGATATAATACCTTTCACCTCCTCTCTGACTTTTTCATAATAGGACTGTAGAATTATAAAAACACACATCTCACCAGCTCTTCCTTAAGCATCTCTTAGTCAGTTCTCTTCAAGTCATTCTCTCTAGAAGCACCTATCTTGTCACTAATGATCATTTTCCATTTTCTCTTCCTCAATGACCTAGTCTTCATTTGCTGTGACTGCCTTGCCTGTGACTCAGAGGTTGTCCGCTTTGAACACTTCATCACCTTTGTGAAATTCCTCTCAACTTCATATTATAATCACGTTGCGATTCAAAAATCAGCAAGGCTGACCTAAGAGATCCCACCAAAGTAGACACTGGTATTAATCAGGGAGGTGTGAGTAAAGGGAGCTAATTGTTTAATTGGTCAATTTATTAGTAATATTTTACTTTCCTATGAAGTGGTACAGTTACAGTGTCTTGGATGACAAGCACTCAGTTGATGAGCCCTCCCACATAAATCAAAGCAGAAGTGTGCAGCCTCTCTGCCCCGGGGAGGAGACACATCACCCGAGGAGCTTTATGAAGTGATCTGAGGGTGGGGGAAGGGCAGTTAGGAATCACTGAGAAAGTTTCTCAATTGGAACAAGCATCTCCTTCCATTGAGTACCACCAAGGAAGAGTGTGATAGACGTTATGGGAACTCATGTTGGACACAGAAGGGCTCGTGGTCTATTTCCATGGAGGAGAGAGCAGGTGAGCTAAATCTGCATAAATGAATATGGTAGATTACAAACAAAATGGAGGGAGTGATGGTCCAGGCTGAGGAAGGGCGTGACCACAAAGTAGGAAAGTTCAGGTGATTGAGAAATTGATATCATGGGGACACAGGATTTATGCTGGGGTGCAGGTAAGAGGCCAGGAGAGTAGGGCAGGCTCAGTCTTCTAGAACAAGGACATTGAATGACAAAACAGGAGTTTGAAATTCATTTGGGAGCTAATGGGGAACGAGGAAAGGTTTTTGAGGAGAGAGTGACCTGGCCCTCAGCACCCAAAGGTGGTCACTTCTTGCTGAAGAAGAAAGAGGTGAAGACGCAGACCCACTCAGGAGGGTTACTAAACACCATAGTGGGGTCCATCCTGCCTACCTGAGGCCTAGATAGAAAGCATGCAGCACCATAAGAGTGTGATTTAAGGGACAGTGGAGAAAACTGCCCTTCACAGAATATTTCCCCACTGACCTTGATATAGTGCTGACGATTTTTTTACTACCCAATTCTTACAAAATTCAGGGCCTCTTGAAATGCACGTGTGGTTTGGCCAGAGAAAAGCCACAGTGGCAAATATACACCTTGTTTGCATTGGTTTATCACTTGGACTAGGCATATACCCTGCAAAAATGTTGTTGAGATAAAGGGCCAGGGGAAGGAAGGTCTATTTGCAAGGGATGAAGTCAATGTTGTGGAAAATTCAGGGAAGTTGGGGACCAGTCTGAGAGCATCAGCGGGCTGAAGGCAAGAGAGTAATGTCACCAGAGCCCCAGGGTGGGAGAGAACAGGAAGAGCACAGAAGATGGGCCTGGAGAAGGGTTTCACCTGGCTCACAGTCATGCGTGAGGCTAGAACGTGCCCTTCCTTCCTCACTCTTGGATATTGACTCTGAGGCGGCAGATGAAAGCGGAATGGAAACAGTTTTGTTAATTTCTTTATGGGAGAATATATCCTGAAAGCACATATGTGTGTTCACAGCCCCCTTCCAGCCATGGCTTTTTTGAATAAATCAGTGACATTTAACTGTTCTTAAATAACTAAAATCATGCTTTTAAAAAATGTGTATGTATTTACTTTGGGTTTTTCAGCTGTTACAGTGGGCTGAGTTATGTTAGTGTCATTTGTAGGTAAAGCATAAAACTACTAACAAATTTCTTTGAATATATTTTCCACCCTCTGACAATTACTATTATTACCTTTATTTACAGTAGGGAGTAGTTTGCATCTTACCAGCCGTAGGACAGTCTAAGATAAAGGAAATGTAGGTTAATTTTCATATCTGTCTTTTTGTTTAGGAACTGGTATTTCCCTACCATTTCCCTACGATTGGTTCACTCATTCTATGTCTACACACACAAAGGGAGAAGCAAAGAGAGATTCTGGCTAACTCAGAACAAAATTAACTTTGTGTCTCAATTATTCTCTTTGTTCCAACTGAAACTTTTTTCTAAATTTTTTAACGTTTGTATTCATTTTTTTGAGAGACAGAGAGAGATTATGAGTGGGGGCGAGGCAGAGAGAGAGAGGGAGACACAGAATCCCAAGCAGGCTCCAGGCTCTGAGCTGTCATCACAGAGCCCGATGCGGGGCTGGAACCCACAAACCGTGAGATCATGACCTGAGCCGAAGTCGGACCCTCAACTGACTGAGCCACTCGGGGGGCTCTGAAACATTTTTAAGAGCTGAATTGTGTGGACATCCACTTAAACTCTTTGCCAGACATTGCGCATGTGTAGATAACTCTGGTAATATTTAAACGTTCTTTTGCCACAGTGATTCTTGTCTCTAGTGCGTAATCTCCATGGAAAGGTTTTCAGGAAACAGCGCAAGGAAAGCCAGAGCCCTTCCCATAGCTGCGTTCGAGTGGCTGTCGGCCCCCATCTCTGAGCGGCACACTGGCACTAAAACAAGCGTCTCTGTCTGCGGGGGGCGAGCTTGGGTTTGGAAACCTGTGACCTGAAAGTAAGAGGTGGCTGATGGGATGGGCGGGACGGCATGATCAATACTGTAGTTAGTGGGCTGTGAGGTTGCCACTATCAGCAATGAAACACGACTTTTGTTTTCGTCTCCAGGGACTCCTTCCTGCTGTTCTATCCCACCACACACGTGCACGCACTCGAACAAACACACATGCACATAAACAGAGACACTTGAATACATAGACACGTGCACACATGGACATGCGTGCACACAGCGATACACACGTGCGCGTGTACACATATACACATACATATACATGTATGCATATATAGATACACAAGCACATGTGGATGCATGCACACACACAGACACACACACAGAGACACACATGCACCCACCCACACGTCTTCCATTATCATAGTCAGCTAGTTTTCAGCTGAGCCCCTGACTGATCAATGGTCTCCAGGACTCACTGGGCACCTCGGAAAACCCTCCCACCTTGGCCCCAGTTCTAGATGCTCTGGCATGGATGTTTGGACACCAACAGCGTGAACTCCCCCAGAGTGTGAACTCCCCTGAGAATGAGAAGCACCCTAAGGGGCTCCCATCTAACCACCTAGGGGATGATTTTCTCTTTAGGGGCCTCCCATGCATGTGCTGCAGCATTATTTGAAATGAAGCCAACCCAAACCATCCTCCAATTTTAGTGAAAACCTATGAAGTCTTTTTCAAACAACATAACAGATAAAGACTAGAGAGAGCAAGAAGATAGATAGGAAGATGATAGGTGGATGGATAGATAGATAGATAGATAGATACATACATACATACATACATACATAGATAATGGATGGATAGATAGATGATAGATAAATAATGGATGGATAGATGGATAGATGATAGATGATGGATAGATAGATGATAGAGAGATATATGATGGATAGATAGATAGATAGATAGATAGATAGATAGATAGAGATAGCCACCAGTTGTATTTGCCCTTTGAAAGGATGGAAGGAATAGAACTTTGCTTCCCTCCTCAAAACCTTTCTCTCTTGCTTCAAAATGGGCCGCCTCAAGCCTCAAGGTTTCCCCAGGAGTGATGCTGACCTCCAACTGCCCAGACTGGGCCAGCCACCCCACACCCGAGCAGCTGCAGAAAGGAAGGTGACAGTGACTTCCACGGGCCACCACAACGCTCTCCTTGCCCCTGCCTAGCCAGATGAGGGAGCAAATGAAAGCTGACCAGTCACTGAATACCCTTTTTTAGATATTGCTTAGGTTTGGTCCAGCACTGTCTTTCTGCAAATACCATATTAGGGCTTTGCAAATCTCCCTATCAGTCCAAAATGGCCTGCTGTGTAAAAATACTCCAGAGGACATTTGTCTTTTGTTGTTTGGATCAAACAAGTTAAGGCAAGTCAGCATCGCGATGAAAGAACTCGCAGGGGACGTGGTGGGGGATGGGGTGTAGTCTTTGCTTGGGTGTGAATAGTCTCTGGGGCTGTAGGCAAATCACCTCTCCTCTCTGGGCTCCATCTTTCAAATGGAGACTCTGGAAAAAAAAAACAAACAAACCTCCAGCCCCAGATTCATAGCCATCAGGAGGAGACAAAGAATTAGAAATGAGTGAAAAAACAAGGTGGTAAGGTGATAGAGCTTGCTGGCAATCTGAAGACATTGATATCTGAAATTCAAAAGTCAAGTAAAACGTGTTGGCAAATTCCTTGCAAAGGCAGTCAGGGTGACCCTTTCACAAGAGGGTCTTTAAGCCTCTTGTTGCCCTCATCTATTACGATCTGGAAAAAATCGTGTTTTGGTCTATTTGAGGCCTTATGGAAACAGTAACAGTTTTCCACAAAAGTTCACACACCTGTTGAATTTCATAAAAAACTCAAAATTTTATTATGCCTCATGGCCATATTTTAGTACATGAAGGCGCTCTATTTCCCATTGCTTTGTCTACCACCAACAAAGCTTTTCTAGAATTAGTAACTTACTGTGTAGGTGTCTTGGGTTACCTCAAGGAAACAGATTTATTCGGACTGAGATTGGAGTCAGCTTTCTGCCCCTGACTTCATAGCCAGGAGCTCAGATTCTGCACAGTCCAGAGAGGACTCTCTGACAAGACCACTTCAAATTCCTCCAGGCCTAGCATTTTCTACACTCATTGTTGCCCACATGTGTGGATGTCTGACATGGAAGGCGACAGAAACAACCAAAGGAAAAAAAGATACACTTCAGCCTAAAGTAGAAGTAGCATTTATAGCCCTTGTTCTGGAACAAGCTGGTAGCTAAACAATAGGTTTGTGAGTTAACTTCTTCCCAATGATAGCTCTTACATTACCTGTTCACTATGTGAACAGAATAGTCCCTGTAATCTTGATTTGTATTTGGTTTTATTAAACCTCTCTTGTTATATCTGTCTGCCATTTAAGATGCATGTTTTTATTCCCACCCCCACCCTGAAAATGTGTAGGAAGGTACTTGAGACCTTGAGATCTTAGAATAAGGGCACAGACAGGAATCCAAATATGTAATCTCAGTTGTCTTAAAGAAGGAAACTGTCGGCACATCTGTCTAACAAGGGTGATCTGGCCAGTCAATCCACCAGGGAGAAGGTTGCTTGGCTAGTTGATGCCTGTGAGTCAGATAGAAGGATGGTGACTTCTTCGTGGGCAGAGAGCTGGGTAAGCAGAATGAACACAAGAATGGAAGAGAGAGGGAGAAACCTAGAGAGGTTGTAAGGATACAGAGCACAAAACTGCCAAGAGAGGAGCAGCCCTGCTGGGCTCTGGGAGGGGGGCTTCGAAGACGTTTTGTGTCTCCTATTGGGTTTTCCCACTGTCCTCAACATGCCAAGTCTATGCTAGTCTCTCATAAAAACTCACACTCAGGGACAGATAAGACAATCTCATTAGCTTTGTCCTTGGCACAGTTCAGACAGACTGGAAGTCTCAGACACCTACAAACACTGAAAGAAAATGAAGAGGAAATAAATTTAGAGGATACAGCCAACTCATAGGTCAGCTTTCCAAAGTACAGGCTTCAGTCCCTGAGGAAACTAACAGGAGTCGCAAAGAACTTTCCTCGACCTAAATTTCTCTAGCCCTTGACGGGCTGCCTCAAATGTTCTTCCCCCTCCCTCGATTCACCTACCACCATCTTGCTTCCCATCCCGTACACAGATCTTTCTGGTATCATGTCTCTCTAAAAACTGGTAAAATAAATAAATAAATAAAAATTTAATTAATTGATTAAAAAATCGAGTTCAGACCTACATTCCCCATGCTTCCCCAATTCCAGTTTCTGGTGTCCTATTCATGACTGAGTTATAACTCAGTGCACCCCCGGACCACTAACTTCTTCCTAATCCCAGTCATCAGCTATGCACTCTTCTGGAATCTTCTATGAAAACACTCAAATAAGACCCCATCCATAGGCTCAGGCAAGTGTGCTCTTAAAACTTCCTCCACGTCAAGGTCACAATACAAAAATATATAATATTACTACACAGTGGTTCTTAGATGTGGGTCGTCTAAGAACCACCTTGGGGTCTTGCAAATCCAGCTCCCCTGTCTGTGTCCCCACCATGAGCATTGTGATACAGCCTGTCTGAGATGGATCCTAAGAAGGTGGGTGATCACGAAAGCACACTTGGAGTAATGTGACCTTAATGACTCAGGGACCACAAAGCACACACGGTCCCTGTGGGGTCAGTTTTCTCTTTGTGGTCATGGGATAAGGCCGGAAGAAGCAGCCCCTCTGGACGGTACTGGGGGTCCGAGTAAGTTGAAGCAGAGGGCAGCAGAAAGACAGTTGAAAATCCACAGCCAAGTCAGATTCTCCCCATGCCTCCAGATCTGTCCAAATCATGCCCCATGTCTGTCCAAATCCCGAGAGGTTTCTGTTCCTCCAGTGAAGCAAAAGATCCAGGGTTCTGCAAGCTGGGTGGGTGAGCAATGACCTAGAACTTGGACATCTCTGCACATTGCTTCCTAAACCTGGAGTAATGGTGCCTTGTGTTGCCTATTCAACATGGCCTTCCCAGCTTGTCTGCCTATGTGCTGAGCTGTCTTGTGAGGCCCTTTCTCCCGGATGACTGGTGACGACCTGAGTACCATGTGGGAATGCCCTCAGAAAGACCTTGAGAACACAGTCATGAAAGCAGACAGTGGGGAAAACCACGGATGATACAGCAACCCAGCCTCATGATGAGCTCGCACCCTGCAGGCTCACGGCTGCTGTGCCTTTCCATGCAGGGAGACACTTGATGAGGTCAGCGCCTGGTACCTGCCCCAGGAAAGCACAGGATCTGATGAACAGCCGAGGGCCAGCAGCCGAGTGGAGGGACATGGGAAACATCAGGCACACGGACTCCCCGTGTCGGTCAGATGCTTTGTGCTCCATGGGTCCCATGCACAAACAAGGGGACACACCAGCTGAGCTGGCATTTATTGTGGCCCATCACGAGGGCGGATCCTTTTGTGCGTGAAACGGTCCATCTCCTCCCTACCATCTGGTATCCCAGATCACAGAGTGAGCTGGAGGCATTTTAATTATCATTAATCTTCGGGAGGGGACAAAATAAACAAGAAAGGAGGAGCCCACATGAGTGAACCAGGTCCTTGAAGTGCACCAAAGGCAGCTTCCTCCTTGCTCTAGGCTGAGGACCAAGGGGCAAACACCTGTGGTTGCCTCTCCAGTCGGCAGCAAAGGGACCTGAGGGCCGGCTGTAGGCACAGCTCTGGCTGCAACCTCATCCCATTCCCAGAGTGTCTGCTATCTACCACTGCTACCGCGCGGCAGGACAACTAATCGTCAGGGTCTCCCCCTTTCCAAAGAGAAGTAAGAGGAAGCACAAACAAAGTAGGAAACTGGCCAAAGTTCTCAGCCCTTAGGGATGAATGTCAATTTACAGCTGGGTCTGCTTGACTCTAAAGTCCATGTATTTCCCAACAGACCAATAGTCTGTAAGCACCCTTGTCCGGGCCACTTTACCGTCTTTAAGATTATTGAGGATCCCCAAAGGCCTTTGTGTTGGTTACCTATATCAATGTTTACCATTTTAGAAACTAAAATTGAGAAAATTTTTCAATATACATTTAATTTTAATGGACAATTAAAAAAATTAACATTACATGTAAACAAGAATAGTCTCCCTGATGAAAAATGACATTAGTATTCAAAACAAAAGACTAATGGAAACGACGTTGTTTTACATTTTTTTGGTTGCAAATCTCTTAGATGCCTGGCTAATAGGTTGTTACATTTTCTTCTGTATTCCATCTTTTGCAATATTATCATGTAGGCTCTAGACATCACATAGGTTCTAGACAACTCTACTGGATAACTCACAAGAAAAGTGGAAAATGTCTAAATATTGTTTTGAAAACAGCTTTTACCTCAAAGCCCCCCTGGGAGGGTATCAGGGATCCTAGGGGTCTCCACACCATACTTTACAAATCAGTACACTCTATATCCATTCATCTGACGAATAGATAAAGAAGATGTGGTTTATATACACAATGGAATACTACTTGGCAATGAGAAAGAATGAAATCCTGCCATTTGCAGCAACGTGGATGGAACTGGAGGGTGTTATGCTAAGTGAAAGAAGTCAGTCAGAGAAAGGCAGATACCATATATTTTCACTCATATGTGGACCTTGAGAAACTTAACAGAAAACGATGGGGGAGGGAAGTGAGGAGAAAGTTACAGAAAGGGAGGGAGGCAAACCATAAGAGACTCTTAGGTACTGAGAACAAACTGAGGGTTGATGGGGGTGAGAGAGAGAGGAAAATGAGTGATGAGCACTGAGGAGGGCACTTGTTGGGATGTTGGCACTGGGTGTTGTATGGAAACCAATTTGACAATAAATTATATTAAAAATAAAAGAATCGGTGCACTCTGGCACACCCTTCTGCGTAAGGGGTGGGAGTTGGGTCTTCCCTGTGAAGGTGTCCTGGAAGTTTGTTCTGGACCCCCCTTCACCAAAGCAAGCCTTAGAACTGAACCATTGTGCATGTAAGTCTTAGAAACCTTGCTTCAAGGATCTCGGGTTGAGGCTTCCTCTAAGGATAAAGATGATTTCTTATTTACCAGTGTGAACTCACAAGAATAACATGGTACTGGCAAGGCTGTGCTTCTTAGAAAGTAGGACAGCCACACCCCGAGACACCATGACCCAGCCATAAGCCCCACCTCCCGAATATCAGTTTCTGCAGCTCCCATTCAAAATGATTAGAGGCATTTACTCCAAAGTTGCTGCTTTTAATTTTCACTGTAAAAATATGAACCTTCAGATGTCATGAGGCAAGACAGGGGGCACTGCCTGCTTTTTTCCTTCGGTGGGGTTATGCGGAGTCAGGTAGCATTCAGGATAATGATCATCAAATTGAAGCTTCAAGCAAAGGAAGCAGTCAGGGCCGGGAGTCAGGTTAACAAGCTGGAGCCAGATGAATGGTGGGGAAATGCAGCGAGGGGAAGCGAGGCCAGCCCCACCAATCAGAGTCAGGCTGCCGAGTCACAGTCAGGAAGACAGACCCCTGCCTGCCCAGCTCAAGGTTGGGAGCATCACAAATTAGAATCAGAAAGGGGAAGGGCAGGCCAGGGCTTGGCTTCCATCCTAAAACACTCTGTCGGCAGCAAGAGTCTTCTGGGATATCAAGGTGCTGATTTGCTGGTTTTATGGTGTCCCTACATACTATGTTGAACATCATTTTTATAATAGGATTTTTTTTCTTTATATTCAACTTTTTCAGTCGTTAAATTTTATTCGTGTTTTAAATAACATTTCAGGGGCGCGTGGGTGGCTCAGTTGGTTAAGTATTGGACTCTTGGTTGTGGCTCAGGTCATGATCTCACAGTTTGTGGGATTGAACCCCATGTCTGGCTCTGCGCTGACTGTGTGGAGCCTGCTTGGGATCTTCTCTCTACTTCTCTCTCTGCCCCTCCCCCCAACTCGCTCGCTCTCTCTCTTTCAAAGTAAATAAATAAGCATAAAAAATAAATAAAATAAAATAACATTTCATATCAGCTTTGAGCATTTCAAGATATCTATGTCCGTCTTTTTTGAACTACAGTTGCCATTAACTTTGCAGATTTTGCCACTAAGATCCAAAATTATCTCTTACCTATTACTTGGGCTTTTCATAGTTGTGCTAACTTTCTTAACGTTATAGTTTCTCACTTTATAGCTAGGCTGCCTATGTGAAAGAAACGTATAATTTAAATAAGATAAATAAATTAGAGGTGACTTGTTCCAACTATGCACAACTGCCAGGGAGGGACAAGTAAAAACCAAGTAGACTTACCTTTAGAAAAATGTCATCCTATTGCAGACAAGCATTAGCCTTTTGGCAGTGAGCCATCACTTTATGGCCAGCAGTTAAGTAATTAAAAGGTTGAGCTCCATTTGTCTCGCCACTGTGTCCGAATCTGGCGAGTCTGTACTGAGTGTCCATTGTAACAAAACCATGGAGAGTGAGTTGCTTTTTGAGACAACTAACGTTACCCATCTTCTGAGGGCTCAAAACAGACTCTATTGGGGTTTCCGCCTTGCCTTTCCTCTACCAGCTTTCTTCTCTTTCTTTCTTCTCCTGCCTCTCTCCCTTGCTCATCCAAAAACATCAAGTAAGCACCGTTACGTCATTAGGAACTCAGGCTTTGTCCCCAGCGAAAAGCTGTTTGGTGTTCACTGCAGAAACCTGGTGAGGACCACATCTCAGAAGCTACAGACTGCCCAGAGCACGCCTGGCTAACCACTTCCACCCAGATGTCAACATCACCCTTTACCATGCCCTCTTCTGGGGCCCCCTTTTGCCCTGGATCAGCCTGTTGTAGGCTTGCAGAAAGAGAAGAGTGGAGAATAGTTCTTGGAGTAATATCTGAAAGACAGTATACATGAAAATGTGTGTGAGTGTATACTTGATTACTCAAAACTCTATTTTATAGTATCCATGTATTATTTATAATTTATATGATATATATTATAATCCTTATATTGTTTATTAATTTAACACTGTTTCTATTGGTATTTATTAAATTTAGGAAGGTTAAATGATGTGTGTGTAGAAATAGATACAGATAGATGATAGAGGATACATAGATAACAAATAGATAATTGATAGATGATAGAGATAGATGATAGATGGATAGATAGATGATAGGTAGGTAGGTAGGTAGATAGATAGATAGATAGATAGATAGATAGATAGATAGATAGACGATAGACAGGTACATATTTAGAGCACAACCCCTTTGTTCCATGATTAGGGACCAGATAAATTAACCTGTAGTCCTGTTTAGCAATGATGATAGACAGCACACCCTGTTGTCTTGTGTTTTGTGTAAAGTCATTTCCCAGGAGCTTCCTGTTGGAGGAAAGATCAAGTAAACATACATCCATTTCCATGTAAACTACAGAAATGCCTCTATGTCCATTTATCTTCCTAATCCTGTTGTTGCTGTGATTTTCATGTTTGCGATCAGTACATCACCAGCTACACATTTCATTGGCCTGAACTGCTCAGTCCAAGCACAACTGATTTCTCAGCAGTAAGGCTTTGACCAAAGCTCTTCCTGTATACAGCTCTTGATTCCTGCCCGTCTTGCTGGCTGCATTGTAGATGGGGTAACAGGGGAAGTAGATACCTAGGGGCAGAAAGAATGGCAGTAATTCTTGCAATGCATTCACCTGCTCATCCTGGCGAAGAATAAATTGTGTTTGGATCCACTTCACTCAAGGGCTGTGTTAATGCCTGCTCGCCTTCCTGCCTCACAAAGCGACAAGCACAGATTATATCTTTGATACTGTGTTGTGCTGCGGCTTTATGTGATTTGACATCTTCGCAAAATCTCTGTCTCTTCACAACGAAAAAAATGTCGGTTACAATTTGTGCAAGAATTTGATGCCTTAATACACTGGGTGATTTAGACGTTTCTTTTCAAGTGTTTCTCTGCGTTGGCAGAATGAAGAGCTGTTTGCCTGAAACGCCAGGGATATTCCGGTTATCCTAGGGCTCTCTGGACCACTGGAGAAACGCCCTCATCCTCTTTTGAAGGTCACTGTTGTGTAACAGTCAGATCCTACGTGTATAGCTGTGAGTTGGTCCCGATGGCCTAGCTGGGGAAGCTGAGAGAGGAGCAAGAGGAAGGACGAGGAAACCTAATGGCCATAAAGCCACTGCAGGCATTGGGATTTGCTCCCTGAAAAAGCTTCAATTACCATTATGATGGCAGCTGTCATCCGGAAGGCATGTCTAGCTGGCTCTGTTGTTGGCTTACTGAAACTTCAAAAATGCCACACCTGTGTTCTGGTGAGCAGAGCTAAGAGATGCCAGCAGGTCATCACCTCCATGCTTCCAAGATGCTATTAGTTATATAGCAACAAGTTAAGAGAGAGGAGCTTTATGACTCATGACGAGTGTGCAACATGACTCCGAGAAGGACTCAGCAGGTGTCAATAGCCCACAAGGAATTCCCGGAACACACTGCTGGCACACACACTCTTCTCGCTCATCTATTCCCAAATCCTTTCATGTTAGATGATGACAATTCCAGCATGTCTGGACAAGACGGTGGGTTCAAGGGCAGAATCTTAGCACAAGAATGACATGATTTGCTCAAGTTGGAGTCGTTTTACAGTAGCAGTGTCACTGCTGCCATATTGGTGGGTCCGGAGGGCCTCTGCTACAGAACAGCGTGTGCAGTGGAAACAGGCCTCTGTCTCCTGCTTGGCAGGTGTGTTTCTTTCCAAGTGAGCCCTTCCATTTGTATGCAGGACTGACCAGCATCTGGACCCCATGGCAGTGAGTACCATCACAGCCCTGTGGTCCTGAACCATCATTAAAACATACGTGGATTTTACGGGTTTAACCACTTGGCCATTGACCAGCTGGGCCTCAAGGCCTGCGATGTTGCCTCTTTTCACTCAACCTCCAGGTGTGGGACATCTGGTTGGAGACATGGCCTTTGGATGGGATCGGTTTGATGGTCATAAGACTTGTAAGATTTATTCAGGTAGTACTGGAATGAAGAAGATCAGATGCTTCCCTGATTGTATCTTTCCTTCCAGCCTCTGGATTCGGTATCTGAAATAATGATAAAAATCCACTTCTGAGCATTATGTACATAGACACAATACTTTGGGCTGCATGCACATCCCTCAGTCCTCACAGAGCCCCTCTGAGGCAGGTGCTATTACCATCTCTTTGCGCAGATGAAACTGAGACTCAGAAAGGCTAAGTACCTTGCCCATGGTGGCACAGCAGATATATATGTATGTATCCAACTCAGAGAGTGGCCCCAGAACTAGGTTTTACCTCCCTTCTGCTCTCCTGCTGAGGAACTTCTGTCGGCATGTCTGCTCTGGAGCACTTAATCCCAGCTCTTTCTTTCATGAGCATTGTGATTTGGGACAAATTATTTAATGCTTCTGAAACTAATTTGCCCCCACTATAAGGGAGGGACAATACCCAGTGTTGAAAGGGTAAAATGGGAAGTGTGGTGTTAATATGGTATCTGATTCATATGAATCACTCAGTATCTCTCGAGGGAATAAATGAGAGAATGAATGAATGAATGAGCTCCTGTTCCTCTTTCAGAGAGTCAGTAAATAAAGAGGGGAAGGAAGAAGACAAGGAAACATTATTGACTGAAATATTCAATAAGTACCTTGTTGGGAATATACAACTAGCTTATAGTAGATTGTGGTTAAAAAAAAAGAAGAAGAAGAAGAAGAAGGACTCACATCTTTTTTGTGCTTGTACGTGTCCAAAATCCTGGAGCCAGAAAACCAGAAAGGTAACAAAGTACAGTTATCCACGTGGCTTCTCCGGCCTGGAAACACTCTCGGCACCACTGACCCGGATTCCCACAAGGTCTGCAGAACCCCAGCTGGAGAGACCTCAGATCAACGGCAGGGAGCCTGAGAAGCGTGGGGCACCTTGACACCCACCCTACGTGGATCCTAGTCAGGACAGGGCTTGGGCTTTTAAAAAGGGTTCCGCTCCCAGTCAGGGGCAGAAGGAGTCTTCAGTGAAAATGGGAAATTGTCAGGATGCGAGCTGAGCTTTTGATAGTCATCCCCTTGAATGTCACTAACCCTATAGAAGGAGAAGGAACCCCGGGCATCTGATTATGGGGTCACAGCGGTCACGGAAACGATTTGCAGTGTCCCGCTGGATCGTTAGTGACTTAGAAGAGCTTCAGTGTCACCAGGAGTCCCATCATCATCAGCTGTTGGCTTAAGTGTCATGGGCCCTCTCTCGTGTTCATGGGTCTGCTGACCGAGGGTCAGCATCAGAGCGGGGCGCCGAGTGGGCCTTTGGGGCAAAAGCACCTGGGCTCGAAGTCCAGCTCCGAGTCTTTCTTATTTTCTGTGTCACCAGGGAAGGTTCTGAGTCGCCATGAGACTTAGTTTCCCTTTTTGCAAAGTGAGCCTTAAAACGTTCTTTCTCCCGTCGGGACTAAGTAAGATAACATACATAACGTGTTCACATACACCAATAAGTGCCTGAGAAGCTCCTAAGAAGTTCCTAAGGACACCAAGCACTACACAGGCTTCTTCTTGTTAAATATTTCCATCAAACGGTCTCATTTGATTTTGTTCCATGTGGGACTGTTTGCGTTTATTGTTGCCTTTACACTTTCCCAAAAGAGTATCATTTTGCCCATTCTTTCATGAAAGACAAAATACAGGCCAAGAAAGCCTTTGATGGGGCTTTGGAAATAGAGCCAACAGGTTCCATTTCACGATATATTTTTTCAATATCTACGTATAGCTAACCTGATGACACGATACCAACATTCAAGAATGTCTCCACTACTTACCCAGATGAGTGGTTTCATAAGTGAAAGCATGAATGAGTACTTACTTAAGTAACAACCCAAGATGGAGCTCAGTCAATATGGCCGCTCCAATGCATATCCACAAATGTAGTGCTTAGCCCTGTTGTAAACTCCCTATTCCATTATTTAGCACAGGGAAAAAGCAGGTAATTAGTAGTAAACAAGATGAGTGGTAAAAAACAACAGGCTTCAGTTCAGATAAAACATTTTTTGAGGACCAGCTATCTACCACAAGCTCTTTTATCTCTTCTAATTCTCCTAGTGACCCTTGGAAATTAATATTACCATCCTGATTTTGCATTCAATGAAAATGATACCCAGAGAGGTGGAAGAGTTTGTCCAAATGTACACTGCTAGTAAATGGCAGACCCAAGTCACACAGGAAATGAAAGAGAAAGAGGATTTAAAGAAAAAAAAATGCTGGCTCAGAAGTTAGTGGCCGTGGCTTTGCTATGCACTGATCCTATGTAATGTCTCAGAACATGGGCCAGCGAACTGCAGCAGAGTGGGGAAGACCCCAAGGAGAGCCCTTCCCAGTGGGAGAAGCAAACAGTCACAAGAGAGGCCAGAAGTCCAGGGCATCTAACAGAAGTGTTTCTGGAGGATGTGGACACAAGGGTCGTGAGAGAGCCCTGAGTCCCCCTGACAGGTGGGCAAAATTTGGTTACTAGGAAACAAGCAATCCAAGCATCTAACCTGTGGGAAGGTAACTGGGCACCAGGCAGCAGCTAGGATAAAAGATAGAGCTGGGGCAGCCAGAGATGGGGGTAAAGCAGGTTCCGGTGTCCAGGAGGGACTAAGATACTGGATGTAGGACCAAGATGGAAACTGAGGCACCAAGCTGTGTGTCATCATAGACCTTGCAGCCAGCATGAGTCACGTACCTGCCTGCTAGAGTTTGTCAAAGCTCTCCTGCCCAAGTCAAATTTCACCATGGGGAATAGAACTCAGCCTGCGGGTGAAGCGAGAAGAAATTGCGACTCTTGGGAGCCAAGGGCTTCTATAGGTGATGTCCAGAAATTCTCTGACCACAGGCCTTCTGGGAAGTCCTTCAGCCAGAGTGAGTTTCAGTCAGTAAAAGGAAAGGGTGGAACATGATTTCCATGGTTCTTCCCAGTTTTAAATCTCTGCGTTTATAATGTCATGAATCAAGAAGAATAGATATTGAAACATGACTTGTCTGGAGAGGTCAATGGAACATGAAATCCTGTTCTGAGTCTGGGTAGCCTATGGTATTTAATTTAAGGAAACCCTTCACCTTTGATTTGCTCAGCTCTAACCTGGGGAGAGCAGGATGTGTGTGCTAAAGTAATTTAAACCGAGTGAAGCATCCATACGATTAGAAGATATACAAAATATAAATACTGAAAATAATGGAAATCTATGATCCTAGGGACTCTTTAAAAAAAAAACAACACAACTCCTGCAGGAGCAAAAGAAATTGCTTCCTTCAATCCCAGCAGCCCAAGAGAACACAGGGTAAGGAGATTCTGATTACTAAGAAGTGGAGAAAACACAGCTGCAGAAGAATCTAAAACTTAAATACTTTTGCTGCAGTAGCTTTTCTGCCTTTAATCTCTTTAATTGACTGCTCCCAGCTACACTGAAAAGCGTCTTCATCTGTTTGAAAGAAATTGTGTTGAACAGTCTGAAGGGAGCTGGGAGATGATGGAGAGTTGTTTTATTTCTGTTTCCCATGCTGGTTGACTCCTCTCTAAGATTTGCCTTAAAAATAATAATAATAATAAGCCCTTTTGAAATGGAAATAGCCGCTATAGAGTTCTCTTTTGTGAAGGTCTCTCCTATGTCTTGACTCAGTCTCCTCCTCGTAACATGTCTCAGATACGGGCACCCGACCCCAAGGCCTCCTCAGACGCCCACTGGGAGAAGGTGCTTGCTACTCTTGCTCCATTAGCTTCTTGACTCTCCACCCGCTGTGGGGATTTGACCAAACATCTCTACACTAGCCCCAATCTCTACCCCGATCTCTTCCTGGGCTCCAGGCTCCCACCGTGGGCTCCCTTGGGTCTTTCCACATAGATGATCTGCAGGACTCACCTGTTCACAAGAACCGAGCCTGTCGCTGTCACAGTCCCCATCTCTGAAGCACCTCCTACAACCTCTCCTCCCTGGGTCACCCTGTCTTGGCCTCAGGCAGGCTGGTTCCCAGGGTCCCCCCCCACCCTTGCATGTAAGCAGTCACCAGGTCTTCCAGTGCGCCATGACTCTGCCCCGCCTCATGTCCATTTCCTCTCATCCCTGCTCTACTTTGGCCTCTCCCGCCTCTCACCTGGACCCTGACAGACCTCCCTGTCTGAGCTTGAACCTCAGTCCACCTACTAACGCCTAAAACACAGGGTGGCTCACAACACTCTTCTCTAAAATTTAAAGTTGGTTTCTGTTATCTGCGGGATAAAATCCACATGGTTGCTTTGGATTCGAACCCACTCACGGCCTTGTTCCAATTTATATTGCAGGCTGTTCCCCCCTGTCAGCCTGCACGGAGCACTCACCCTTCCAGGTGATGAGCACTCCCATTTCTGAGACACAACACCCCCCTCTAGGTCTTCGGGTCTTGGTCCATCCTCTGCTCATGCCTCAGCCAACAATACCCTAAGTTAGAGCCAACTTGTTCTCCCTTGTGCTCTGGTATCACACTGCCTTCACCACTACTTAGCAATGATTTACTATTATCTCATACTAATGTCAGCTATTTGCATCCCTCTGAGACCAGAAGTTTCTTGAATGCCATTCTCAAGGAGGCAGCAAGTTTCTTGAGTGCTGGGTGGTGGTTAAGAAGCCAGGCCCTGGAGAAGGACCACTGGGACCTGAAACCCGAGTCCACCACTAATAAGATCTGGATTATTGGACAAGTGTCATAAGTACTTTCACATGACTTTCTGGGTATAAGTGGAGGATGATACCCGATCCCACCTTATCAGATTCTTCTCAGGACTGAATGTCATAATATATGTTAAAGTGTTTAGCATAGAGCCTGGTATAATACATGTTCCTTAAGTGTGTGCTTTGATTTTTTTATTGTTATTGTTCCTCAGTTTTGTGCCCAGAGCAGTAGAAAAGCACTCAGTAAGTTTTCAAAATTTATTTCTTCCAGGAAAAAAATTGTTACATCTGGAGGCTCAGACGATCTAAGAATGATAGGAGGTTAGAAAGTCTCCGCTAGTTCTTGGTGAGTGGACCCCTTGCCCATCTGGCACTGGCGTGCAAGATGGAAGAGCAAGCTAGAAACAGAAGACCCAAGCCCCTTGGCTCTGGGAATGAGGTCAGCCTCATGAAATAGGTCAGCCTTCTCCACCCTCTCCCTGACAGTCAGTGTCTGTCTTCAAGCCAAGTGAAATGAAATGTGTTAAAGGGTACCGCCACCCCATCACCAGTGTCATGAAATGGCCCAGGTGCAGTAATGATCAATCACAGTGGGTGCCCAAGTCCCCCAGTCCCAGAACTGCCTGATAGCTCTCAGGCTGCACTCATCCATGAAGGGCAGTGATGAGACAGGCTGTCAGCTCGTAGACATGGAGGGCACTTCCCTGAAAAGCTTGCTTCTCTGGAAGATGCTCATCTTAGGAGACTCACATTTAGTCTCCCAAAACCGAGGTAGAGAGACTTCTCAGGTAACCTTTCAAAGGAGTGGAGAAACCTCACAGGGCTCTATCTAGACGGTAGGAAACTCTCAGGTCCGTGGCTGGCAGTCAGAAAGTGGCAGCACGGCAGCTAATGGGGGTGGGGAGGTTTATGCATAAATCCCTTGACCAGTCACTGAGAAGTAGAAAAGAAACAAAAGCAGGTGCCAGACGCTTTGTGAACTGAGTTCTGAGCCAGCTCTCTGGGAAGCTCAGGCATTCATCAATCAACCATGAAAAAGAGAAATCACTTCGCAATCAATTTGAGATGGGTGGGGCAACACATGATTTCCAAAGCCCTTTTCATTGCCAAAGGTGTCTTTCCAGACCCTGCGATCTCAGTCCCCAGTTCCCCTACCAGGGAAAATTGCAAAAGCCATGAAGTTCTAATGGGAGAAGCAAGACTGAGATGCGGGGCCCTGAGCTGGTCCAGTGCTCATTTGTTAACAACATTTGTACCAGATGTCCTTTGGTCACCCAATGCACACTGTCGCCTTCCTTCAGTCACAAGATGAAAATGAAACATTCTAAGTGCTCAAAACATTCTTCTGGAGAAAGACATTTGAAGCAGTTGAAACAAAGGGTCAATGAGTTCCTTTTTGCTAGCCAGCTTGATCTGAATGGGAGAATCTTGCCTCAAGAAGAAATAACCACGTTGAGTTAAGGATGTGAGAAGACCCAGGAGCCCCTCACACCTCTGCTCCCCCCGCCCCCCACCCCAGCTCCTGAAAAACCTGACTGACGCTGACTGAACCAATCACTTCCCACCATTTGAAAGGCACACGGAAGGATGAGAATCATTTGACTTTGAAGGTGGCCTGGGAGGCAAGAGAGAAATTTCTGAAACTGTCCAATTTGGCTTTGATGAGAAAGTAATTAAAGCCACCAGTACAACTCTCATGTTTGAGTTAGATAACAAAGTCATTGACAGTGATGGGCTGGCTAAGTGAAAGGGCAAGAATCTGGAGAGAAATGAGAGCACATTCATCCTGGATAATTTTATTGGCATTTCTGGCTCCTTTAGTTAGTAATATTTAGTCCAAGATAATATATAGAACATATATGATATATATAGCATATATATGTAACATATGTAATATATATAAATCATCATATATGTGACTTTTTTTTTTACTGATTGCTTCCTCTTTGTGTAAGAAGAAATGAGCACAAAGAAGTCAGTTGCTATACTGCTCCTATGACAATGACAGGTCTTCACTTGCCTCTGACAATCCTCACTTAATTAAAGTGTCTTTCTCTATTACTTCCTTTCGTGACAGAAGCAAAAGAGCAACCCTTATGTGTCCTTTAACATAAACAGCCTTAAAAAAAGCCCTCTGCTTCTGTTCAAGCCCCTCAAAACCCAGCCTGATCTCTTATCAATTTGCATAATAACCAGAGTGGCACATTCTGTAACACAAGGGACATCAGTGTGTCTCAGTCTCACACTTGCCACGTCTCCAAGTCAGTCTCAGTGACCCTCCTCTCCTTTTCTTTTTTTAAGTTTTATTCATTTCTGAGAGAGAGAGACAGCAGGGGAGCAGGGGAGGGTCACAGAGGGTCACAGAGGGTCACAGAGAGGGAGGCACAGAATCCGAAGCAGGCTCCAGGCTCTGAGCTGTCAGCACAGAGCCCGATGCGGGGCTCGAACCCACGAACCATGAGATCGTGACCTGAGCTGAAGTCGGACGCTTAACCGACTGAGCCACCCAGGCGCCCCTCTCCTCTCCTTCTAGTATCCATTATGTTTTATAGTTAAAAATAATAACAAACAAATATATAACAGGAATATACGAGACATTTTTAAGTGAAAATAAGTATTGCGTTGCTGCTTATAGGAACAGTGCTGCACGTCGCTGATGAAGACAGCCTTGTTGTCTCTGTACTCTCACATGACTACTCATTTTCACACCAACTATCTTTTTGATCATAAAAATATAGATTATGCTTTGATTTATAGTTGCATATTATAAATTCGCAACATCATAAAGAAATAAGCCACAGCATTTACTCAAGCTTTAATTGTGTCTTCTATAGTAGAAAAAGAAATCTCTGCAGAGAGTATATTTACAGTTAATTATTAATGTATTAAGATGCATGAAGAATCAAGGAAGTGATTAGCAGGTCAAACAGCTTTGTCTAACGTCAAGGTACCCAGCTGCATCTTGGCCATTCAAGGCAAGATTTATTCATATATCTATTAATCAGGTGTTCATTTAGCATTTGCTAAGAGTGAGGTTCATTTCTGCGACCTAGAAGAATTCAAAAGTCAATAGCCGTGAGAGAATGTTCCCCAGAACTTTGTAGCCAAGCTGGAGAAATGATATAGTTTAGAAAGTGGTGAATGCAACAGAAGAATGCATTAGTATTTTATTACTAAAGACAAGGGACAGAGACTGCAATTGGAGTTTAATGCTTTCATATCTTAATGTATAAACTATCTATTGCTGTTCTATAAATTATCCCCAAACTTAGAGGCTTAACACAACAAATATTTATTATCTCATAGTTACTGTTGTGTAGCAATCTGGGTGTGGCTGAGTTAAGTTCTTCTGTCTCAGGGTCTCTCACGAGCTGACAGTCAAACTGTCAGCTCATCTGAAGGCTCATCTGAAGTTCCCAATCTCACTCATGTAGCTGTTGGCCAGCATCAGTCCCTTGTCCCGTGGGCTTCTCTGTCAAGCTGCCACACCACATAACAGCTGGCTTTCTCCATGGCAACTGGTCTAAGGTGGAACACCTAAAATGGACGCCACAGTTGTTTGTGACCTAATTGTAGATGTGCTGTGTTCTGTCCATCAAGTCCAGCCCACATCCAAGACTAGCGCATTACACAAGAACACGAAGACCAGGAAGTGGCAGTCACTGGGCCATCTTGGAGGCTATCTTCCCCACTTAAATGCTAGCACAGGACAGGACAGGATATACTGTTGTGTCTGGAGTTGTCCATCCACATTTCCAGATGCATCTTAAAAGTCTAATAATGCTTGGAAGGGGAAAACATGTCTTTTCCTCTGCCTTCTATAGAGTAGGAAGGAATCATAGGATTTTTTTCCCCAAGCATCTCAAGCTTCTTACATGCTAGAGGGTAATATGGTATTTAAGCACTTCCAGGACAAGAGACCAAGGCGTGCAGGATAGATTTACACGTCTCTTCCCCTTGTTTCTTGTTCAGAATGTTTAGATCTGTCAAAACAGGCAGAGCACATCTTGCATCACTAACAATAGCCTGTGATCATGCAGAGGAAAGAATCAAAATCTTAAAGACGGCTTAACAAAGAAATGCCAGGCAGCAATATGTACCGCCTTCTCAAAGTCATGATTTTATCCCAGATTATTCAGATCAGGGATAAGGGAAAAGCTTTACCCTTCAGAATTTCTGATTGCCCTGTGAAGTTTTTGGAGGCAAAGAAAGGCAGAGAAGCATATTGAAACAGGGGAGGTCCAGGCCTAGACATGGCGGGAGTGGGGGTGGGGGATGCTAGAAAAAATAATTTATTGACTGGTCAGAAAAACCACACTTGTAAAAAGCCACGAGTACATTAGAAGCTAAGTGCATAAGATCTGAGTCACCTTAACCTAATATAGGAAAAGAAATCAACACCTTAGACGTTACCTTGCACTCAGTAAGCATTTATGAAGTTCCTATTATGGGTCAGGTGCTGAATCCAGGGATGAGGAAGAAGAAAAAATGAATATAAGTTGACAATGTATTGCTACAGGAAACCAGTATCTTCTTCTGTAGTTGGGTAGCGTTAGACTCCTTCAAATGAAGGCTGCTATCACCAAAGAATTTCTGGTCCACAATATGTGTCTTTCCTAATTTTCAAACAATTAAAGCCTCATTAGAAAACTGTAATAAGGACAGAATGAGCATGCATTGAAAATTCATAGATTATTGAGTCAGAACCAGCTTGATTGTGGCCTTGCAAGTTCAAAGCTGAGGTCTTGGCTATAAGGCTTCAATTCATAGTTACGGGGAATACATGCTATAACTCGTGAAAATCCTCTAGGACAGGATGGGGCACAGAATGTGTAGTAATTACTATTAATGATAATCACACTGATAAAAATCATGATAACCTGAGAGCATAGAGTAACCAGAAACACAGCTAATGCATTAGAAACAGAGTGGCATCATCTTTAGAAGCAAGCATAATGCTAAGCCATATGAAGTTCTTGTGTTTCCACTCCTGACATGATTCTTAAATTTGTAATTAAAGACCCAGCCTAGAACCCTGCAAGTTGAGTGAATGTGTAGACACGGGGGAGCTCTCTGGAGGAATGCACTGAAAGTGATTAAGGGCTGGGAAATCAGGCCAGTGAGAAAAACCTGTAAGAAATGAAGCTAAAGACCATGAGGAAAAGAAATCATGGAGGAATCTAACTTGCAATACTTTGTTATTCATTTCATTTAACTTATATTATCGAAGAAACCTCTGGATTCACACAGGAAGTTTTGGAGCCTTTGGCAAAGAAATTTTGGTTGTGCATTTGAATTATATGCCCACCTCTTACTTAGCTAATTTCTTTCTTTTTTTTTTTAGTTTATGTATTTATTTTGAATGGGAGAGAGAGACAGGAGCACAATCGGGAGAGGGGCATGCAGGAGGGAGAGAGAGAATCCCAGCCAGGCTCCACATTCAGCGTGGAGTCCATCGAGGGGCTCCATCCCACGATTGTGAGACCATGACTTGAGCAGAGATCAAGGGTTGGGTGGCTGACTCGTTAGGCAGCAGGTGCCCCTACTTTGCTAATTTCTTAACATGGATGAACAATAGCTTATATAATCATTTGTGGATTATATTGACAGCAGAATGCTCAGGGATCTGATTGGAAGTTATTAAGCTGAGATCAATTTTGTTGGTAGAAAGCTAGTCGGCATGAATATGCTGACAGTAATCTGGGACAGATTGTCCTGGCAGCAGGAAGAGCTTGGGTCATTGCAGAAAACCAGCTTGGCTCGGGGATCATGAGCAAGGGAGTGACAGGAAGGGGACACTGTCAGGGGACAGGGACCTGATTATATCAGGCAACTTGCTTCCCCAATTGCTTTCAGACAGATGCTTTCCATTCCATTGTTTTTAACAAAAAATATATATTGCCTGATCAAGCAGGGGTTCTCAACCTAATCTGCACACTAGAATCACCATGGGATGCTTTCAGTGAAAGGTTTCAAATATCCTGATGGCCAGGCCACCATCCAGACCAACTAGTTCATAATCTCTGTGGATGGGCGCTGGGCAACAGAGGTTTTCAAACTCCCCAGGTGATTGAGTGAGCAGCCAAGGCCGAGACACTCAGCTGCTGATGGCAGTGGAGTGTGAGACAGAAGAAAGTCCCCACAAAGTGACCACCATGCAGTACACACCGAAGAACCTCTACTTTCCCTTTTACCCTAAATCCAGCTTTTGGGAGTCACAGGGACTCCTTAGTGAGCATCTTGAGAATGAACCAGACGATGCCTTGCATCCATTGTGCACCCAGCACATGGGTTCATGAGAAATGTTTCTCTTTTATTTTCCCTCACAGGCTCTCTAAATGGCCACGCATTTCATAAACTGGTTAACTCATTTATGAAACAGATCAGTCCATTCAGAAGAATACAGTCAAATCTGATGTTCTCCAGTACAATATAGACAAAAACTATTGCTTACAGTTGCCTAGATTTTTTTGCTTTCAAATTTTGGATAGAAAGCAGATCCAAATATAAACTAGAGGCCTGAGGAGAAAACCAATTAACTGCAAACTGGTCATCACACTAACCCACCTCTAGCACTCAGCTATAGGGGATTGTGATTTTGCCGACATGCATGAATCAGAGAGGAAAATGGCTATATCTGGATTCCGTTTCAAAGCATTGCTTTTCAGATTTCATTTCTTGTTTTTAAGTTCTGTCCAGGGGCATCACAGTTATCTGTTAACCACATAACACATATTCAATATTCAACATCTTTTAGGAGCAAAGTAAAGAAATAAGTTTAGCACAGAGCCAGACCTACTGTTATCTAGTTGGGAAGATAGTCCTATGGTTATCTGCAAAGAAGACTCTGAGTGGGACTGGATGGGACCTGCAACACAAGACGAAAGGCATAATTTCTGTTTGGGGGACCCACATAAGCAGTCTTAAGGTAGACCCCTTGAAAACAGACTTGAGGTTGGGTGCAGAAAGCTTCTTGGAATATGCTCTCAGGAACAACACAGAGGGTTTGGGGCTGGATTAGGCTGAGGGGCAGCAGGTGACCTCCTACCCCCACCCTGAGTGACCGTTGGACAGGATCTAGGATACCCTCATAGAGGAGGTGTGACGTTAGCAAGGCAGCGCCCTTTGGAGGGCAGTGCCCGGAGAGGAACTCAACTAAGCCATCAGTAGCGGCGGCCACCAGGCAGGAGTTGGCATTGTCCTCACACCTGTTAATGTCCACACTTCCTCAACTCAGTAAATGGCAGATTCATTCTTCCATTCATTCAACCTAAAAGCCTTGATACTTCCTTCAACTCCATGTTTTTCTCACCCACGTCTTTTCTACCAGCAAATCCTGTTGGTGTTAACATTAAAACAGATCCAGAATTCAGCCGTGTCGCCAACCATCTACCGCCATCATTCTGATCTGACACCTTTGTCCAGATGCTTACAATAGCCCAAGAAACTGGCCCAACTCATCACTCTTCTGCCCTGCTCTCTTCAGTCTGTTTTCAACACAGCAGCCAAACGGGTCCTGTTGAGTGGATACACAGATCACGCCATTTCTCTGTTCAAAATCCTGTATCATCTCCCATATCTTCTCAGACTCTCCATGATGTGCACAGGCACACCACTCCAACTTCAATGAGGGGTGTCCTCTGCATCAGCGACCCCTGGCCTTCCCTGCTACCAGCCTCCCTGGGGTGACTGTTCCTTCTGCTACGATGACCCTTCCTGACATCCTGTAGCCAGCTCCCCCACTTTCTCAAGCTATTACTCCAAAGTCACCTTCTCAAAACAGTGACTTCCTGACATACTTCCCTCTGATACTTCACCCCTCCATCCCTTGTCTTACTTGTTTCTTATTACGATTTATTGCCATCAAACATCACATATTTTTTCCTTTTTAGATATATTTATAGACTGTCTTTCCCAATATGATATAAGCTCATTAGGATAGACAGGAGGGTTGTGTCTTATGGTTACTGGGCATCCCCAAGCATCTGAACCAAGGCCTGCTACAGGGTCCAAGCTCAATTAACCAGAAATCAACAAAGAGTCGTCGAATCACAAAACTTGGAGAACACCTCATTGGTGTTCTGATCTATTGGGCTCATTTTCTAAAACTGACCATTCTAGACTCCCTGATTCAAGATGTACCACCAGTTCTAACAATTTCCAATACAGTGTTCTGTTATCACCACCACTGTGTATTCAAATATTTTTATGCATGATGTAATGGAGAAACACTCTAAGGCTTCTAAAGGGAATGGTAGATTTTTGAGTAGGTAATGATCAATAAAACGATCTCCTGAGACCTGGTTAGGGTCCTCCTACTTAACAAATTAATAGTGGATCGATTTGTTCTTCAGTAACATACAGATTCTTATCCTCTTCAATAGCTGACCATTCTTCTCATCACACAAAGCCCAAGGAAGTTTTTACTTTGGTTTGGTTTGGTTGTTGTCTTTTACTCAGGATACTTAAGAGAATTGGATGGTAAAATAGAAACTTTGGAACTATTCTTCTCTATTTTTTATCGGCTTCTTCCAATTTCTTTCTCCTAAATCCAGCTCTTATACTAACATAACACAAAACCCTTTAGAAGCTACATGAAATCCTTGTTATTTGATTTCTAGAACAAGAATCACTCCAATGATTTTAATAAAAAGCCTTGATATTGGGGGGGGGCGTCTGGGTTGAGTGTCCTACTTCAGCCCAGGTCATGATCAAGTGGTTCATGAGTTTGAGCCTCACATCAGGCTCACTGCTGACAGGGTAGAGCCCACAGATCCTCTGTCCCCATCTCTCTCTCTGCCCATCCCCTGCTTATGCTCACTCTCTCTCTCCCTCAAAAATAAATAAACATTAAAAAAAAGAACTATCACAAATATAGAAAACCCTTTTTTGTTTGGTTTTGATGTGGTTTGGTATTTCTGTTGCTCTTCAGACTAAATCTTTCTAGGAATGCAAAAAGAACAATAAATGGAACCAACCTCTCTCAATTTTAGAAGACTGTACCTAAAAGGAAGCCATGCTATCTTTCTGGTCAAGAACAAGGAAAGTTCAGAAGTGTGTTTCTAAGTATCCTTTTGGTCTTGTTCAAATATTTTATTCAACTACATTTTTGTTTTATATTTGACTATCTTTTTAGATTGTGAGGTACTACTCATTCCTTGCAGTTTACTTATTTTTTGTTTGTTTATTTTGAGAAAGAGAGAGAGCAGGAGAGGGGTAGAGAGAGAGAGAGAGAAAGAGACAGAGAGAGAGAGGGACAGAGAGAATCCTGAGGAGGTTCCTTGCTGTCAGTGCAGAGCCTGACTTGGGGCTAAATCCAAACTATGAGATCATGACCTGAGATGAACCAAGAGTTGCACGGTTAACCAACTGAGCCACTCAGGCACCCCGTTATGGTTTAGTAATGAAATCTGACTAATAGAGGTGAAAAATATAAAGTATCTGTAAGTAATATTTCAGAATAATTTAGCAAGCTTTATGCTATCGTGGTTTTTTTGCTTCCCCACCCCCTTCAAAGGAACTGACAGTTAAGTTGGTTAGGGTTTGAGTTCAAACTTTTTAACAACATTTAATTCAAAGTGTTGCTTTACGTCCCTCTTCTAGTAATAACATTTCACTTTAATGAACTACTTTGAAGTTTGTAAGATGATTTTCCATAAGTTATTTTATCTGGTTCTCACTATAGCTTTGTTTTGAGATTAGGTAGCCTCTGGTAGCTTAAGCAATTTGCTCAAGGTCCCAAAGAAATTAAGTGTGGAGCTACATAAAATATAAAAACTTTTTTTTGAAATTGAAATCCAAGGATTTCCCTACCTTACCTTATAGCCTACTTATTGGAGACAGAAAAGGAAAGGAGGAAGGGAAGAAGGGAGGAAGGAAGGAAGGAAGGAAAGAAGGAAGGAAGGAAGGAAGGAAGGAAGG
>NW_027529183.1:689701-736276 GCF_008692635.1 Crocuta crocuta | reverse complement strand
GAAGGAAGGAAGGAAGGAAGGAAGGAAGGGAGGAAGGAAGGAAGGAAGGAGAGAGAGGGAGGGAAGAAAGAAAGGAAGACACTAGATTCAACAAATGGGCATCACTGAAGGCCTGCAAATATTTAGTGATTCTGATCACCTCTCCCTGAAGCCTAATGCAGTAACAGCAAAGATCAGCACCACCAAGAAGGAAAATCTAGACCATCTGCACACACACCTCTCTCTCCCTCTCTCCTCGGGGTCTAGTCAACAGGCAACATGTCTGTTTGCAACAACACTCTTTGAAAGTTAGGAGATGGTAGTTATTTAACAAACTTAAGCTGCAGGAATAGACACTGAATAATCCAAGCTAATCATCTGGGTTTCAGGCTGGCACTTGACTACATGGACTAAACTGCAATTCGTCTGTTCAAGTTGCTACAGGAGCCATGTTCAATCCTAGACATCAGTGTCTAGTGAGAAATTACTCAAGTCAGTTACGGTATGTGCATTTAGCTGGGTCTTCAGAAGGGAAGAAGAGACACTAGGAAAGCAGTTGCAGGTGGTCACTGGCAGGGCCCAGAACAAAAAGAACTTGATTCCAGCCCCACCTCTGTTCTTTGCTACCTCCATGAGCTCCAGAGAGCCTCTTGACCTTTCTTTGCTTGTGCCAAGAAAGATACCATATCGATACATGTATTAATGTCTCATGAGCCTTAGGGCATAAAATAGAATAATAAACATGGAATCCTTATGAATTCTAAGTGCTAAATATATGAGATAAAAAATTAATGTGTCCACGAATTGAGACCATGTCAAGTACAAGCACATAAAATCAAGTCTTTTTCAACTTCAGTAAAATGAGCATAGCTGGTAGGATTGCTAGATTTGAATACATATTAATTATCTACAATGTAAAGAACCCTGTGCTAAAAGATCTAAAAGATGCCAAGTTTAGGAACGCAGAGCCCTCACCCCGAGTGTATACACATACCACACTGAGAAGGCATAATGTTACAAATGTAATTCAAGAGACAGACACATGGCATGTGCATGTCACATGGGTAGAGTACTAGGGATTTAAAGGAAGGAGGAAACACAGTGAGGAGAGAGAAGGTCGGGGGGAGACGTTCATTGGAGCTCAAGTTTGAGCTGATCCACGAAGTGGTTATTTGAGCATGTACAGGCTGGGGACGAACATGCAAAACTGAAGGATGCTGCAAGCAAAAGCTAAGGAAGCAGGACCCCAAGCTGTCGGAGACTACTCCCAAGGAGCAGGCTGGTGGAGAGATAGGCTGGAGTCACATGGAAGGCTGTGAGTACCGGGCTGGGTGGTTAGTCACTACGATCTCAGGCTGCGGGGAGCCTGTGAGAAACTGCAAGCATGGGAGTGACGGATCCGAGTTGTATCTCAGGAAATGGAATTTTGTAGCAAACAGTGAAGGGAATTGAAGTGGGGGGAGAAGACTCGAGGTAAGGGAATCAGTGTAGACAATATTGCATTAGTTCAGTAACAGGTAACAGGATCTAAATGTGAGAGGCAGCAACAGGAAGGAGAGGAGGCATGGGAGATGGCTACCTATCTCTGTTACATTGATGCACGTACAGATGTCTCTAAGATCTATGAAACTGACAGGTAATATGCTCATTTTAAAATGGCAGCCAGTCCCACATGATACTCCATATAAGTGCGTACTTTAATAATGTAATCTGTTAAATCAACAACACATGCCTTGAAAATTATCCTAAAACCAAATCTTGACACATAATTAAGAGATGGTGACCAGCCGAGTCGAAAGCCACTTTATTTGTCTTTGTAATGTAATAAATACTTGTTCCTGTCCATCTTGGAACTTTCATCATCTGTCCTTATCTGGCTTACTCTGTTACTTAATTTCAAATGTCAATTTTCACATCACTTCCCTTGGGAAGCCATTGCTTATCCTCAGCTTAAGTGAAGTGGTCCTTCTATGAGCTGTACTAGGAACCTGGATTTATGCTATGTCTGGCTTAATAGCCTGACTTCTTAACTGGACAGTCAACTCCATGAAGGGAATTTGTCCATTTTGTTCTCCTACCCTGCATCTGGCTCAGTACCTGGTACATGGGAAATGCTTAATTAATATTCCCTGGAGTAATAAATCCTTCATATTGCATGACAGACTCTTTGACATACATAAGTCTTATCTGACCCAATCAAACTGACAAGTCCTGTCTCATGAAGTCAGCTGTACCCCCTGGCCACAGAGGCTCAGGACAGAGTCTCTATGAATTGGTTCCCTTGAAAGACAAGAGGTGTCAGTTTGTGGTAATGGCAGCAAACCTTTCTCTCAGCAACTCCATTGTCAAGAGCAACCTCCAATCCCTACAGGATCCAAATACACATCTGTGTCCTCTGAGGAGCTCAATGGGGGGATGTTACTTGTATTAGCACATGAAACTGATTGGCAATTAATTTGATTTTGCACCTGCTTAGGGTCACTTCAGGGTATTGCCCTATACTCCAGGAATCAATGTCTTTAAAATATAGTGTTCAGAAAAGTAGGGTTTCCTCTCAAAAGGCTCCTCACACTTTCATGAACAACATTCACATTCATACATCCCATAAGGGATGTAACACTTACTTATGCGTTATAAAAACCACTTATTTTAGATACCTGGGTGGAGAGCTGAGTCAAACATCATAAGCATTACTATAGCTAGCCTCTGTCGTAGTTCATGTGCGCCAGAACATGACTTCACACTTCAGACACATCACTTTGATCTCTCATTGATTCTATTAGTTGGTACTATCCTTATACAGGCAAGAAAACGGAAGCACAGAGAATTCTGAAACCCCTCCAGGGTCTGTTTCTAATAGTTGCAGAGCCACATAAGTGACAGAACTAAATAGGGACCCATATGACACCAGCCCCCAAGTGCATGCCTTGTTCTTCCACTGAATCCACCCAGATTTGTTTCAATCACATGTCAATATCACAAAGCGAATAACCACAGGGGGCGGAAATAGTACATGTAGTTCATGTCTCAGGGTTCTTGACTCTTTTATTCCCCACTGATTCCCTTAAACTTGGCACGTATGGAGCACAAAAGAAGTACTTATTGATGGAATGTGATCCCTGTGACGTTAGGATGTCAGGACGTCACAGCTTCCTGACCCTCAACACGAATCTCAGTCATTCCAACCCACGTTACCAGTTGCAGAGAGCACAGAGCTGTAGACCACAGGCATTATTTTTACCCCTTGGTCGCTGCATGGTTTTAAATTTTAATTAGCTTTCAAGATTGAAAAAGTGGAGTAATTTGTATAAAAATCTGGATTTCTTAATTCTCATGAAAAACTGGAAGGTCTGGCCACCTCCACATTGTATTCCATAATGAAGACAACTAAGGTGACTTGTGGTCGCCCTCTTTCAATGGGCACACATGTCATCATGCCTCATTCTCCACCATGTCTTCTTGTCTTTGAATTAGTACACAGGGCCTCAATAACTGGCCATTGATTACCTTACAACTAAGCAGCTTTACTGATTGATGTTACTTGCCTGACCCTTGGAGGCATTCAGTCAGCTTAGATCTAGAGTAACTAAGATTCCAGCCTAGAGTCAGGTCATCTCTGATTTCCAGGAGTCCTAGGAAAACCATCAGTGCCGATTCTGGAATATGTGTGCTCACCTTGATGTTGATTCTTCGCCCTTCAGGAAATCAGTCTGTCTTGTCATCTGTGCCTACCCAATCGTTTCCTTCATTCTGTTCACTCACTCCTAGTCTTTCTTGCTGTGTTGGTTGTAACGACCCCCATGATGTTAGTGATAATCAGATGGAGACCTCCAGTGCTGAGCCTTCTCCTGAGTTCAGATGATCATAAACTATTTCCTTTCACATCTCCATCGGCATGTGTCAGAGACACCTCCAACTCAGCATGTCCAACCCTGAAAGTGTCTTCCTCTGGAGTCTCCTCCCCTATAGTAGCTAGGTGTTGGTGGCATCCTTTTAGCTGCTCACAGCGGAAATCTGGGTGTCTCATGCTGTCTCCCCCACCCCTGCCATCATATCACATGCAGACACTGAGACCTGAGACCGCATCACTTAAATATTTCTCAGGCCCATTGTCTCTTTCCTCTTTGCTCTGTTGCTTCCTTGTTTGAGTTTCATAGCTCTCAACTAATCCTCTGTAAGAGCTGTGCTCACATCCAAGGCTTCTCCAAGGCTATTCTGTACAGAAACATCAGAATGACCAAGCTAAAAATTGAATGTAACTGGGTCATCCCAACTGCTTAAAACCCATCAATTCAATGACTTTCCTTTTTCCCATAATCCAGGATAGAGGCCCTCAATGTTCAGCACCCTTCACCCCCCACTCCATCTCCAGACTCAATCCCCACCACATTTTCACTTCCTTTCTGGTTCCTCAGCAACACCAAACTACTTTGAGTTCCCTTGGTAAACAATAAATGAATGACTGAAGCGATCTCTGGGGTGAAATAAACATAAATGGACCCTTTTGTAAGACACTTGTTCATGAACACGGCAATGGAAGTCTATTATTTAGTCAAAAAGAACTTGACCTTTCAAAGTTAAACATGGACAATAGCAGATTTTATTTTGCTTCTGGAATGCTAATTCAGTTCCTTTCCTTCCCTCCATCTTTGCTTGGCTAATTCCTATTCAGTATTTAACACTCTGCACAGTTATCTTCTTCTGGAAGTCTTTCCTGAAAGTTGTAGTGTTTCCCACCCCTGTCACTCACACACATGCGTGCACCCAAACACCCTCCCATACACACGTGCTTGTGCGCGTGCGCACACACACACACACACACACACAGGCTGGCTTTGGTCCCCTTAACATATGTTCCTCTTAGGGTCTGTCTATACAGTCACCATGGAATTTAATACATCATATTTTAGTTATCTTTTGACATTCCTATGTCCCTTCCTAAACCTGTACCTGCTTAGAGAGAAAGACTATGGGGGCACCTGGGTGCCTCGGTCAGTTAAGTGACATTAAGCAACTGACTCTTGATTTTGTCTCAGGTCATGATCTCAGGGTCGTGAGACTGAGCCCTGTGTAGGGCTCTGAGCTGAGCAGAGATCCTGCTTGGCATTCTCTCTCTCTCTCTCTCTCTCTCTGCCCTTCCCCTGCTCATGCTATCTCTCAAAATAAATAAATAAAACTCAGGGTTCCTGGGTGACTCAGTCGATTAAACGTCCGACTTCAGCTCAGGTCATGATCTTGTGGTTCATGAGTTCAAGCCCCGAGTCGGGCTCTGTGCTGACAGCTCAGAGCCTGGAGCCTGCTTCGGATTCTGTTTCCCTCTCTCTCTGCCCCTCCCCCTCTCACACTCTGTCTCTTTCTCTCTAAAATAAATAAACATTTAAAATTGTTTGAATGAATAAATATAACTTAAAGAAAGTAAAGACTGTGTATTATGTTTCTTTGATTCCCCAGAACCAAGTAGAGTAATTCAAAACTACTAAATGAACGAATGGATGAGCAAACGAATGATGACAATTTAAACATAGATCAAATGCTAAAAAATATAGGCTGATATTCAGGATAAATTGAGCTGGAAGCAATTCTAATTGCCAGTTTAAGATCAGATAACGTTTTTAACACCCTAATGGTGAAACCAGTGCAAAATGTGCTACAAAGTTAAGTAGTTGCATGCATTTTCTTTTTGTTCAAATGTGTTAGTGTTTGTAGACAAAGAAATAGCATCCCTCTCTCAGAGAGATAAATTGATTTTTTTGATATTGACTGACTTTCTGTAAATTCATAGATGATGTAATCATAATTGTGGAGTAATGATTTCCTACCACTGCCTGAAGTTGCCATTCACAGAAAATTATTTACCAGAATTTCCAGGTAGTAAAAGCAAATTAGGCCAGTGCTACATACAACATATGGTAATTGTTAGTCACAGTCTATTAGATTATTACTGTAATGGCATGTTTTGCATACATATAAACATGTATTTGGATGATAACATTATTGTGGAATTTGATATTCAGCATGATCTCAAAACAGAAATAAACAATGCTCCACTGTATATAGAATAGACATCCAATAACCAGAAGAAATATGTTCAAAGTAAAAATCTATTAGATGATTATTACCAAAGTGGTTAAAAAATAAAAAACTTGTTTTAACTCTAAATTCTCCATGGTTGGATATGAGCAAGTATATCAAAGTTGATATGTTTTGTGGTATTAAATATGATATTAGAATCAATTCTTTTTGTTTGTTTGTTTGAAGGAGAGAGATTGAGAGAGAGAGAGAGAGAGAGAGAGAGCACAAGTGAGTGAAGGGCAGAGAGAGAGAGGGAGAGAGAGAGAATCCCGTGCAGGGCTCAAAGTCACGAAGCCATGAGACCATGACCTGAGCCAAAGTAGGGTACTTAACAGACAGAGCCACCAGGCACCCCTTAGAGTCAATTCGTAACTGTAAGTTAAACTTTTGGTTACCTACAGGTATGTAACACAAGGGAGGAAAAGTGTCTCCATTTCTCTGAAAAGTAGCATGATAGAAAGTTCTCTTTATCTTACATACTCTTGTGTAATGAACTTTGTGGAAGTGTCCATATGTAATTTTCAAAGAACTACTTATCCCCAACTAAATTCTAGGCTCTCTTAAACAAATGGTGTTGAGCAAATGTCTTTCCTCTAAAAGTCACTACCTACTTAATGGTTATACATCCCAGATATATCACTGGTCTATTCTTCCAGCAAATGTTTATTGAGCCCATAGTATGCGCTCTGAGTCTATAATGGTGAAAAGAGGCCATGGTCCCTTCTCTAGCAGCTTAGAGTCATTATCCCCATTCTGTAGGTGAGCTAATTGAGAGACAAGTACTCTGTTTCTAATGGTCGGGCTGCCAAAGGCATTCTCTATGTAGATTATCATTTGTGTGAACTGAATACTGGGGAGACAAATAGAGTGTTGTGTAATTTTTTTAGTCTATGGAAGCTGGAGGTAGTTTATATAATTTACTATTCCTACTACATACAACTAAACACTGAACATTATGTATAAAACAAGTACACAAACTCTAAAAGGTGTAGAGAATAAGCCAGACTAGATAGAGACTTCAGTATCCAACAGACAATGCACCAGGGAGTTCCCCGAGCTTTCTTTGTGCCTCATGGTTCCCAGGTTCAAAATTTAATCCTGAAAACCTAGAAACACCAATGGGCACAGACCAACAAAAAGCCCCAAGAAAAAAGACAAGCTGAGTGGGATCCTAGCAAGACAGAAAGCCTTCAGATAATAACTGGCCTAGCCCAGCCAAATACCAGGAAAAATACTGCCATCCCACTCCTTCTCACCCAGCAAGGCTAAGTGTCCTCACTAGTCAGGCTGTAACAAGTTACCCCAAACCCCGTCCATTGGAGTAGTGCTCCAGAAGGCAAGTAGGGAAGCTGGACTTTCATCCCCATCAGGCAATAATCACTTCCCTCCCTCTCAACCCTCCCCCATGTCAGCAGAGAGCTGGACTTCCACCTCCACCCAGGAGTAGTGAAGCAGTCCTCCTTCTTCAGGGTAAACCTGACAAAACAGGTACAGGACTTCGATACTAAAAATGACAAACATTGAGGCAAAGGAAGTAAAGAAGATCTAAATAAATGGAGAGATTTACTAGGTTTATCAGTGCTAACCCCCAACATTGTAAAAACGTCAGTTCTTCCCAAACCGATACACAGGTTTTATGCAATTCCTACCCAAGTCTTAACAAGATTGTTTCTAGATACAGATGGGATTCTTCTGAAATTTATATGGAAAATTAAAGAGACTAGAAGAGCTCACATAATTTTTGAAAATAAGCAAAGTGGGGGGAATTCATCTATGAAATTTTATGATATGTAATATGCCTATAATAATTTTTTAAAAATTTGTTAATGTTTATTCAGTTTTGAGAGACAGTGAGAGACAGAGCTTGAGTGGGGGAGGTGGGCAGAGAGAAGAGGGAGACACAGAATCTAAGGGAAGCTCCAGGCCCTGAGCTGTCAGCACAGAGCCCAACGCAGGGCTCGAACTCACCCAACCATGAGATTAGGACTTAACTGAAGTCAGCCGCTTAACCGACTGAGCCACCCAGGTGCCCCTACACAATAATTTTTAAATGTTCATTATTTAATTTGAGACAGAAGGGTAGGGGCCAAGAGAGAAAAAGAGAGAGAATCCCAAGCAAGCTCCATGCTCAGTATGGAGCCCAACATGGGGCTCAAACTCATGATTGAGATCATGACCTGAGTCAAAATCAAAAGTCAGATGCTTAACCAACTGAGCCACCCAGGTGCCACTAGACTGTGTAGTATTGATGGAAGGATAGATACCTGGGTCAATGGAATGTAGAAGAGGCACACAAATCTGACCAATTAAGTTTTGACAAAGAAGCAAAAGAAATTCAATAGTCTAAAGACAGTCTTCTCAACAAATGGTACTGGAGCAGCTGAACATCCATAGGGGGAAAAATTCAACCGAAGTTTCAAACTTAATACAAAAATTAAGTCCGAATGGATCACAGACTTAAATGTATAATGCAAAACTACAAATCTTTCTGAAAACGATACAGATGAAAGAAACTCCTGAGAGCTAGAGCCAGGCAGAGAATTCTTAGCCTTAACACCAAAGGCGAATTCATAAAAAGAAAAATTGATAAATTGGACTTCATAAAAATTAAAACCTTTTGCTCCATGGAACACCCTCTTAAGGGAAAGAAAAGACAAGCTATGGGCTGGGAGAAGATATTTGCAAACCACATGTCTGACAAGGACTAGTATTTAGAAAACATGAAGCTCTCCAAACTCAACTGTACAAAGCAATCCAACTAAGACATGGGTGAAGGACATGAAGAGAGTTTTCCCAAAGACGTACACAGATGGCAAATTAGCACATGGAAAGATGTACAGCATCATTAGCCTTTAGGAAAATATAAATTAAAGTCATGATGAGATATTACTACATGCCTATCAGAATGGCCGTAATAAACAATAGTGACTACGCTAAATGCTGGCAAGGATAATGAGAAACTGGATCCCACACACATTGCTGGTGGGAATTAAAATGGTACAGTCACTCTGGAAAATAGTTTGGCTATTTGTTAAAAAAATAATCATGTAGGGGCACCTGAGTGGCTCAGGTGGTCAAGTGTCTGACTTGATTTCAGCTCAGGTCATTATCTCGCAATTCATGAGTTTCAAGCCCCACACTGGGCTTTGTGCTGACAGTGCAGAGCCTACTTGGGATTCTCCCTCTCTCTTTCGCCCCACCCCCACCCCTCCTATGCATTCTCACACTCTGTCTCTCTCTCTCAAAAACAAAAATAAACATTAAAAAAGAGCTATATACAAATGTGCGTTACAGCTTTATTCATAATATTCAAAAACTAGAAACAACTCAGATTGTGTTCAATGGGTAAATGGCTAAACAAATATATGATTCTGTTTATGTAACAGTCTTGAAGGGACAAGATCCTACAAATGAAGAACAGATTAGTAGTGGCCCAGAGTTACGGAGAGGGTAGAGACAGAGAGAAGAAGGTGTAGCTGTAAAAGATCAATGGGAAAGAACCTAATATTGGTGGATTACATCAGTGTCAATATCTTGGTGTGATTTTGTACTATAGTTTTGTAAGATGTTGTCACTGGGGCAAACTGAGTAAAGGGTATACGGAATCTCTGTATTATTTTTTTAATGTTTTTATTTATTATTCAGAGACAGAGAGAGACAGAGCATGAGCAGGGGAGGGAGACACAAAATCTGAAGCAGGCTCCAGGCTCTGAGCCAGCTGTCAGCACAGAGCCCGACGTGCGGCTCAAACTCACAAACTGTGAGATCATGACCTGAGCTGAAGTCAGACGCTTAACTGGCTGAGCCACCCAGATGCCCCTGTATTATTATTTTTTTTAATTTTAACTGAGGGGTGCTTGAGTTGCTAAGTTGGTTAAGCTTCTGACTTCGACTCAGGTCACGATCTCATGGTTTGTGAATTCGAGCCCTGTGTCGGGCTCTGTGATGACAGTTTGGAGCCTGGACCCTGCTTCAGGTTCTGTGTGTGTGTGTCTCTCTCTCTGCCTTTACCCCGCTCACACTCTGTCTCTCTCTTTCTCTCTCTCTCAAAGATAAATAAACATTAAAATAAAAAAATTTAACTGAGATATAGTTGACACATAATATGATATTAATTTCAGGTGTACAACATAGTGATGCAATAATTACATATATTACATAGTGCTCTCACCACAGTAAGTGTAGACACCCTCTGTAGCCATACAAACTTATCACAGTATTATGGACGACCTTTCCTATGCCATACTTATTTATTTTGTAACTGAAAATCTGTACCTCTTAATCCTCTTCATCTATTTCTCCCATCTCCTCACCCCCTACTCTCTGGAAACCACCAGTTTTTTCTCTGTATTTATGAGTCCTAACTATTTGTTTGTTTGTTTTGTTTTTTAGATTCCACATATATTTTTCTTCCTTTGTCTGACTCATTTCCCTTTGCATTATACCCTCTGGGTTTATCCATGTAGTCATGAATGGCAAAAGTTCATTCTTTTTCATGGCTGAGTAATACTCCATTGTGTGTACACGTGTGTGTGTGTGTGTGTGTGTCTCTGTGTGTGTGTCTGTGTGTATCACATCTTCTTTATACATTCATCTATCAATGGATACTTGGGTTACTTCCTTATCTTGCCTATTGTAAATAAAGCTATAACAAACATAAGGATGAATGCAACTTTTTAAATTAGTGTTTTTGTTTTCTAACTGCACGTGAATCTACAATCATCCCAAAATAAAAAGTTTAATTTGAAAATTATTCATAAAGGTGCTGGATTAAGTAATAAGGCAAATGTAGTACAAGTGATTGGACCTTGATTAAGTGGAGAAGTAATGAGGATTGCTCCCGTTGAACTTGAGTCTTCTCCCTGGGATAAACCAAAGTGATATTAGAAGAAAGAACATCTAAATGCCTCAATTTGCTTTATATATAGAGAAAAGCTCATAAGTGATTTTAATTGACAGTATTTCTTTCATATTTAAAACATTAGACTGTGTAACTCTACGTATAGATTGAATGCAAATTCACCTCAAGTCAAAGGAATTCAGGATCCGAGTTCAAAATGCTTTTAAATGATAGTATTAAATAATATCAGTAGCTACCACTAAAGATCAATTACTTTGGCCTGCTGAGATTTTAGGATCGTAGGTTCTTTTTAAGCCTGAGGACCCCTTTCATTGTACCTGTTATTTTGAGCATGAAGGGTGCATTCCTGTCCATGCTGTCAGAGTGAATGCTTGGTTAGCGTTTTTCACCAACACCTGATATATATATTGTGTGCACAACTTCTTTTTTTGTTTTAAAGGTTTTTTTTTGTTTGTTTATTTCTGAGAGAGAGAGAAAGAGAGAGACTGAATGAACAGGGGATGGTCAGAGAGAGAGGGAGACACAGAATCTGAAGCAGGCTCCAGGCTCTGAGCTGTCAGCACAGAGCCCGACGTGGGGATCAAACCCACGAACCATGAGATCATGACCTGAGCCGAAGTCGGACGCTCAACCTACTGCACCACCCAGACGCCCCTGTATGCACAACTTCTTAACCCAGTGAATGCTTTTGTGTATTATCACCGCACAGAGTCACCTGAACTTGTACATTGCAGTTGCTGCCACAGCACTTTTTCCATCCATTTTTCTTCATCTTCATATACTTCCTTCTATAGTTTTTCTTAAGTGCATTTTGGAGAAATTAACAAAATACTCAAGAAAAACTCACTGTTATCTCATAAGATGCATTTCCTGGGGTTGCTCCAATGACCCATTCTTGCATCTGATTCTTTCTTTATGAACTGGAAAAACAAACTCATTAATGGTTAATCAAATCATGCCAAGGTGATATTGTGGATTATAGCATTTGGCTCTTTCTATAATTCAAAATGCGATCTGTCTATAGTTGCAAAGATTAAATTTTATCCAGGAGGAAGTTCATTGCAATCCAAGCATTGACTTGAGTGTGTAGTGGGTTGTGGGGACAGGAGAAGGGCTATTTGTCTTTGTAAAACATAATATTTAGGAACATGAGCTCTGGAGCCCAACTGCATGGGTTGGAATCTTAGTTCTACCATTATTTGCTGTGTGACTTAGGGCAACTATTTTAACTCCTCTGTGCCTTACCTGTAAAATGAGATCACTTATAGTACCTACCTCCTCCTAGGGCTTTTGTGAAGATTAAATATTTGTAAAGCTCTTAAAACAGCACCTTGCACAAAGTCAGCACCGTGTGAGTATATATGTTTTCACCCCTGAGCTGTTGTAAACCATTTACTCCTTGTATGATCCTCGTAACCAGTCTGTCTTTGTCTCCAATTAGAAAAAGGCAATAATGGTAGGAGGTCGGGGGTGGACAGGGGGAGGCAGCATGGGGAAGGGTCCTTGGTACCGGCAGTAACTACCGCATGTTAAGTGATGGGTGGTTCAACATATATACATGTTATATATCGTTTTGTGAATATGAAAACATTGGAAGGGATATGAAGTTCTCAGAAAATCCCATTTATCAGAGAAATTACATTAGTTCCATCTTCTTTTTATTCCCCTTTCTTCCAGAAAGCCTCCTAACTGCCTCCCTTGACCTTAGTTTCATCAGCTTTCCGGTACAAAGGACAGATCCCTTTCCCCTTGACTTTCTCTCCCTCTTAATATCACAGGAGGACAAAGAGAAGGAAGATCACGTAGCACANAATCCTCCTATACGTGCAAACATATGATATTTGTCCTTCTCTGTAGACCTCTCAGCAAGGTAGCAAATGGATTCATCATCCACTCCCCCACCCCCCTTCTTGATCAACATGAAATCTCTGCCTGCCTTCCACATCCAACCTTCAAGGAGACAAACTGCTTCTTAAGGAAGCATTGCTTTTTAGTTTATTTAAAATAGTTGAAAATTTCCGTTTAAACTACAAATTTATTTTTGTAAGTATATATGGCGCTTTTCTCGGAGCAGCAAAGTTTTGTTCCCAACCAAAGTATTTCTTCCCGTTCAAAATACTGAGGCAAAACTATAGCACAGAGGAACAGAGCTAAACATTTATAAGTGTCATTGCCTTATAATTTCTAAACATTAGTTAACAAACAAGATTTGCCTTGGAATTCTAACACATCATAGAGGGGATTTTTGTTTCCATTAATGGCATAGAATAGTAGTGAATCTGTACAGCATTCACTAATAATGCCATTTCACAGTTACCTGCCTATGGAATTCAGGAGTTCCCTTTATTATAAGTGTTAATGTAGGAATAGAAAATAATAACAAATCATGAACTCAAGCTTTATTTATTGTTTTATACTCTTATTTTTAAGACTACCAATTTAAGTGAGATGTATGATCTTATAGGTCTACTGATGATGATAGTTCACAAATGAAGAGAAATTTGAATGTATATACATGTGCATCTAACACCCTCCTCCCCTCTGGAGCCAAGAGAAAAAGACATTGTTTTCTCTCCGAAAGGAGAAACATTCCTTGAATAAATGAAATCCTTTGGGGGGCCCCTGGGTGGCTCAGCCAGATAAGTATCCAACTCATGATTTTGGCTCAGGTCATGATCCCAGAGTCATAGGATTGAGCTCTGCATTAGGCTTCACACTAAGCATGCTTTCTCTCTTTCTAATTGCCCTTCTCCCTGATTCATTCTCTGCGAAGGAAGTTAGGAAGTTAGGAAAGAAGATAGAAGAAAGAAGGAAGGAGGGAAGGAGGAAGGAAGAAGGAAGGGAGGGAGGGAGGAAGGGAGAAAGAAATCGTTTAGAAAAACAAGCATAATTAAAAGGATTAAGGAGGAGAAAGGAAGCTAATTGTGGGGTAGACACTCAATAAATGCTTGTTAAGTGAAGAATGGAAGGAAGGGATACAGAACAAGAATCCAGTTGTTTAACCATCACCAGAAAAAAAATCTAATTCAAGATATGTTTCCTTCTTTCTTTATCTTTTTTTACTGTTTATGTGGATTTTATTTTATTTTCTTAAATAGTTTATTGTCAAGTTGGTTTCCATATAACACCCAGTGCTCATCCCAATAAGTGCCCTCCCCCATGCCCATCACCCCCTTCCCCTCTCCCCTACCTTCATCAGGTACAAAATCAACGTACAGAAATCGGTTGCATTTTTATACACCAATAATGAAGCAACAGAAAGAGAAATCAAGAAACTGATCTCATTCACAACTGCACAAAAAATCATAAAATACCTATGAATAAACCTAACCGAAGATATAGGAGATCTGTATGATGAAACCTATAGGAAACTTATCCTTCTTTATTTAAAATAGTTTACTTACTTTTAATTGTGTGTGTGTGTTTGTGTATCTCACGTGGAATATGATCAATTTCTAGATCCACTAGATAAATTTAAAAATGAACCACAATACGAAACTATAGTATATTTTCTCTCTAATCTCTAAAACTTGTAACATAACAAATTTGCTAAGAAAGGAGTGTTGCTAGCTTAACTTTAGGTAAATTTGAATCATCCTACCAATTGAAAAGAATTAAATGCAGCATTGAAAGTATCTCATGAAACAACTTAATGTGAATTTGAAAACCCTCACTTTGGCTGCTTCTACTTGAAGCAAACTTTTGTCTGTAAATATATGTATACACACACACATGAGCAAATGGCTTGCAGACTGTTCAAATATTAGTTAATTGGATGAAATCCAATCACAGTATACAAGCCAGATTGAAAATGAGATTTCATCTTGGGATTGGTGATATGAAGACAAGAGCCGCACCTCATTAACACACACAGAATAAACCATCCTGAGATTTCAGTTTTATCATTATTATTCATCATACAACGTTTGCAAACAGTCTCCTGTGGATGTGTTGGGCTTACATGTATAAATCTGTTCATGGTAATGGGATTTCCACCCACTCAGTGTGGTGACGATTAACCCCACCGTGTTTCCCCTTAACTGCTTCTTTATGTGTTCAGTGGAGGACAGTTTAATCCAAGACTTACTTGCATGGCTATGCCTGCTTATTTAAGCCCCAGAGCTATCCTTGCTTAGCTCCTGAGACCTTGTGAGGGGGGCACACATTACCAGCTCTCCTCTTCCTGGCATTTAAAGGTAGTTCACCCTGCAGCCCATCATAGAGCTCCTCATGTTACAAAAATCAATGAGAGTTCACTACACTTACACTGTAAGCACACTCATGAGCACTTCTAAGTGTAAGGTACGTTCATGCTTCTGAAAACAGGGCCACTCACATGCACACAATGGTACCAGAAATCTTGTGGGTCAAAACACAGCCCCATCAGCCCACCAGCGTATGCACCAATCCCAGCCCGAGTGTCACTTGCTCAGGGCTTTCCGAAGATGCCTGCATTTTACCTCCATTAAAACATTCCATCAGCTTGTAGGGCTGGTATATAGGTTTGATGACACATTAACTAGGATTCGTTTGAATTTTTGACTTATTAATTAATCCCCTTAGGATGGAGTACAATAGAGGAGAAGAAAGGAGACTGATGTGAAGCTTGGGACATTTCTTGGGCCCTGTGAGTCCCCTGAGGGTGGGACGTAAAGCAGCATAAAAACCAGCATATGAGAGCACCTGGGTGGCTCAGTCGGTTAAGCCTCTGACTTGGGCTCGGGTCAGGATCTCAAGGTTCGGTTCATGAGTTTGAGCCCCACATCGAGCTCTCTGCTGTCAGCGCAGAGCCTGCTTTGGATCCTCTGTCTCCCTCTCTCCCTGCCCCTCCCCCACTAGTGCACACTCGCCCATGTTCTCTCTCTCTCTCAAAAATAAATAAACAAATAAACTTAAAACAAACAAACAAAAAGGCCAGTCTGACTGCAGCCGAAAGAAAGAAACTTCCAGGCAAATGTTGCTCATTTCCTAGTCTGCTCATTCTGCCTATAGTTAGACTTAACAGACATCCTAACTTTTTAATCCACTTAAAATACATACTTAGAGATGAGTGAGCTGCACCTGAAACCTTCGGCTGATCCCCAAAGGGCTGCTAGCATTCTGTGCAGAACTGTAATGCTGCAAAATCTTCTGCACCTTGAGCTGCCCTAAACAAGCTACCTTGTTACACATTGTGCTTCAACACAGCATATTTTTCTCAAATGCTACATATTTATCAAGTACACCATGTTCCTGGCACACTCCAGTCTACAATCTCCGCCGTAATCTTTAATGTACAAGCCGTGTTATGGATTGGGTTTTGAAATGAACCATATAATAGATTCAATCACCAACATTTTTCTTATTAAGACAAATTAGCAGGGTCTTGATTTCCCCAGAATGCCTGGGTGCTTTACTTTCCAGCACTATTTTTAATAACACTGTTTAGCCAACCAAAATTTAACCCTTGAGAATCCTTGAGTGCTACAGTCAATTAAGAAACTGTGTGTCACTGATGTTACAGTTCTGCTAAGAATAGTCCGCAGATGTGCTTTTAAGTAAAGAGGGATTTAAAAATAAATGTATTTGACAAATTGCTGATCAGAAGCCTATATTTACCACAACCAAATTAGAACGGTATTGCACAGAAGTTGAAGTTTATCCTGGAACACTCATGAGGTGTGTTCGGACTTGACCTCAGAAGTCTTTTTCCGTTACTTTAGAAAGATATTTTGGCTCCTTTGGACCACATTTTTTTCTTATGACTCAAAAAGGACTTCTTTTCACATGGCCTTTGGGCCTCTGACTTCCCACATTGACAATTCATTGCCTAGTACAGGTCATCAGAAATAGCCTGGTCCTTAACATTGTTCATATTCCTACCAATGCAGAAGATATAAGGGAAATTTTTTCTTCCTTAAAGCCAAATAGGTAACTTTACATGGCCCTAAATTAAATATTAAAATTTTTTTTTCAAATAAGATTAAGCCATATACTGTGGCACTTTTAAAGTTGTACACATTCGAATGGGTCAAATACTGCCACTTTACATCCCAGCAGTGATTCCAGATCTCTGCAATGGAGCCAGTTGTTTACACTCCAGCATGAAACAGGAGGCCTCCTTCAGACAGGAAGTCTGTGCCTCTGGTCCCGCGAGGCCCCTTCTGAGCCTTCAGAACTGCCCGCAGCAGGGGGTATGCATCATCCTTCACAATCACGTGATCAGACAACCAGCCGAACTGAGCCTCCATTTTTTTAGCTCAATCCTGCATCTTGTGTAGAAGATTGCAGGAGAAATAGAAAACTATGGCTAGCAGACTGTATGGGGGGAAATAGGAATAATACACAGTTCGTTATGCTATCACATTCAGTTGTGAAGCTATTTATCAAGGCAACCAAGTCAAGCAACTGTTCTCTGTTATACACACACACACACACACACACACACACACACACACACGAAATGGCTGGATCCCATACTTCTTTGGCACAGGGCAGAAGTGACCAGCCTGCAGATCACTTCTCTTCTCGGAGCCCTCATTTCCCCATCTGCAAAACACAGGTGTTGGACTTGCTTAACATTATGGCCTGTCCAAGCTTTAGGAGCTGATTAGTCTAGAGACCATTGAAGGTCTGGCTGCTGGGACATCTGAGCCGAGGGTCCGTGCTCTGTGAGAGGGTTGTCCAATACATATGTCTGTGCTCAGCATTTTTCATTCATTTCATTGTTATTTCCACCATATATAGCTTTCTAAACAAGAGAAATAAATCTAGAATACACAAGTTATGGAATTTGTTATTTCTGCTTAGAATTCGACACAGAGATTGAAAATCAAACATAGGTACTTCATAGTAAAAAAATTTTTGTAAAGGAAGTTAGTTATGCATAAAGATATTGATAGCAACATTCTGATATCCAACCTCAATCAAGAATTGAGTTTAGAAAGAAGCTTACCCAATTTGCTTTATTAAGGAAGGAGGTCTCTAGCCCAATTCAGATTTAGAAATTTACAAATGATTTTTTAATCAGGGTTCAGGAATAATACAGTCAGTTGTCTAGAGATTCTGTTCTAATCTCAAAGGTTTATAACATGAGTCCAAAGCTTCCTTTATTGTAATGAGGTTCCCAGTCACCTACAGGGTCAACATTAGGGCCTTGTAAAGAAAGCCCACTAGTTCCCCCAAATTATATGGATCTGAGAGTGTGAATGAGATGAGGAGAGGAACACTTGTTGAGTGCGTACTGTGTGACATGGACAATGCTAGTTACTATACATACATTTTTAAAAATTTATTGGAAGGTGGTATTTCATACTAGTAAAGATATGGGCTCTGAAATCAACTGTCTGAGTCAAAGCCATCTATACTATTCAATAACAGTAAAATGTAGGCATGTTAGTTAATCTGAATATGCTTCAGCTTCCTCATCCGTAGAATGGGAATTTTAAATGATCTCTGCTTCTTAAGATAATTGGGAGGATTAAATAAGATCATGTTATATACTTGGATATACGAAATGTGAAGAACCATGAGATCCCCTTTCCAGAAGCTAGGAAAGGGCAGAAATGTGATGAATGGAGTAAAATGGAAAAGGCCCTGAGTGTTATCCTAAGAGAAGCTATGATAGCTGGAGCAGATGAAGAGCAAGAGAGGTTGGCCCCAGAGCAACTCAGTGCTGGGACACTGAGGGCACTTCACTGGAGGAAAAAGTTAACTTAAGTCTGAACTCAATTCAAGGGGGAACACCCAAAGCAATGCACCAAAATAGCTTTGCATGTTCCGTGAGCAGTGACTCAGAACAGCCTTCTTCCTGGCCTAAAGGTGAATAAAATATGGAAATAGGAAGCAAAACACAAGAAAGGATAAAAAAAGACAAGAGGCTTCTAAAAGAAGATGCCAAGAAATGAGCCTACCCAAATCAATTTAAAGAAGGGATCAGTGGTCTTCCATGCCAGGGAACATGACCTATGATACAGTTAATGAAAACTCTCTGGTACAAAATCTCATAAAATGTTGGATGAAGTGTATTTTAAAATATTGAGGCAGAGCTGAGCTGACAGGAATATAAGAACAAGAGAGGCTCCAAACAACAGGAAAGCCTGATCTGGAGCAGTGACTATAAAACTCGTTTTCACTCTGAGAGCATCTATTACTCCCTCAGGGCAAAGAACCTGAATTTTAATGAGTCTACGTAGTGAAGAGGGCCAATCAGAGATCCTCACATAAAGCCAGAACCCCAAAGTGTGAGAAAACCAGAGCAGAAAGTGGGTACAAAATATAGGATACGATCTGCATCGAGGAATTTGTGTGGCTTCATCTAGACTCTGAGCAGAGAAGCAAGTTGACTAGCATATTTGCTATGAGAACTTCCAGTCACCAGCTCAATATGACATGGACATGGGTCTTAAATTCACATTACCTGTGGGACCTGAAAATCCTCAAACTAAAAATTTAATTGAAAGTGCCATGGATTGATTTTGTCCTCCAAGCCTTTGTCAAAAGGAAAACACAAATGCACTTTATATCCAGGGCTCAAATAATGCCCACAGGACATGAGGTCCCTCTTAGCCAAAATTCCCTAAACACACAAGAAAATAAGCCACCATGAGTGAGAGTCAGAGATTTCAGGAACAGATCTGCTAAGTCGGCAGTTAATGGAATTAATAGAACCAAAATATAAAATAAGGATTTTCGACATTTTCGAAAAATGGAAGCATGGTACAAAAATAAGAGACAGGCAAAGTAGGATCAAATAGAATGTCCAAAATGTTGAAAAATTAAAATTGAAATTTCAATGGATGGATTAAATAGTAGATTACATACACCCAAGGGAATAATTGGTAAAGTAGAAGAGGAATCTGAAAAATGCAGCACAAGGAGACAAAGACATAGAAAATATATTTTAGATGTTAAAGTGTATAGAAGATAGAGTAAAAATGGGTTACCATATACCTAATAGCAGTTTTAAAACAATAAACTAGAGGAAATTAGGGATAGGCAATACTGGAAGAGATAATGGCTGAGAATTTTCCAGAATTGATCAGATATGCCTATCTTCATAATCAAGACATCTAACAATAAGTCTTGAGCAGAATAAACAACATAGTGAAGCTCCAGGACACCAAAGAAATAGATATAAATAGTGGAATGTAAGGAGCCATGAGGCAGGGGTAAGGAAAACAAAGACAGATTATTTACAAAGAAATCAGTTTTAAGACAACTGGGCTCTCAAGAACAGAAAGGGAAGCCTGACAATGTTAGAATATCTCCAAAGAGTGGAGAGCGAAAAAGCTGTCAACCTAGAAATGTTTATCTAGTGAAAATATGTTTTAATACAAAGGCTAAAAAAAGACATTTTTTTATAACAAAAGAGAAGTTTTAATATCAACACAACTAAAGGAAGTTATAAAATAGAACAAGAATGATTCCATAAAGAAAATGTAAGATGCACAAAGGAATGGTGAAAAAAGAGATGACTAACCAAATAGTGTTGGTATTAAATAGTAAAAAATAATGTCTTCTTTAGGGGAGTTCAGATTTTGAGATAGAAATAAAATCCTGAAAAAAATAACAGCATATAAATCTGTACAAGGTGATCAGGCTTAAAAAATATGATGGTCTGGGAATTATTTGAAAGGAAGGCAAAGATTCTGATTTAAACTTCAAGTTAAATATGCATGTTAAGACTCCTCAGGCAACCTCTAAAAAGAATATAAATAGAGTATATAACATCCAAACTAATAGTAAGAAAAATAGAGTGAGGGGGAGATATTAATCAATCAGAATGATATAAAAAAGGCAGAAAATGAAAGAGACAAAGAGTAGAGCAAAAAATAAAGCATAAATTATATGGTAGGGAAAAATATAAATATATTGAAAATAGCAATGATTGTAAATGGATGATTTAATCACCTGTTAAAACACAAGAATTTTCAGATTAGTTTACAAAAACAACACTCCTAAAATTTAAGGACTCAAAAAGATTAAAGGGTAAAAATATGATAAAATTATATATACAGATAGCTGGTGCAATCATTCAATTATCAGGAAAAAATAGAAGCTTTAAGTAAAACACATAGCAATAGAATGTAATTACACTGAAAAAATAAATAAATCACCAGGAAACCTGAATAGTTTATAAACTTTAGGGATCTAATAATGTACCAAAAAAATATAAGAGCAAAGATTTTCAGAAATATAAAAAGACATTGACAAATCCATCATCAAAACAGACTTTAACACAGCTCTCAGGAAATAATAGATGAAGTAGACAAAAATGAGGAAATATGTAGAATATTTGAAAAGCATTTTAAGCTTGAGCTAATAATGGACATATACGAAGCATTACACTCAACTAAAGGATACACCCTTTTAGAGTATACATGAATCATTTATGAAAATTGACCAATTTCTGACCATAAATCAGGTCTCTATATATTTCAGAGTTGGTTTTACACAGATAACATTTCTCTGACTACAAAATGATATAATTCTGTAGAAAATATAACTTAATAAGTATCAGTTTAAAGGTTTATATCTGAAAAAAACTAAATCAAACCAAAAACAACCATGAGTCAATAGTGTGAACTATAATGGACACTGGAAAATAATTTGAATGCAACAATAATAACACATTGTATATTACTGTGAGATATATCTAAGGTAATGTGTAGAAAGAAATACTAAATTTTAGAAGTGTATATTAGAAAAAGAAGAAAGGCTCAAAATTAATGAATTAAGCCTCCAAATAAGGACGTTAAAAAAAACGAATAAGCCCAAGGACAATAGAAAAAGATGAGATTATAAACATTAGAACAGAAATAAATAAAATAAAAAGATACCTGAGAGAATATTAACAAAGAAAACATTATTTATTTAAAAATAATAATTAATTGGCAGACACCTAAATACTGATCAAAAATGAAAGAGGAACACACAAATTTTTAAAAGGAATGTGGAAACTAATTTGACAATAAACTATAAAAAAAAAGGAAAAAAAATAAATAAAAGGAATGTAAAGGGTTATCAATATTTATGCTGAAGAGAAGGATATTGTGAATAACTTTATGCCTAAAAACTTGAAAACTTGATTAAAATGACAATGTTCTAAAAGTATCAGTTAACTGATTCAAAGATGAATAGATACCACTTTGCCCATTTAGCCATTTAGGATGGCTAAATACAAAACCAAAAACCATAAAACAAAAGATAAAAAAGAACAGAGAATAACAAGTGTTTACAAGGATGTAGGTAAATTGAAACCCTTGCACATTAATGACAGGAATGTAAAAATGATGCAGTAACTTTGGAAAGCAGTTTTGCAGTTCCTCAAAAAGTTAAACAAAGAGGCATGCCATGACACAACAATTCCTAGGTATATATCCAAGAGAATTGAAAATATACATCTACTCAAAAACATGTACATTAATATTCATAGCAACATTTTTCATAATAGACAAAAGAGGGAGGGAACATAGGTGTCCATGGGTTAATGAGTAGAAAAACCAAATGTGGTATATTTTTTACAATGGAGTATTATTCCGCCTTAGAAAGGAATGAAGTGCTGATACATTCTACAACATGGTTGAACCTTGAAAACACCTGCTAAGTGAAAGCTACCAAAAGGTTACACGTTATATGATTCCATTCATATGAAATTTCCAAAGGAGATAGACAGTGATTGTCATGGACTGGAGCAAGGGGAGAATAGGAGTAAACGCTAATGGGAACAGTGTTTCTTTGAGGGGCGATGAAAATCTTCTCGAATTAGATGGTAGGGATGGTTGCACAAGATTGAACTATACTTTAAAAGTCTATTGATTGAACTATATTTTAAAAGGTGAATTTTATGACATGTGAATTATATCTCAGTGAATAAGGGGGCTTGAAAGTCTGAATGTTCCCATGCCCACTAAATAGATTAAATGGTAGAGTCAAATTTTCTACAAAGTCAACATCGGGCTAATTTGGTTTTATAAGTGAATTCTATTATCTTTAAAAAAACTCTTTAAAGGTGAGAAAGTGAACGCCACACAATTTATTTGATCATACTTGTATAACATGTATCCATAAAACAGCGAAGAGATTGTGAGAAACAAAAATTATAGAACTTGCTTTTTCTTGAACATAGACACAGAGATCATAAACAAATATTAGTAAACTGAATCCAACAATGTATAATAAGATAACTCTCTAGGGTCAAGGATTAGTATCAAGTTAACACATTAGAAAATATGTTATTGTAATATATCACATTAACAGATATCAGATTAACAGAAAGACAAATATCTCAACAGATGCAGAAAAACTGCTGATAAAATTCACAATTAGTAGTGATGAGAAGAAAAAATTTCCCCACCAAAGTTCATGTTCAATGATTAAATGTTATTTTTAATTCCATAAGAAAAATAGACATAGGATTGAGAAATGAAAACAAGCACTGTGTATAGATTTATGATCTGTACATTTAATAAAAACACAAAAATATATGGGCCAATTATTAGTTATTCATAGTCCAATAAAATTGATGAATATGAAAGTAACATGCAAAATTCAATTATATTTCCCTCCAGCAACAATAGTTAGAAAATGAAGTTCTCAAAAAGAGATGATATATTTAAGGCAGGAAAAAAATCACAAAAAGAGAGTTATAATATGTGTTAAAATTAAGAATCTGACTTCAGACACATTGAAAGACTTAGAAATCCATGTGGAAAGATTTGGTAACATAGAGATGTTATCCTCATACAATATATATATATAATGTAAATCCGATAATACTTCCTACTTGGTTTTGTTTATATACAAGTTAACTCTAGAATTTATACAGAAAAACAAAGTCTTGATAATAGTCAAAATATGACCAGACATGAAGGCTGAGAGAAAATTCTAGGAACTAAAATTGCAAAGCAATGCTGCAGGTTTCAATAAATAGATTAGTGAAAGAAAATAGCCCAGAAATGGACATATACATGTATGCATACCTGATATATGTCAGACTGTTCTTCATAACACTGGTAAAGGAAGGACTCTTTCTGATTTAGGGATTAAGTATACATATAAAAAATTAAAATGAACTTGTGCTTCATAACATAAAAGCAATTCAGGATGAATAAAAAAATAAAATATGAAAGGCAAAATTTTAAAAGCTTTAGAAGAAAATATAGGAGAAAACCTTCGTGGACTAAAGGTATGGATGAATTTCGCATAAAGATGCAGAAAATGGAAACCATAAAGAAAACATTGCATAAATTCAACTACATTAAAATGAATGACTTCTGTTCCATGCAAAGACCTCACAAAAAAGAATAAGACACGTAGAGAAGTGGTAAATGTTTGCAAGGTATATAATTGACAAAGGATTAGTAGCCCAAATATATAAAGAATTTCTATAAATCAGTAAAATAGATGAACTATTTGATCATTTCACAGAAGAGAAGATACAAATTACTAATAAACTTTGCAAAAGAATGCTCACATATTTTAAAAATCACTAAACTACACATTAAAACCATATTCATCAAATTGACAAAAGTTTAAAAGTTACACAGTATCAAGTGTTGGTGAGTATGTAGAGTCATGGGAACTTTCATCCACTGCAAATGGGAATGTACATCACACTTTGGAAAATGAAAGTTTTGGCATTACTTAGTCAAATTTAATAGGGGCACCTGTGTAGCTCAGTGGTCTCTTGATTTTGCCTCAGGTCATGATGTCACAATTTGTGAGATCAAACTCCCATCAGAGTCTGCTTAGGATTCTCTCTCTCCCTCTCTCTCTCTCTTTCTGTCTCTCCCCCGCTCATACATGACAGACCCTTTCTGTATGTCTGTCTGTCTCTCTCTCAAAATAAACATTGAAAAAAAAAGAGTTTAATATACACCTAGTCTGATGACTCAGGAATTCTACTACTATACATTTACACTAGACAAATTCTTGCACACGTATCAGGAGATAAGTACAAGATTATTCATAGCAGCAGAGTCAATAACTATGGCAAGTAACCTAAATGCCCCTTAATTGTAAAGACGAAAACTAAAAGTTGTAATATAATTATATCATTTTTATTATATAATTGCCATGAAAATGAATTAATAAACCACAGCTATATTAATATAGTTTTTAAAAACATAGCATCAAGTGGAATGGGAGAAGCAAATCACAGAAGGGCCCTAAACTCTGACTATTTTACATACATTTAATTTTACATAAAGTGACTATATATAAAAGGCCCCCATTAATATGAGACTCCTACTGAACTAAAGAAGGCTTACTAAATATTTCTTCCCTCAAAGGAAAAGGCCTAGAAATCATGGATTCAACTTTCTGGTCTGAAATTATGTCTTCTAGGGTATATTTTTGGACCACGAACCGAAAGGGCACATGCCGGCTGAGGAGGAAGATTTGAATGGGATGCCTTCTCAAGTAACCTGTTGATTAAGCAAGATTGTCCCCAGTCAAGTCAGAAAGAACGATCTGCCCCTCTCCCAACACACCAAAACCAATTTAGAGAGTAATTGTTAATCCCAGGGAGGGTAGCAAAAACATTATTCCTGGTGTTTTTATTCATGTGGTTTGCTATTCTGTATCTGTCCTGCAAACCACACAAGCCCAAGTGCTTGAACAGAAAAGGCCCCAACTGCATGTGAAAATCTTTCTGAGAAAAGTCTCCTTGAGCTGTCTGGGGCTTTGAACCATTTCTGTCTGAGAGTTGACTAATCCCAGTGAGCCAGGGGCAGATTACTGTCCTCAACCTTCAGCTTTTGAGTTTCTGTACTTTGCTCTACTGTCTGTCTTCACCCCCATGCCTGGCTCAGCCCTCACCCCAAATCTACAGCTTTACCCTTGGGAATGTACAGGATAGCTGGCCTGAAGGTCCAGCTTGCCATGACACGGAGATGCCTGGTGGGGGGCTTACTAATCTTGGGGCTCATGTCTACATGCTACAGGGTTTGTGGGGCCCAACATAGGCAGACTCAGCAGTTCCTCCAAAATTTTGGCACTGGGAGAATCATCCAAGATCTAGACTGAAATGGCTGGCTCTGACTCACCAATTCCGGCAGGAGATCAGTAGTAATTCCACTGGGATGGTCTTGCCCAGTAAAGCTGTGGGATAGTGGCTTGGCATAATCACCATCAAATACCTATTCAGTGACAACCAAGCCATTTGTCGGGCAGTACCTTCTGGAAGGGGATTCCTCTCCCTTCTGGCTTCCTTTAACTATCTAAGTAAATGACCATCTGCTTGGATCAATCAACACCTACAACGTGCAGGACAGAGAGCCTCTGGAAAGCAGACCCTTACAGAGGAGTATACTTTATTCCCCATTTATATTTTTGTTGTCAAAAACCTGAATTCCTCTTTTGTGAAAAATTGGAGAGGAAAAAGTCTAATTTCCATTAACCTCAGAGAAAATCTTTAGTCTTTCACCCATTTTTTTGAAATGATGGTATCCTAGCTGGTTGAGGGAAAAAAAATAAAGTAATGGTTAAAGCAGGGAATAAAGTCCCTAATGAGAAAAATGCACAGATAGAGACCTAAAGGGACCATCTATCTGGACAAGAGCTGCAATGATTGGCCAGTTATGAGACAATCAAAGCTAAATCTGGGAATGTGCTAACAGTTGAGGCCATAGAGCAAAGAAGAATATTAGAAGCCACTTTATGTGGCAAGCATGGAAAGAGATATGACTTAAGTCACAGACACAGTGAACACAAAATCTGTGCATCAGGCCAAGATTGAAATCATAGAATACAGACCATGCACTCTTACCCCCATGGCTCTGGTTATGGGCTGAGAGGGGAGGAAGTGAAAACAGAAAATGAAGTAGAATTATTAAAGAAGGTTGGCCAAGAAAGAAAGGAAAGAACAAGACTCCACTTGACAAGGTTTTTGACAGGCTATTTTAACTGCTATATTAGTATCCTTACCTACCATTATTATTTTTCTTTCATTGAGAGTTTGTTGGGTGCCATGAAATGGCCCCTGCCCTCCACTATCTAAAAGACAACCTCATAGGTCTCCCTTCCCAGAAAAGAGACTGTTTGTCAACAGCATTTTGCAGATCACAATAAAATCCAGGCAAGATACGTGTTTCTCCTTGGGATTTCTTCTTACCTGTAGACTTTTAAGAGACAGACAAACCCTCCTTACATTTCCATGTGTGTTTTCTCTTTAGCAAACGAATTGGGAGTTGGAGACCAGGGAATTTAAGACTTCCTTAATTCCACTTTGATGCTTGGCTTATTAAATTATCCGTTTTGAAGGAGAGTCACATTAACCCCTCAGAGCGAATGGCTCCCGTCTGTCAAACACTCTTGGTAGGATATCAGTCAGCAAGTGAATGACACTAAGCTGTCACTCTCACTCCTGAGACTGAGTCAGCCCTGGGTACAAAGCACGATGCCTGTCAATTTCGCTAAAAAGAACAGTAAAAGTAGGAAGAGCCAAGCCTGTACGATTTTGCTATTCCTTTCTTCTTTCAGTGTATTTTTAGGCTGGCAGACATCAGTTTTCTTTTCTACGCTTTATACATTTCTATTCATAAGCCTAGCATTACCAGACAATTTATTAAACTTCATTTTATTCATATAAATCGTCGCTGCTCTGGAAACGAGTGACTCAATAAAGGGCTCATGTTCCCATACACCTGGACTTCTCGCCAGAGCACAAGATGCACTGTGTGCAATTACACGAAAACCATTTTGTGCAGCATAAAATTTCGTCTTGAAAATGGAAACATTTCTTTTGCAAGTCATCGATTGAAGGGATCATGGCAATCGAAATGAATCCAGGCAAACCCACGCTACTGAAATGTGATTCATTAAATTGAAATCTGCTCATCTGTGTGATGTCTAGCTCATAAGTCAGGTGCTTTTAATCACTGGAAAGATTGTGGTTTGGAGAGTAGGTTCCAGAAGGGGTTTGGTAACTGGTATATTTTACTTATTTACTTATTTTCATTAAGATTCTGCTCTTTAATAAGATGATTGTAATTTCTGGTTGTCTGGTTTCTTGCCAGCATTTATTTTCATCACCATAAAGATCTTCCATATGGCCTACACAACAACCTCAACTGAAATGCAATGTGGCCAACCTAGTTCTCTGGAGTCTTGCTTCATGTGTTAGGGATGAGGGATGAGGCCAGATATGCATGCTATGTCTTGCTCATAACGTTATAAAAAGCCATGGTGAACCAGCCATGTACACAGATCAGGAAATCAGAGAGGGACAATGTAAGGATGTGCAACCACCTGTGGCTCTGTGATCAAGGGCTTTACAGACCCAAAACAGTACTTTGCATTGGACTCTTCTAGTAACTCTAAAATCCAACGTAATGATTTGTCTAATACATGAGTAATAAATAACTTGAACTTCCAGCCACAGTAGTGTTAAGAGCTCAGCCAATGCTCTCAGGGGAAAAACATGCATAAAGCTAGAAAAATTATGAAAACAATGTTTTAGGACTCTGCAAATTAACTAAAGGCAGACAAGCTGATATTTATTTATTCTTGAAAATTTTGTAGTGCTCCAGGTAAGGGCAGCGGGAGTCTGTGACCTTCGCAGAGAGATCAGCAGTTTTATCAGCCTGAACTTGGACATGGACCATCAGCTTTGGTGCCAGATCTGGGTGAGGGTGGGTGGGTAGAAATCCCCTAGTTTTGTCCACTACAAGTGGCAAACTCAGTGGGAGACAAAAGAGGAAACCTGTAGCTTTTATAGGCAGAGGATGCAATCCTAGTTGGGGCAAGTGACAAACCAATGAGAAATTAAAAGGGAAAACTTGGATGTGAGAGACCCATGGGAAGATTAGATCCAAACATTCCTGGGCTACTGAGATCCAGTGTACATATGCAGTGAAGACTGGAAAGACCCTGGTGGGAAGTTCAAGTTAAGGCAGAGCTTGGAATGGTAGAATTCTCAATGTGCTTCCTGACCCACACACACATTGGTTAGCAGAAGGTAAAGCCTTATGATCTCAAAGTGTTTTTTCCAGTTTTACTAAAAAATGATTGACGTGTAGTTCTGTATACAATTTAAGGGGTCCAGCATGATGGTGAGATTTACATATATTTGTGAAGTGATTATCACAACACGTTCGGCTAATATCCATCATCTCCTAAGGGTACAACATAGAGAAAAGAAGAAAAGAAAAAAAAATATTCTACTTGTGATGAGAAGATTTAGGATTTACTCTCTAACAATGTTGTTATAGATCACACCATAGTGTTAGCTGTAGTCATCGTGTTGTACATTTTACCCTTAGTACTCATTATCTTCTAACAGGAAACTTATTTAAGTTTATTTATTTTGAAAGGGAGAGAGAGGAAGCAGGGGAGGGGCAGAGAGAGATTGGAAGAGAGAGAATTCCAAGCAGTCTCCACACTGTCAGCACAGAGCTCACACAGGCCTCAGTCTCACGAACCGTGAGATCATGACCTTGGCTGAAATTAAGAGTTGGAGGCTTAACCAACTGAACCACCCAGGCACCGCTCAGAAATTTGTACATTTTGACTACCTTCCTCCAATTACCCTGCTCTCAGCCCCAACCTCTGGTAGCCACGTGTCTGATCTCCTTTCCTGTGAGTTGGAGGGAGAGTTGTTTGTTTGTTTGTGAGATTCCACATATAAGTGAAATCATACCACATTTGCCTTTCTCTGTCTGACTTGATAAGCCAAGACTGACAAAGAAAAAAGAAGACAGAAATTACCAAACTCAGAAGGAATAAAGGTACAGATCATACCAGAGATTCTAAGGAAATATTATGAACAACTTTATGATAAAAAAAATTAGACAACTTAGATGAAATGGCAAAATTCCTTAAAAGGCACAATTTAACCAATCTCTGTCATGAAGAAATAGAAAATCTGAATAGATCAAGTATATTAGTTTTCTATTGCTATGTAATAAATTACTACAAAATTGGCATCTTAAAGTGATATCCATTTATTATGTCAGTTCTGTGGGTCAAGAGTCTGGGTACAGTTAGCGGTATTTCCTGTTCAGCATCTCACAAGGCTGCAGTCAACATGGCAGCAGGGCTGGTTTTCATCTGGAGGCTTGACTAGGGAAAGATGACATCTGAGCTCATTAGAGTTGTTGGCAGAATTCATTTCCTTCCTATAGTATGCCCGAAGGCTCATTTCTTGTGGGCAGTCAGCTGGAAGTTGCCCTTAAGTCCTAGAAGCAGTGTGAAGTCTCCCACCATGTGGTCCTCTCCCACAACATCCAGCTTAATTTTTTTTAATGTTTATTTATGTTTGGGGGGGTCAGCAGAGAGGGGGGAGGGGGACAGAGGATCTGAAGCAGGCTCCATGCAGACAGCAGAGAGCCTGATGTGGGGCTCAAACACACTAATGACAAGTTCATGACCTGAGCTGAAGTTGGGAACTTAACCGACTGAGCCACCCAGGTGCCCCACCAGCCTACTTCTTTAAGACCAGCAACTGAATCTCTCCTCGGTAAGGACCCACTTCCTCTTTTAAGGGCTTTTCCCTGATTATTTCATGTTTATCCTTTTAAAACCATTAACCAACTGATTTGAGACCTTAATTATGTCTCCAAAATCCCTTCGCCCTTGTTCTTGTTATAACACAACCAAGCCACAGGAGTAACATCCTGTCAGATTCACAAACTCTCCCTCTCCCAAGGGCATGTATATCTTGAAGCAGAAATCTTTGGAGCATTTTCTAATGCTTCCTACTACTTCAAATAAAGTCATTGAGTTAGTATTTTAAAGTCTTCCCACATGTAAAGGGACAGGTCCTGATAGATCCCTTGGTGATGGTTGAGAAAGAAATACTACCAATGCTACACAAATTCTTTCAAAAAACTCCAAGCAGAGGGGACACTCAGAATTCATTTTTATCAAGTCAGTATTATTCTAATATTAAGATCGACAAAAATATCACAAGAAAAGTACAGAATATGTCACATGAACATAAACACAAACCCCTTAACAAAATATTAACAAAAGTATGGACAATGATTAAGTGAGGATCCTTTCAGGGAAGGAAGACTGACCACATAATCATTTCAATTATGTGGAAAAAGTCTTTTGTTCATATCCAATACTCAATCCAGATAAAGTTGCTGTACTTGGGTTAACAGTATTGTACCTGCACTGATTTTCTGGCTTTGACAATGCCCTACGGTGGTATAAAATGTTATAATTGAACAAAATTTGATGTAGGGTGAATAAGGACTCTCTCACTGTTTTTGCTATTTCCCAAAATAAAAAGTTATTTTTAAAAATCTAGCACTGATCACAATAAAAACTGTTAAGCAACTAGGAATAGTTCTCCATCCAATAAGTGTATATATAAAAACACCATAACTGATACTTAATGGTGAAAATTTCAATACTTTTCACCTAAGATCAGGAGCAAGACAAAGATGTCGACTCTTGGGTGTCCATTTCTATTCAACATTGTACTAGCCAACACAATCAGGCAAGAAAAATAAAATAGGGGTATAGAGAAAGAAAAATTAAAACTATTCATTCACAGATGACATGATCTATATATAGAAAATTCTTTAAAATCTACCAAAAATATCTATTTAAACTGGTAAACGAATTTAGCAAGGTGACAGGATGCAAGATCCATCTACAAAAGTAAGTTGTATGAAATCTCTGTACCTTCCACTCAGATCTTTCCGTAAACCTAAGACTGCTCTAAAAAATAAAATTGATTAAAAAAGAACCAATTGTATTTCTAACTACAAGTGGCCAACAATTTCAAAATGATATTAAGAAAACTATTCTATTTATAGTTAGATTGAAAAATAAAATATTTAGGATTAAATTTAACAAAAGAAGCAAGATACATACACTGAAAGCTACAAGACATTCCGGGGAGAAACTTAAAGAAGATGTAAATGAGAAAAGACAGCTCATTGTTGAATTAGAAGACATCGTTGTTAATATAGCAGTTCTCCCCAAGATTCTATATGTGTAGCTTTGACTCGATTCCTATCAGAATTCCACCAGGCATTTTTCAGAGATATTGACAGGATGATCCTAAGACCTATATGGAAATATAAGATTTAGAATAGTCTTTATTATTTTTAATAAAGAAATACAAATTTGTTGAATGTGCATTAAGTTATTTTAAAACCAATCATCAAGGTATACTAATCTAGGGGCACCTGGGTGGCTCTGTCAGTTAAGTCTCCGACTTCAGCTCGGGTCATGATCTCACAGCTTGTGGGTTTGAACCCCGTGTCCGCCTCTGTGCTGACAACTCAGAACCTGGAGCCTGTCTCGGATTCTGTGTCTCCCTCTCTCTCTGCCACTCACCCACTCGCACTCTGTCTCTCAAAAATAAATAAACATTAAAAAAATTTATTAAAAAGGTATACTAATCTAGAGAGTATAATAATATTGAGGTGAGGACAGACATATGGATCAAGGTAGTAATAGAACAAATAGAGCCCATGGTCAAGTGAGTCTTAACAAAGAGACCAAGACAATCTAATGGGGAAAGGAGAGTTATTTTTGTAAATGATACTAAAACAACTGGATATTCATTAGGGAAAAAAAATAAACATAGATCCTTGGCTGACATTAGACACAAAAACTAGTTCAAAGCAGAGAATAGACCTAATTATATGTGCTAACAGTATAAAACTTCCAGAAGAAAATCTTCCTGACCTTGGTTTAGGCAAAAATTTATTCAGTGTGGGGGACATCAAAAGCCCGACCCATAAAAGAAGAAATTTCTGGAAAGTGGGTTTTATAAAAAATAAAAATAAAAATTTTGCTCTTCCAAAATAACTTTAGGAAAATGAAAAGAGAAGTATAGGCCGAAATAAAGTATTTGTAAATGATGTATCCGATAAGAACTTGTATCTGGAATATACAAATAACTTACAACTTAGACAAACAATCCAATTTTTTTTGAATATTTTTATTTATTTCTAGGAGAGAGAGAGAGAGAGAGACAGCGTGAGCAGGGGAGGGTCAGAGAGAGAGGGAGATACAGACTCTGAAGAAACAGGATCAAGGCTCCGAGCTGGCAGTCAGCACAGAGCCCGATGCGGGGCTCGAACCCACGAACCGCGAGATCACGACCTAAGTGAAAGTCGGACGCTTAACCGACTAAGCCACCCAGGCGCCCCACAATCCAATTTTTTTTAATGGGCAAATGATTTGAATAGACATTTCATCCAAAAAAAGTGTATGAATGGCTAATGGGTACCTGAAAATATCCTCAACATCCTTAATAGTTAGGGAAATGCAAATTAAAACCACATGCCGGTAGAAGGGCAATAAAAAAAAAGGACCAGGAATTCCAAGTGTTGGCATGAATGTGAAGAAACTGGAAACCTTTTACGTTGTTAGCGGTGATGTAAAACGGTACAGTCACTTTGGAAAACAGTTTGGTGGTTTCTTGCAAAGTTGAATATATGCTTAACATATGGCCTAGCAATTCCATTCCCAGGTATCTTCCCAAGAGAAATGAAAATATATGTCCACACAAAGACTTGTCCACTAATGGCATTATTTATAATAGCTAAACACCAGGAAATGCAAAAGTCTATCAACCAGTGAATGCATCAACAAGATACAACATATTGCTATTGAATACTATTTAGCAATACAAAAGGAATAACGACTGAAAGATACAAATGAACAATATGGATGAACCTCAAAAATATTGCAAATAAAAGAAGCCACGCACAAAAACTATCTGTAGTTCCAACTATATGAAAATTCTAGAGAACACAAAACCATAGAAACAGAGAGCAGATCAGTCTGCTCTACAGATTAGCCTGAGGCTTAGAGCAGGAGTGAGGACTAGCTGCAATTAGGCACAAGGGAATATTCAGGGGTGAAAGAAGTTCTTAAATTGGGTAATGGTAACAATTACACAAGTGTATCAATTCACTCAAAGTCATTGAACTGTACATTTAAAGTGAATGGACATTAACGATAGTACATTATACATTAATCAGGCTGTTTTAAAAACCAATAGATATTCATCAAAGAAAATGAAAATGGAAAATAAATTTCTTGACCCACACTCTTACTGTTCATATAATCAGTTACCACTGTGGTTTTTATTCTTCCATGTAGTTATGGCATACCAGAATGTGTTTCATCGATTCACTACCATTGGACTTTTAGCTTATTTCTAGTCTTCCACCAATAAATAATGCTAAAATAAACATATATTTTGTTTGAGCATCTGATTATTACCTCTGGATAAATTCCCAAGGTTAGACTTAGTTACACAACGTATGTGTTATTTTTCTACTGTTGTGGAACAAATTACCATGAACTTCCCAGGTTCAAACAACATACCTTTATTACTTCACAGATTCTATGGGTCAGGAATCTGGCAGGACTTAGCTGGATTCTCTTCCTGGCATCTCACCAGGCTGCATTCAAGGTGTCAGCCAACACCGCAATCTCGTCTGGGGCTCAGGGTTCTTTCCAAGCTAGGTGCTGTTGGCGGAATTCAGTTTCTGGTGGATCAAGGTCTGTTCCTCAGCTCCGAGAGACCACCGGCCATTCTCTAGCATGTGGCCAACTTCCCAGCATGATAGTCTGGCTTCCGGAAGTCTATCCAACAGAAGGGCATCTGCTGACACTTCTTGTCATGCACCCTAGACTCTTTCTTAAAAGGCTCACCTGATTAGGCCAGGCCCACTGAGGATAACCACTCATTTAGTTAACTCAAGGTCAAGTGATTGGCACCCTTCATTAGATCTGCAAAATCTCTTCACCTTTGTCACATACTGTAACCTAATCACAGGAGGGCCATCCCTTATCTTTACAGTCCCACCCTCACCCAAGGGGAGGGGTTTGTACAAATATACAGAACAGGAAGCAGGAGAATCAGAGTCTCTTAGAAGTCTGCCCTTCACAAAGAGTTTGAACATCTAATTGTTAAGATCATGTTTCAAATTGCCAAATTTTCCGAAGAACATTTATTCCCCCGCCAACTGAACCCGAGTTTCCCCAGCACTGGATATTATCATTACTTTTGATCTTTGACAAAGACAGACAAGCAATGATGGCTTGGGGCCATTGGACCGAGGTTTGGCAACGAGAGAGTAAGTCTTGCATCTCTTCATTACTATTAAGATTATTGTTTGGCAGTTTTTACTTTTCCTTTGTAAAACACCCATCCATTTATTTGTTCTCCTCTACGGGTAACTTTCTTTTCTTTTTCTATTCCAAGTTTTTATTTAAATCCCAGTTAGCTAACATACAGTGTAATATTAGTTTCAGCTGTAGGATTTAGTGATCCATCACTTATATACAACACTCAGTGCTCATCACAAGTGCCCTTCTTAAGACCCATCACCCATTTAACGCATCCCTCCACCCCTCCTCCCCTCCAGCAACCCTCAGTGTGTTCTGTATAGTTAAGAATCTGCTTTATGGTTTGCCCCTCTTCTCTTTTTTTATCCCTATGTCCATCTGTTTTGTTTCTTAAATCCCACATTTGAGTGACATCATGTGGTATTTATCTTTCCCTGACTGAGTTTTCTCACTTAGCATAATACTCTTTAGCTCCATCCACATCTTTGCAAATGGCAAGATTTCATTCCTTTTCATGGCTGAGTAATATTCCATACTGGGGAGAGGGTAACTTTCTGATACTTGCTTTGAAATCTCATTTTGAATATTAAGAATATTAATTATTAATGATCTATATAGCAAGTATTTTCTCTTGATATTTTTCTTTTTAACTTGGTTATAGTGCCTTGCACCACTAGAAAAAAATAACTCTCATAATCAGACCTACTAGCCTTTATAGTGTATTTTCTTTGTTGTTCTATGCTGTGACATGTTTTCCTGAGTGTTTGGTTTCTAAAGAAAGGAGTCAGATGAGATTTCCAGTTTCCATCTCAGATGACAGTTAGGAACTGTAGACTAGGGGAGTATGTACAAAGAGAAGTTTCTAATAATGCAAGACCCATCAGGTCTTCTAATTGTTATGTCAACCAACTCTTAACCAAAGGTGTCTAGGCAGACAAATGAATATGTCATTCCTTCCATAGGCTTCTCTTGGGAAATCTACATATTGGTCTGTCGTCAGTTCAGGACACCAGGAGTCAGCTCCATTTTTTTTTTTTCTATTTCTTGTCTTTGGGCTATCAAATTACAGCCTGGAGTATTTGAAAACAAACAAGGATGAGCTCAGCTTTTTAAAAAAAAAACACCATTTAACCTGGGTCTTGAGTTTTTTCTCTATCTCTAATTTTTCATTCTATATTATACTTAATATCTCCATTTTAATCTGGGATCTAAAACTAATCTCATCTTTTTAAAATATAAAACATTTTGGATCACTAAGAGAGCATGACTTTCAGGCAAGATCACTTCTCCTTTCTGCATTAAAAGAAAAATGATGAAATGCTTGCTTGGCAGAAACACAATCACTTTATAATTTTTCTGTTAAAAACTAGCCTCAAATCCCTTCTTCATTTATAGATCAGTTAATCATAATGGAAAAATGTAAATAAGTTCCTCAGGTCTGTCTTGAAGTCTTGGGCATTAAATTTCCTTCTCTACTAATAAGGAAGTTCAACTAGCTGATCTCTGAGGTCCTGCTCAAATCAAACATTTGGATTCTACTTGACATTTGACTCCAGGTTTTCTGCTTACATTCTTTCTTTGGCCCTTTTTTATTTTTATTTTTTGAATATTTTTATTTATTTCTAGGAGAGGGGGGAGAGAGAGAGAGAGAGACAGCGTGAGCAGGGGAGGGTCAGAGAGAGAGGGAGATACAGACTCTGAAATAGGCTCCAGGCTCCGAGCTGGCAGTCAGCACAGAGCCCGACCCGGGGCTCGAACCCACGAACCGCGAGATCATGACCTGAGCAAAAGTCGGACGCTTAACCGACTAAGCTACCCAGGCACCCCTCTTTGGCCCTTTCAAACTCCCAGCCTTGAGTCTTGCCTTCAGGTTCTCCCTCTGTTAATTTTTCAGATTCCTATTACACATTCTTGTAACATACCCCATTATCATTTCAAAGTGAATGTATCTAAAACCATACTCTTGCCTTCCCTCCCAAACTTCTCGGTTTCCCTATTCCTGGGATTTGTTCCCCTCTCCTTGCAGACATAAAATAAGGGGTCACGTTTCATTGTCTTTCTCTATCCGTATTTAGTCAGTAACCAAGGCCAGAATATTTGTCCGTTGCAATGTTTGTCTCCTTAACCTTTCCATTTTTACCAACATATTAGATCAAGCCCCTGGAATGTCATTCTAGAACTCAAGGTTGAAAATTCTTTATCTCTTTTAATGTCATTAATCCAAAACACTGTAGCCATATTGATATTCCCATCGCTCCCTTTTTAAAGAATGAACTAAAGAGATGGGCAGCAAAGCCCCAATACAATATATGCAGGCTTGCTTTCCAAATGTCTTCCCACTGGCTTATACCCAGTGTCTGAGCCACCCAGAGGACTTGCTGTTTCCTGAATACATCTATATTTTGCCATTTTCCTGCCTTTTTTTTTCTTAGACAGAGAAAGAGAGAGGGCATGAGTGAGCAAGGGGCAGAGAGAGAGAGAATCCCAGGAGGGGCAGAGAAAGAGAGAGACAAAGAAAAAAGCGGGGCTCACCCAAAGTGAGGCTGTATTTACCCCAAACTGGGCTCGTGCTCACCCAATGCGGGACTCCAACTCATGAACCGTGAGATCATGACCTGAGCCAAAGTCAGATGCTTAAAGGCTGAGCCACCCAGTCACCCTTCCTTGCCTTTTTAGTTTGATTTTGAATTCTATTTTCAGTATTTAAAGTTTCTGCAAATGTTTGGGATATCTACTTTAGAAAAAATATTAATTACCAACTTCAAATCTTTATTTCCATTCAAAAGGTCACTATTTTTTTCCTTGGGGTCAAAAAAGATATTACATATCAGTAAAATAAAACAGAACCAAATAGGCGGCCTGCGTGGCTCAGTTGATTAGGCATCCCACTCTTCATTTCAGCTCAGATCATGATCTCATGGTGAGAAAGAGCCCCACATAGTGGGCTTGCTTGGGATTCTCTCTCTTTCTCTCTCTACCCCTCCCCCACTTGTTCTAAATAAATAAATAACTTAAAAAAATAAAAGCAGACACTGAGGGTTGAGTGTGTCAGAGTTAGATGAACCCTCAAGAAACTCTACTGTCCGACCTTCCACTGGTAAAGGTCAGAGGAAGGGGCAGATTTTTTTTTTATAGTTTATTGTCAAGTTGGTTTCCATATAACACCCAGTGCTCATCCCAAGTGCCCTCCTCCATGCCCATCACCCCCCTTCCCCTCTCCCCCACCCCCATCAGCCCTCAGTTTGTTCTCAGTATTCAAGAGTCTCTCATGGCTTGCCTCCCTCCCTCTCCCAAACCATTTTCTCTATTTCTCCTCCCCCATGGTCCTCTGTTAAGTTTCTTCTGATCCACTTATAAGTGAAAACATATGGTATCTGCCCTTATCTGCCTGACTTATTTCACTTAGCATAACACCCTCGAGTTCCATCCACGTTGCTACACATGGCCAGATTTTATTCTTTCTCATTAGGGGCTGATTACTGAGGCCACATAACAACTTGGGAATAAATCTTGGACCACAGTTTAAACAATTTTCTATAGCTCAAGGAACAATAAAAAACTTACTTTTCTATAGAACCTAGACCATTATTCTCTCAACAAATAGGTATGTGGTGCCTGCAATGTGTGATGTACTGGTCCTGGGAACACATAAGTGAAAAATGTTCCAGGAACACAGTCTAAGAGGAGAAGATGCATGCGGATGGACAGATGTAATAAAAGGTGACAGGTGCTGAGATAGAACTTGTGTATTGTTCCCACAAAAAGGAGGAGGTGATCAGCTCTCCTTGTTGTGACAGAGTAAAGCAGAAAGATTTCATGGATAAGGTATCCTCTGGGGCTCAGAATAAAAAGATGTGTTTACCAGGGTAGGCCAGCAAGGAACCAAACAACTGAAGACACAAAAGCATGAATTAGGTGAGAATATTTGGGGAAAACACAAACAAGTCAGAGAGTCTAAAAGTTATGGTCCAAGATACAGTATCAAAATTGAAACTGGAAAGCAAAGGGCAAGCTCCAAATTGTAAAGGGACTTGTGTGCCCTACAATAGAGCGTGGAATGATAACTACTATTGTTACTACATTATTATTAATGGTTATCAGTTTCTTATTATAATTAACAGGTTCTAGTCAATGATCACTTGCTATGATTAGCGTAATATGTTATTACACTAACAGACAAAGAAACTGAGAATCAAAGATGAACTCATATGCCTAAAGCAATATAGCTATTAAGTATTGGGGACAATATTTGATTAAGTCCACCTGATTTCAAAATTGAAAATGAATCACATTATAATCCATCTTTAGTCTGTGGACCATGTAGAACCATTAGAATATTTTAAATGAAGAAGAAATATGAATAGATTCTTGTCTTGGAACAGGGTTGCACCATTCAATACAGTAGACACTCGCCACACTGAACATTAAATAATAACTTAATAATTAAAAACTCAGTTCGAGGGGGTCCTGAAGATATGCGGGGTTAGGGGTTTGGGTTAATACAAAGCAAAATCCAGGCACAAGGCGGAAGGTTGTTAACAGCAGACATTAGGCACCACCTCTGTTTACCTAAACTGGTCTAGGGGACAAGAAGGACCGAGCAAGTAACCTCAAGGTCAATAAGGCGCCTTTCCTTTGTTAATTATCTCTGCTCCTGGCAACTTCACCCTGCAGCGGTCTGTAGCCCTATTTACCTATTTACTTAATTTGGTCCTTCCTTCCTGTGAAAGCGGCTTTCTACTATTGTACTAAGCTGGGGGGCATTTCCGCCCTGAATACTTAATCTTGTTTATTTCATATACCTTTGTTCTATACTGGGGACTTGGCCCTGCTGTCTCTATACTGGGTTCTCTGCGCTGCCTTCTCTATACGTATTAACCTACTCTTGTTTACCCAAACTTGGGTGTGTACATCCTATGGCTTTCTAATACTTTATGCCTTGGTAACCCATCGGTGCGGGCTCAGGGAATTCCTAAGCTTATTCCCCACAGTTCTTCAGTTGCAGTTGCTGCATTTCAGGTGTTCAGTAGCCTCAAGTGGCTAAAGGCGACTGTACTGGACAGCACATCACAGAAAGTTCTCTTGGAAAGTTCTCTTGGTGGCTTGTAAGATAGGGAAAGGAATGTATAGAGTCCCCTACCTAGGATAAGGGAGAAAGTATTAGAGAAAAAAGTAAGTCTCTAATGGTCCTTCCTCTCCCTTTGACCATCAGCATCAGATCACCCACAATCACTGAAGTATGAAGACCATTGATAAAGAGAAAGGGACAGACTTGTAAAATACAGTACAGAAATACAAGGAACTTCAGCCAAATGTGGAGTAGACATGGGTAAAATGAATCTAGGAAAACTCCAGATTCAAGGGAAAGATAACAAGTTTGAGTTTGAGTTCCAGAGAAACACTCAAGTATTATGACCTTGTTAGAAGTGTCAGTCTAGAAATCAGGAGAAAATTCTGGAATAGAGATACAGATTTAGAGTCATCAGAATTCAGAGGGTGGCTTAGCCGGGAATGGATTGGATGCGTAGCTCTCAATTCTCTTCTTTGCACAAGTGATATTTCTTTTTTTTTTTTTTAATTTTTAAAAAATTTATTTCTGAGAGAGAGAGAGAGACAGCATGAGCAGGGGAGGGTCAGAGAGAGAGAGCGAGACACAGAATACGAAACAGGCTCCAGGCTCTGAGCTGTCAGCACAGAGCCTAACATGGGGCTGGAACCCATGAACCGTAAGGTCATGACCTGAGCCGAAGTCGGACACTCAACCGACTGAGCCACCCAGGCGCCCCACAAGTGATATTTCTCTATGTGTCTGTAAATGCTGAGGGATGTGTCTAGATTTCGAAGCAATTCTCCACACACTGGTTCCTTTTTCCTCCTATTCAGGGAGGCATCTCAAATGCAAATTTGGTCAGATAGATGTGACTATGTTCTATTCTTAGAAGGGACTAATTAACCTACCTTGTTGCTCTGTTATTACAACAGCTGTTATTATACAACTTGTCAAACAGGACACATGCGATCCTGAGGTGTGGATAGTGAAAGTAGGACAGTTGGAAGGGCCGACTTCCAACCCTCCAATCCTGGAGAGTGAGCTGCAGCCGAGGAAGCAGCCAAAGGGGCGGAGCAGTGGTCAGAGAGGTAATAGGATCGTGTCCCACTGTCTAGACAGGAGCATTGCCAAGGGAAAGGGATGAACGCTGCCATAGCCCCACGAGACTGGTAAGAGGAGACCTTGATCTTAGCTCCTAGGCAATCATCATTGACCATTTTCATAGTCATTTCAGTAGAGCATCTGGGGACTATTTGGCCAATCAACTAAGAAAATCAAAGTGACCCAAGACAAAATGGAAGTGGAGGCTACAAGGGTAGATTTCTGCTTTGCACTGATCCTTGGTTATGATAGAGTCACTTTACATTCCTGACAGAGATTTTAGTGAAACAACTCTTCTGATTTTTATACTTTTTCTCCCAGGGCTCTGGCATAAATATGGCATGACGGGGCTAGTATACTATAAATAAAATCATTCTACCTGTTGATACTGATCCATTGATCATAGAGAGTGATTGGGTTCATCCTTCACCTAGGATTAGTTCTTTTCTAGGATTCGTCTGTTCCTTCCCAGTCTTGCTTGGCCTGCCCCACATATTTTAAAAACACAGAATCCTGAATCCCCAGAGTAAATATAGCTTAAACTTTAAAGCTGGGGCCTTCTGTACAAAAATACCATTTGTCTGTTTCTTACAATGGACCTGGCCTGAATGAATCCTCACAGCCATCTTGTGAAGTAGGTAGGAAAGTATTATTAGGCTCCTTTTTCCAGATGAAAACTGAGGTTCTATCACTCATCTAACAAATACAATAAAATCCCCCTAATAAATCACAAAGCAACAATCCTATTTCATTTTATGAGTGTATTCATTCCCCATTTTTCCATGAAGGATTCCAGGTAAGGGTGTCTGAAATCTAATAAGAGAAGACCACCAAGACAAGATGATAAAAAGAACATAGATACTCAGTTGTTAAATCTTTGCAAAATTGGCATAGCTGAGCTTTAAATTTAGCTCTGAGATTTTTGGCAACCAAACAAAAGGCAGACACTGTCAATTATGCAGTTCCTATTTTCATAAAGGAGTAAGTGTGCCAGGTTTCCAGAGGAACCAAAATACCTCCTTGCCTAAGTTCTAGAAAGAACTTCAGGTCCACATCCTCACATAGAGGGCATTGCTATAAACAAAGGTAGCGAAATATTCATATGGGGACTTCTAATGACTTCCTTCAGTAAAACTTCATTTAAACCATTAACTTAAAAACGGACTTTTCAACACAAGCACACGTACTAATTTACTGATCACTGAGGGAGAGTCACCACGTGGGTACAAAGCCTCACATTGTGGGCTGAGTTTCAACGTTCATAGTTGTAGCTAAATGCTATGCACTAATTAGCATGTATTCATGGAACATGCTCTCTCCTCATTAGAGCTAAAAATCAGGTAGTCTCGTGAGGTGTCTGTGCACTTGTATACACACTACACACATGCGCACACACACTGTACTATTTAATAAGAAAAGTGCTTTTTAGAGGAAGAAACTAAAGCATTCTGAGGTTTTTTGGAAATGCTAGTTGGCTTAAGGGAAATGTCGTCTATTATTCTAAGATGTTCCTGGAATAACTATACATTGAAGTGACTAGAATACAGGCAAAAAAAAAATATTTTTTTGGCATTTAACTTATAATTAGAGCAGATCCTGAATAACAGTCTCCCCTGACTCCCAGGCACTAATGATCACTAACATTTTTAATTAATCACAAATCCCTCCTGGATGCTAATAAGGCTATCCCAAAATGGCCCCTTCCCTCTCATGAGGTACCAAATGAGCCATGTATCTAATGCTGTATTCGTATATCTCATTAGGTAATCTATACATGGACACCCAGCCACCGCATTACCATAGAGCTCCCCGGCCATACTCGTTCTTCCGAAGCTGAAGATGTATATGCAGAACACCAGTCTGTTAAAATGCATTTAATGAACACCTGCTGCTGGCCTCAGACTTCTGAGCAAGGCACTGGTCCAGAATACTAAAGAAGGAAGCCGTTCTCTCTGACTCAGGCAGTTTAAAGTCTGGTTGGGGAGTCTAAGCATAACCCAAGCTATGCAAGTAAAAATGATAACCTGAGAGCCTATAAACACACATGCAAAATAGTATAGTACATAATCAGTGGTCCTAAATGGCACACGGAGAATCAAAACAGCAGGTCAGGACAACAAGCACTGATAGACGAAGACCAAAGTAGTGACGTCATCCGAAAGTAATGCAAAATGGCACCCAGAAGCGGAGAGCAATTTTAAATAGGACACTAGCCATGCCCTGGGGATGTGGGCAGGTGAGCCCAATTATGGTATGCACCGAGAAATTCCAAACCCAAAAATACAGATTGTCTTGTTTCACATCAGTGATGCCTACATTTTAATGAGTGCTGACTTTACTGAGAGTGATTTTTTTAAAAAGAAAAAAAAGGCAGATTCCAGGATCAGTTTTGGATATTCTGAGTCTGTGGTTACGGGGCCTGGGAAACTGTATTTTCACAAGTCGCTCCAGGATAGAGTGAGTTCAGGCTTCCGTGTAAGGCCATTGTCAAAGGTGTTCACCTAAGACCAGCCCATGTGTCCATAGGAGGGTCAGTAACAGACCTCACAGTATTCGTGACCACCATTAATGAGCTGTCCAAAGGAAGGGGTAGGAATTCTAGAATGATCCTGCCAAATGTCCAAGTGCCACTCACAGCAAGACATTGATGACATTTTAACTGATGAAATTTCACACTAGACATCGTAAACGCACGTGCAAACATACGGTAGAAAAGCATTGTTCTGTGATTCATTTACTAACCAGTAGATTTGACTGGATGATTATATGTTGGGTTTTGTAGAAAATCATTTAATTAAGTTATTTGAACTTAGAAAGGAGTATAATATAAATTCAAAGGGTTACAATAAAATGGAATTGTTTGAGTTACGCTTGCTACCTGGTAATTTTCACTGAATGCGTTTTGGGTTTCCAAAAAAAATAATTTTGTGTTCTTCATTATTTAACAGGCCTCAATTGGATGTATTTGTTCTCTCAGATAAAATACTGTATAATATTCTGTGAAACTTCACGGATGCTGTTATTAATTATATATTTTTAAAAAACCTTTACAGATATGTATGAGATCTTTGTACCCAAGGCATTTTGCAAATGAATCATTAGTAGCCCTGTTCCAAAGAAACTCAAAAAACATGAGAAACTTACTAAGATTCTCAGAACAAATGAATATGAGTGGGAATTGACTACAGAGTCGTTCATTTAGATGGAGATAGACATTTATCACACATTCTCAAAGCATGGTGTTCTGTATTGTTAGGGAACACGTTGCAAATATGGTTAGAGACCCAAACTCTGGACAGGAATCTGATGACTCCTTTTAAGGTAACTTTTTCCCCCCCAGAATAATTACTCTTTATTATATTTCCATAATTTCAACTTAGAATTGTTTCCTAAACTATTAAATAGAATAGCCTTTGGGCACCTGGACGGCCCAGTCGGTTAAGTGGCCAACTCTTGTTTTCGGCCCACATCATGATCTCACAGTTTTGTGGATTCGAGCCCCACACTGGGCTCTGAGCTAATGACACAGAGCCTGCTTGGGATTCTCTGTCTCCCTCTCTCTCTGCCTCTCCCCCACTTGCACTGTGTCTTTCTCAAAATAAATACGTAAACTTTAAAAAAAGAAAGAAAAGAAATAGAATAGCCTTCAAATGAGTTTGCAACCAATGTCTGGGAAGCTAAAAAAGCAAAACAAAAACAAAAACAAAAACAAAACAAAACAAAACACCTGATCATCAAAGAATTCTAAATATGAACGGAAGTACAAATCCAGGAAGGCCCAAGGTAATGTTGAGAGAGTGGATGGTATGGTCCATTGAGTTTGGTTGGGGATAGGGTTTCTGCAGCGAGGGGAAATGGGGCTGAAACATTGATTGAACGCACTGAGAAAGATTTAAAACCCAAGCTGACCCCCTCACTGTAGCGTTGTCTGTGGAGGCCAAATGGAAACACCTGGAAGCAAAACAACACACTTCAAAAATGGGTCAAAGATGAAGTCTCACGGGAAATTTTAAAGGATGCATTAACCAAATTTCTGAGCAAAGGGCAGCCTTTCAGAGCAAGTCAGAAATCTCTAATAGGAGGAGCGCCCCAGCATGAAGCAGAGGTGCGGTGAGGCATTTGGAGTGCATCACCTGCGCAACGGGAAAATGAAACAACTAGTTGGCATCCAAGAGGTAGAAATCTATAAAGTGTAAATCCATGTGATGGGGCTTCTGACTGTTGGGGGGTCCAGAGCCGACGGCCAAGAAAGAATTCTTGAAGACATCTTTGGTGCAAAAGGTGATTTTATTAAAGAAGAGGGGAGAGGACTGGTGGGCAGAAAGAGCTGCACTGAGTTTATTTATGGAGTTGGGGAAGGTAAAGCAAAAGGGAGGCCTCTAGAAGGATTTTGATATGCTAGAGAGGACTCCTAAGATACCTGAGGCCTTGCTATTGTCAAGCTAAGGTTGCTTTCCCTCTAGTCAGGCACTAACATTAGGATGGTAAGGAGTCCCGGAGAAATGTTCTACTCTGTATTTGCCTCAAGTATTTGTCAATGGGCTGCAGGTTATAAGGAACCTTAATTTTACCTTGCCTTTGTTTCCCATTTCACCAAGGAGGGGAAGGTGATGTCGGGAGCCTCAAGGTTTCCGAAGATGAGGCTGTTGACAAGATTGCCTTTTGCTTGTAGTTTACCAAGACATAGATGAACTGATGGAGACTCCCGTTGATCTCTATCAGTTATCAATTGTGACCTCTATCAGTTAACCATTCGTTTTTCCCCTTCCTTTGTTCTTGGGCAGCTGGGAGTGCCCAAGGAGTGTCACACAGATCCCATGGGGAGAGATGGTGTTGTTAGCTTTTGCCCTCAGCTTGCCTTATGCCCCCTCATCAGATGTCCTTAGGGGAATGGAAAAGGTGGGGAAAGCTCTAGGAAGGAGTGTAGGCATCGATCACTGCAGGTAGGGGTGGGAGATAAAACATGGAGAGAAATCAGACACACTGGAATTGAATATGCAGTTCTAGAAATGTGGCTGCAAAGAGAATGGCAGTAGCACAAGGCAGAAAAGTCAAGGGAAGAGGGCTTTTTAAAATTAAAAGTGTTTTTAAAAGCACAGAAACAGGAGAGACCTGGCAAGTTTGTTGACAGAAGGAAAAACATCTGGAAAGAAAGAAATTAAAGGTGGTTGTGAGAGACGGGATGCAATTAAAAACATGGAAAAATAACGGCATCTGTGGGAAGGAATACATGAACTTTACAAGCAAGGATACATCTTCCAAAGGGGCAGAAGGAAGAGGAGATGCAGGCAGGGGTGAGGTCACTTGCAGGAGTGAGACTGGAACACGAAGGTCGCGAAGGTCTCATTTCCTCACTGCCCGGGGACTGGGGGCTCAAGGAGACGGAAGTTCAGAGCAACTGGTCTTCAAAATGGGATCCCAGGAACCCTGGGGAGCACAGGGCATAAAGCGGGTGCATCTTGCTGCTCCCCCTTCACCC
>NW_027529183.1:664436-689618 GCF_008692635.1 Crocuta crocuta | reverse complement strand
GACTCTCCCATCCATCCCATGCACTGCCTGGGTGTAAAATTCTCAGGAGCACAACACAAAGAAAAAACTCAATAGCTCCTTTCATTAAGTAACCAGATATTCGTTCCCTATCTGCCTAATTAAGGCATGCCTTAAAATAAAAAGTGTGCTTAATACCTGTTTCTCAAACTGCCCTATATTTGTGATGTTTTGAGCAACTCTATACTTGTAATGAGTACAACTCTATACTTGTGGTAACCCAATCAAAAAGAAATGTTTTAACACATAAATCTTGTAGTCACACTAAATAAAAATAAATTAAATACTACATGCATTTTGTTGTAGAGAAATCTGACAGAGCAGTGACATTAAGCATAAAAGTACATTGAGATAAAATGTGGGGGAAGCCACAGAATATGAGCTCAAGAAATAAAAGGAATAATGTAAAATCTGTTAAAAAATACCTTTGTGTGTTTTTTAAGTGGGTAAAGCCAGGTGTCAAATTACCATAGTATTTCTATTATACTGGAATCATTTAAAGGAACAATGCAACACTTTTATTTTAAAGTGCCAACATTAAAATAAACCAGAAAGTACATACGTGTTAACTATTTAAATCTTTGATGAAAATTGGTAGGTCCATTTTTAAATGTCTGAGGATGTCTGTAGATTTTCAAAATTCTTTTAGGATGGACTCCAGTTTAGAAGGTCGTTGCAGTCTTCTGGGGGAAATGAAAAGACATAAAATGATGAGATCAATAAGCAGAAATGTATGCCCAGTTGATGTTAAGTTGAATACCTTGTCAATCAGGTTGGCAAAGTTCCAGCATATTCTTAGGCAATGATCCATGTCCCAGAAGCAGAAATGAAGAATGAAAACAGCAATGATGGAAAATTGGATATGGTCGGATGCTTAATCAGGCCTCGAGTATTAACAAAGAGAGTTAAAACAGCTGACCACGGTATCTAAATCAGACGCAGAAGTAAATAAGACAGGAAGCAGGTTATTGAATAGTGTAGGTTGGTTGTGTCCTAATAGCCAAAGGTTGCATCGGAGTTGGAGAAAGGGAACGAGTGAGGGGTACCCCAATTCCCAGCTTTTGCAAACAGAGCAGTATAGTGTAACGATCGGCCAGTGTTCAGCGGATGCAGGACAAGGAGGTGAAGGAACCATACCTTTCAGGATACAAGGTAAAGGGGAGGAGCAGGTGTTAACAGGTGGGCTGGCATTGAACAGGACGTCATAGCAGCAAAGATAGGAAAAGGGTGCTGTTGGGGACAGCACGGACTTTCAGAACCAAAGAAAGAGTTTCATGTTCCAGAAGTGACGTGGAGGCTTGTATGGAAGATGCAACATCGCACACTCTATGTCAGCTGTGCAGAAGTGGAACTTTATTTTCTACATCTTAACTGGCTCAGGAGCGTGGATTTACATTGAAGGAAACAGAAAAAGGAAACAACAAACCTTGACCTCCCTCCTGCATTGCAACACAGATCCTCCTGTTTTACCACTTGGTCTACGTGGGATAAATAGTAGGTCAAATTCAGGATTCTTCTAGGAGGTGATGGAAGTTTCTGGGGTTAATACCTAGTACTGTCCAGGTGTCAAAAAAGAGGTGTCCGTCTGGGTAGTTTATTACAGCATCTCTTTCCATTTCATCTTGATGAATTTGCTATTAATTGATCCACACCAGAAGCCGAGTGATTCTCCCTACCTACAGCTTCGGAGGCTCAGGCGCACCCCCATCCAGAAGCCAAAGGACTGAGAACACCAATAGGTCTAGCCACCACACGGCCAAGTGTGCTCCACCATGGCTAACCTGGGACATGGTCTCGTCCCCTAGTTTTAGGCAGAAGGCAAATCACTTAAACCCCTTTGGATGTCCTGGGGTCTTTCTTCACATATGCTGCCTTATCACATGCTGCATTTTCCCTCTTTGTGGTCTCAAATCTGGTCAGTCTGGCAGGTTTTGGCTTAGGACCATCTGAGGCACGGCTCCTTGGGAATCCAAATTAAACTATTTCTCCCTCACATACCATCTCACAACTGAAAATCAGATTTCCCAAAGACTGTCTGGGAATCCAAAGCCAAGAATCTCTTAGTGTAAAGCCCAAATTTCCCCCCTGAGAACAGTGTGTGTAGAAACCTTTTGCTTCCCAAGTGGCAGAGAGCAGAAAAATTGTCCCAGAATGCCAAAGAAACAGGAACCTTTTCCTGTCTCTGAATGGTGTCTTGCTATTTTTGGGGAGGAAGTCTCCAAGGGAGACAGGGACAGGGATTGCAGTGTCTGGAGTGGGGACTGAGCTGCCACCCAGGCATCTGAGTGCTGGGGAAGGAGACAAGGAGACAATGAGATCCTAATGAACAGACCAAACCTGTTCTTCTAGGCTGAGGGCCCTATCACCAAACAGACATCCAATGGCACTCAAATCCAACAAGAACAGAATGGAACTCGACTTTCTTTCGAAAACTGCATCTTTAACACCAAAGGCATGACCTACAAAAGAAATAATTGGTAAGGTGNCTATCGGCTTCGGGTGATGAATTATCAGTGCGGGCTCACTGATTGTAACAAATGTGCCACTGTAGTGCAGGACATTGATAGTAGGGAAAGTAGTGCATTGGTGGGGACAGGGGGATTACGATGGGAAATCTCCGAAACTTTCAATTCTTCCATGAAACTAAAACTGCAAAAATAATAATAATAATAAAATGTATTAATTAAAAAAAAAAAAGACCTGCCCACTTAAAAAATTACCCACCTGGGTGAATGCACCATTGGCTAATCAGTTCCCCAAGCCGAACATATATAGGCAATATACTTGATTCCTCTCTCCTAACAGCAAATTAATCACCACAGGCACCGGTTCATTCTCAGTATCTCTGGTATCTGTCACCTTCTCTCCATCTTTCTGCCTTTATTCTAGTTTGTATTTGTTCACTTCCCTGAATTACTGAACCAGTTTCTTAACTGTTCTCCCTGCACATTAATCCACTCTCTATAGTCTTTCCAAAACATGAACCCAGACATGTCACAGCCCTGTAATGTCTCCCTATTATTCTCAGTGTAGAGCCCACATGGCATGGTTTATACTCTACATCGTTGTCCCCAACGCTGTGACCTCAGGACGGTCTCTTGCAATCTATGCTCTGGTTACACGGAACCTCTTTCAGGTCCTTACCACTCCCTTTTCCAGGTTTTCCCACAAGCATTCCCTGTTCCTGGTACAGGCTCCCAGGACTCCCCTTCTCACCTGTCGATCCTTTTTTATATTTGGGGTATCAGTCCATCACGTTTCTCTCCAAGAAACAAGCCTTGCCCGGATAGTCCCAGTTCCTAAGAGGAAATGGAGACCCCACTCTTCAAGCAGAAGCTTGAAGTAATGCTATGGGCATTACTGCTGCCTGCAGAGGTAAGGAACGCTTGCCCTTATCATCCACCTGTCCCCGGAGTCCTCCCCGCCAGCTCGCAAGCCCCGTGAGGACAAGAGTTGACATCAGCCCCTAACACAGTCCCTCGCATGAAGCAGACGTCCGAAACTTGTTAAATAAAAAAATCAAGCAACCAGTGGAGGGACGTGCAGAAAGAAGGTGATGCAAGAAGAAACTCCCCTGCCCCCCACCCCGGGAGAGAGAGGATGGGAGGCGAAGAGAAGAATTGCTGCAGAGCTGTTGCTGAGGAAACGACTGTTGGCAATGGCGGCGTGGAGTAAGAAAGCCAACGGGGACCCTGCGAAGGATGGATACGTGTCTAGTTCATTAAACACAAGCAATAATGCCCACACAAGGATTAGCATAAGCAAATGAATGGTTTGCTTAGCATTAAGAAAATGGGTGCAAAGGGATCGCCAGACAGAGCTGAAAGGGTGTGCAGGACGAGAGGCAAGGAAAGCCTCTGGAATTCCTTTGAGCCAAGGAGAGGAGTTGAAACCCTCCCCCTGGCCCCCTCACCCTCCCAAAGGCCGTTCTCCACTCTGTGCAGCTCGTGTTGCCTCTTTCCAGGTGAGCGGGCACACTGAGACTCATAGCCAACAAGACGATCTGAGCCAAACTGAGACGCTTTCAGAGCATAGCAGAATTCAAGGGGGTATCTGCACCCATGCAGCCTATGGCAGATTGCCTCTGTACGCTGAAATAGGACAGCCAGGGTGGTTACCATTTATTAGAACTGACTGCTGTATTCCCTGTGCTTTCTCTCCAATCCAGTGGTAGGGCAGCCCCTGGAGCATGAGGGAGGGGGGGTGACCTGCTGCTGTGGCCCCAGATGCTAAACAGAAGGAGGCACCTGGGTACGAGAAACAAACTGCTGTCCGGGACTGGATCCGAGGCCATTTCACCTTAGAGTAGTCAAGCTGAGAAAACGGGTCAGAGCTACACAGAGGAATGAAGGAAATGACCTATTTTCTAACCGTACACAACCCATCTGGCTGGGGAGATCAGTGCCAAGCCTGCCTGAACGGAGAGAAGAGGCACTTCAGGTGACCATCAGACCGCCCCCCTCACACCTTATTTCTCCAAGATAAGTGACCTGAGCTCTCCCTAATCCCAGCCCTGCCGGCTCAGAATCCTTGGCCATTTTCTTTGGTCTTCCATTCTTCTACAACAACCCTGCCTCTGGGAGCTAGAGCAGAAGTTACAAACCCAAATTTGCAACTCAGAAATATAATCCCGTCGCATGGTTCGTAGCATGAACATCAATAACATTTCAAAAGCCATGCGAAACCATGAGTTACCATGAATCACCTCTTAGAATAGACAAACTCCAGAAGGCTGACCACACCAAATGCTGGCAGAGATGTGGAATGGCAGGAGCTCTCATTCATTGCTGAAAGAGGGTAAAACAGTACAGCTGGTTTGGACCACGGTCTGGCAGTTTGTTACAAAGTGAAACGTAGCTTTATCAAATGATCCAGCAGCCACACGTTGAGATATTTACCCAAATGGATCAGAAACTTATGTCCACACAAAAGCCAGCACACAAATGTTTCTAGGAAGTTTATTCATAATTGGCAAAACTCAGAAGCAATCAAGATGTCCGTCAGTAGGTGAATGGGTAAACCATGGAGCGTCCAGACAACAGAATGTTCTTTAGTGCTAAAAAGAAATGAACTAGCAAGCAATGAAAAAAAAAATGTGGAGGAACCTTAAATATTTATTTCCAAGTGAAAGAAGCCAGTCTGAAAATGCTGCCTGCTGCGTTGTTCCAACCATCCGACATATGGAAAAGGCAAGATGGTGGCCTCAGTGAAAAGATCAGTGGTTACCCAGGGGCAGGGGACAGGGATGAATAGGTAGGGCACAGGATTTTGAGAGCAATGAAAGCATTCTGACATTGTAATGGTGGATACATGTCATTATACGTTTCTCACAACTCAGCATGCACAAACCCTGAATGAACCATATGGTAAACTATGGATTTCAGTTAATCATGACGTACCAATATTGGCTCATCGGTTGTAACAAAAGCCCATCCCAGGACACGGTGTGTGTAACCACACAGGAAGCTCGGGGTGGGGAGTGTTTATGGAAACTCCCTGTACTCTGCTCAGTTATTCTATAAACTTAAAAGTGCATGAAAACATCACATCTGTTCATTTTTTTTAGAACATACAAGTTAACAATAATAGTACCACCCTCTAAAAATGTACTTGTTGACTTCTCCACAAAGAAGGTTTCAGGTACTATCTGTTTTCGTGTAACTTCATTAAGTAACTTTAATATAAACTTGTTACATTTATGATAAAGACATGGAGATATTTTTGCAAAGTAAAAAACAGGGAGAGTTAAGTTTGAAAATTAAACCATGGGTCAAAGAGCTACCTGAAATGCATAGCACATTTCTTATACCCTTTGCAGTTAGTAGGTGTGGTTATCTTTTTTTTTTTTAATTTTTTAATGTTTATTTATTTTTGGGAGACAGAGAGACAGACTGTAAGCAGGAGAGGGATGGAGAGAGAGAGAGGGAGACACAGAATCCAAAACAGGCACACACACACACACACACACACACACACACACACACACACCATAAATGTTCCCCAAAGCACTTCGTAGTCAAATTGCTAACAAGCTGTGATAAAGAAACAAAATGGGGCACTTCTGATAAAGTCAGAAACGGGGCGCCTGGGTGGCTCAGTTGGTTAAGCATCAGATTTCAGCTCAGGTCATGATCTCACAGTTTGTAAATATGAGCCCCGCATCTGGCTCTGTGCTGATAGCTCATAGCCTGGAGTCTATTTTCAGATCTTGTGTCTCCCTCGCCTCAGTTTATGATCCCTGGGTTTGCGGGTTTGAGCCCCAAGTGGGGCTCTGTGCTGACAGCTCGCGCGCGCATTCTGCCGGCGGTATGTTGAGATTTGTAATTTACTGTTTAATCAAATTTGGAAATTTTCAGTCATTATACTCGCTGACATTTCCCCCCCACCCCCACTTTTCTGACACCCCAGTTACACATATAGTAGATAGCTTTCTATTGTTTCATAGGTTACTGGGGTTCAGTTTTCCCCTAGCCTTTTTTCCTCTCTGTGCTTCAGTTTAGATGGTTTCTCTTGCTATGTATTCAAGGTCACTAATTTTTATCTTCTTGAGGCCTGATATTCTGTTAATCTTATCGTTGTTCTTTTTTATTTCTGCTGTTGTATTTTTCATATCTAAAGCTTCATGTGGGTCTTTTTTATGTCTTCCATTTTTCCTTCACCATGTTCATATTGTCTTCTACAGTCCTAAGCAAATTTATAATAGCATTGAAAAATTTTTTTTATGTTTATTTACTTTTGAGAAAGATGAGAGATAGAGAACGAGCAGGGGAAGGGCAGAGAGAGATGGAGACACAGAATCTGAAGCAGGCTCCAGGCTCTGAGCTGTCAGCACAGAGCCCAAAGTGGGGCTCAAACTCATGAGCTGCGAGATTATGACGCTTAACGGACTGAGCCAACGAGGTCCCCCTATAATGGCATTTTTAAAATTTTTGCCTGTTAGTTCCAATATCTTTGTCATTTTGGTTCTGTGTTTATTGATTGGTATTTATCCTTGTTAGAGGTCACATTCCTGTGCATCTTCACATGCCCAGTGATTTTTGATTGAATGCTGTGAATCTGAACTTTGTTGTCTTCTTTTGAAGAATGTTGAATTTTGACCGGGCAGGCAACTAATTTACTTAGGAATGAGACTGATACTTTCTGGGCTTGTTTTTAAAACATTATTAAAGCAAGTCTGGAGGATGCATTATCCTAGGGCTAGTTGAGCCCTATTTTTTTAAGGAGCCATTCTAGGGTCTTTTCTCTATGCTCGAGGCACTTATTCAGGTTTTTTCATTCTGGCTGGCCAGAATTTACAGTCTCCTAGCCCCATATAACCTCTGGGGATAATTCAGCCTACAACTTCTCTGTGGTTTATTTTTTGCCTGGCTCATGTACATGTAGCTTAGTATTCAGCAAAAAAACTCAAGGGGATGCCTACGCAGATTTCTGGAGCTCTTTCTCTGAATCGCTCCCTTTTCTCCAATATTCTTCCCCACAAATTCCAGCCATGTCAGCTTTCCTGAACACTCATACATCTTTCAGAGAAGCACTGTACTTGAGTTCCTCTTGCCAAGCCATGGTTTTAGAAAATGCCCCAAAGCAAAAAGCAAGGGAAGTTCGTGGTCTCACCCCATTTCCTGCCTTTCTCCCTAGGATGTATGCCTGTGTTACCTGCTCATCAGTATCTGAAACAGTTGTCTACTATATTTTGCTTAGGTTTTTAGTCATTTACGGTAAGAAGGAAAATCCAATTCTGGGCAGTCTGTCAAAGTTTTATAAACTTACTTAAGTTCGAAGACTGTCTTTCTATAAGGCTATATTTCTTAAAATTGTAAGTACATTAAACATTAAGGATGATCATCAAGATCAATGAAACAAAGAGCAGGTTCTTTAAGGAGATAAACAAAATTGACAAACTTTCAGCCAGGCTCACCAAGGAAAAAAGAGGGCTCAAATAAATAAATCAGAAATGAAAGGGAAGAAGTTACAACAGATAGCACAGAATACAAAGGATCATAGGAGACTACTGTGAACAATTATACATCAACTGATTGGACAGCCTCGAAGAAATGAATACATTCCTAGAAACATACAATCTTCCAAGACTAAATAGTGAAGAAATAGAAAATGTGAATAGACTGATTGCTAGTAAAGAGATTGAATCAGTAATCAAAAACCTCCCAACAAACAAAAATTCAGGACCAGATGGCATCACTGTTGAATTCTACCAAACATTTAAAGAAGATTTAATACCTATCTTTCCCAAACTCTCCCCAAAAATTGAAGAACAGGAAGTTCTTCCAAACTCATTTCATGAAGCTAGCATTACCTGATAACAAAACCAGACAAGAGCAACACGTGTGCGCATGCGTGCGCGCGCGCGCACACACACACACACACACACTACTGCCAGTACCCTTGATGAACATAGAACCAAAAATTCTCAGGAAAATATCAGCAAAATGATTTCAATGTACATTAAAAAGAACATACACCGTGATCAAGTGGGATTTATTCCATGGGTGCAAGGATCATTCAACATCAACAAAACAATCAACATGATACACAATGTTAACAAAATGAAGGATAAAAATCATATGATCATCTCAATAGATGGAGAAAAAGCATTTGACAAAATGTAACGTCAATCTAACATCAATTTATTTTTTTAATGTTTTTTATTTATTTCTGAGAGAGAGAGGCAGCATGAGCAAGAGAGGGTCAGAGAGAGGGGGAGACAAAGAATCCAAAGCAGGCTCCAGGCTCTGAGCTGTCAGCACAGAGCCCGACGTGGGGCTCGAACCCATGAACTGTGAGATCATGACCTGAGCCAAAGTTGGACCCTTAACCGACTGAGCCACCCAGGCACCCCTAACATCAATTTATTTTATTAAAAATCACAACAAAGTGGGTAGAAAGGAAATGTACCTCAACATGATAAATGCCAAGCCACGGCTAACATCATAATCAAGAGTAAGAGCTGAAAGCTTTTCCTCTAACATCAGAAACCATACAAGAATGTCATTTTTATTCAACGTGGTACTGAAAGTACTGACCAGAACAGTTAGGCAAGAAAAAGAAATAAAAGGCATCCAAATCGCAAAGGAGGAAATAAAACTGTCACTATCTTTAGATGATATGATTTTGCATATAAAAAACCTTAAAGACACCACCCATAAGACTTAAAACTAATAAACAAATTCAGTATAATTGTAGGGTACAAAGTCAACATACAAAGTGGTGTGAGGTTTTTTGCATTTATATACACTAACAACAAACTATCAGAAAGAGGAATTAAGAAAGCAATCTCGGGGCGCCTGGGTGGCTTAGTCGGTGAAGCGTCCGACTTTCGCTTAGGTCATGATCTCGCGGTTCGTGGGTTGGAGCCCCGCGTCGGGCTCTGTGCTGACTGCCAGCTCAGAGCCTGGAGCCTGTTTCAGTCTGTGACTCCCTCTCTCTCTGACCCTCCCCTGCTTACGCTGTCTCTCTCTCTCTCCTAGAAATAAAACAAACATTAAAAAAATTAAAAAAAAAAAAGAAAGCAATCTCAATGTTATTTGTCAATTATACCTCAGTGAAAAAAATTCAACCCCTATGCTTACCACCAAGTCTAAAATCAATTAACAATATTTTTTACTTCTATTTTTATTTCTTTGTGTTTATTTGTGTGACACAGAGAGAGAGAGAGAATGAGCAGAGGAGGGGCACAGAGAGAGAGGGAGACACAGAATTTGAAGCAGGCTTCGGGCTCTGTGCTGACAGCTCAGAACTGTGGGGCAAGAACCCACAAACTGTGAGATCATGACCTGAGCCAAAGTCAGATGCTTAACTGACTGAGCTGCCCAGGCGCCCCTGAAACCAATTGACAATATTAATGATAGTTGTGCTAATAGTAACAAAGGTAATAACAGCTAATATTTATCAAGTTAAAGTTAAAAAAAAGTAAGAGTGCCCGAAATAGTAATACTACCATTTTACTTCTCTTAGCCACTGCCTTACTTAACCCTGTTTGAAAGATTCTCACCTGTTCCAGAAGACAGTTCCCATTCCACTGAACTGAACAGACCTGAAACACGACACTATGTTCTTATTTGCAGTTCTGAGACGACTCACTGAGTCCTGTTTATAATTTTTATGTTGATGAAGCCATAATTTAAAGGAGGTGTTACTTGGCCCATGTCCCTAGATTCAAAATAATTGTATCACTTAATTCTTCAGTCTACTTAAAAGTCCACAGCTCCCACTCAGGTGGATCAATTCATCATATTCTGCATTTTTTGTTCTGAAGTTTTATATATATATATATATTTTTTTTTAAGTTAAGTTTTCAGCCTCAAGATTTCAAATGATATATTGATATTCAGTTGGATTTTAGGTATTTCACATGGCTTTGTCAAAATTGTGGCTATAACTTCTGAAGTTGTTCTGCTGACACGGGGGCTCATGAATTTGGTGAGCACTTTGCCTGCACGGCCTTCAAGAGTTGTGTTACAGACAGAGCAGACGGGCAATGGCAAATATGCTGACCATAGCTCTTTAAGACTGGCCAAGGTACGCTTAGATGGTGAGAAGGCACAGGAAGATAATATAGGCCAAGTGGAGATGATATTGGTTCATCCAGGGAACTACAAACCACCGTAGGTATCCCTAACAGGAAGTTATTTAAATTGGGAAATGAAGAGACAAAATCTGGGTGCTGAAGGAGCAAAACATGGGAAATCTGGTGCTTTCCAGAAATCAGAAGCTCTGGAAAGCCATAGCATCCCAGAAGGACGCAATACTCCCCTGAGCCCACGCTCCTCTCCCTGACACAGCATGTAGGCTCCAGAAGGCCTGAGATTTTGCTAATCCTTGCCTCTGCGGGAGTTCATTCTCATTGTCTGGGGGGATAGAACTGCTAGCAACTCCTGCGGTGGTCTGCAGTCACCTGCCACGGCCAGAAATAGGGTCGTTTCTATTTTCTTTCCGCTTTTAATTAGTTGTGATTACCTCCTACTGCCTCCCGTGGACACCAGCTAGGCAGGGAGTCTGGAAAATGAAGTTTTCAGGTTTCCATCCATAGTGGTTTAGGGGGGAGTGTAAAAGGAAACTACGGGGGCATCTGGGTGACTCACTCGTTAAGCTCCTGACTCTTGATCTCAGCTCAGGTCATGATCTCAGTTTGTGAGTTCGAGTCCTGCGTTGGGCTTTGCACTGACAGCACAGAGCCTGCTTGAGATTCTGTCTCACCCTCTCTCTCTCTGCCCCTTCCTCACTCACACACACACTCTCTCTCAAAATAAATAAACTTTAAAAAAATAAAAAACAAAAGGCAAGTATGGGGTTGTGTCAACAGACAATACTTGTCACAGTTTATTGGTCCCGCTGTGCCACCTAGTAAGTGGCAGTCTTCTCATCCATAAAATAACAATGATGGTAGCAGCTATATTCCATAAAGCTCTTAACAGTAAACCCACAAAAAAATTTTTGTATTTTTTGTTATTAATTGTAAATAAACAATAGAATGAAAGGCCAACCTATGTTTGGGCTGATCTTGCAAACGCAGACAGTAAAGGTAAAGTGCCCTTTACCCCACAGTACCACCCATGCACACAGTCGTCATTTTCCCATTCAAGGAGGGAGAAAACGAGGATGGTATTGATTTCCTGCTCACCAAGATATTAATTACTTACGGTCCCCAAACACAGTGTAAGTTAATGACCTTTGTATCCATCCATTCACTGTAAAGCAAGTTCTTTATCAAATGTATGTGTTCCCAACACTTCAAAATCACCATATGAGGAATAGTTAAGAAATAAGAAAAATGGCCTCAGGCATAGCATCGAGGTCAAATTAACCTGAGACTATGAACTCAAAAATCTTTGCTAATAAATTAGTTCAGTCACTCAATCAGCACTCTCCTGCTGGCCTGCTGGCCATCGGGAACTTGGCCAGCAGTGGGAAGCTTGGGTAATGTGCTCTGTAAGGAACCCGGGGCAGCAGTAGGCATTTGATATACATTAAAGTAATAGTAATGAGGGCAATAAGTACTTGGTATCCTCAATGGGTAGAGCTGTTCAGGTTAAGGAGAAACCTTCTAAGCTCTAATGCTTAATGGATAAAGATTAAGACTCTGGAAACCTTTCCACATCCACCAGAATCGCTCTCTTATTTAGCATCTCAGCCACTTCCTGGACCAGAAACTGATAACATGAGTATCTCTTTAAACTAAAGAAGCAGCCAGAAAGAGACAGAGGGAGAGGGAAGGAGGAAGAGAGGGTGGGAGGGTGGAGGGGAGGGAGGAAAGGAAGGGAGGTAAGGAAGAAAAAAAAAAGGAAAGGAGAAAAAAAGAAAACTTCATATTGTAGGTTAAAAAAAAAAATCAGCCTTTGGGGCACCTGGGTGGCTGAGTCAGTTAATTGTCTGACTTCAGCTCAGATCATGATCGTATAGTTGGTGAGTTTGGGGCCGCATCGGGCTCTCTGCTGTCAGTACAGACCCTGCTTCAGATCCGCTGTCCCCCTCTCTCTCTGTCTCTCTCCATTTACTCTGTCTCTCTCTGTCTCAAATAAATAAATAAATATGAACTTAAAAAAAAAAAGTATTGGCCTTTGAGCCAGCCAGAGACCTGGATTCAAATTCTCACTGCCCCTTTCAAAATAAAGGATCTTAAGACAGTCAGCCTCCAGAGCCACAGATTATTCATCTAAAAATTAGGAGCATTGATAATAATGCTTCAGGCTTACAGAGTGCTTCTCACATGAGTAATGTATTTTTTATTATAAAACCAGCCTGCAATTACAAGCAGCTCTGTATCATTTATCCTCTTTAAAAATGAAGACCAGAGAGCTAGACTCTAAAAAGCAATCTATAGGACTTTTGAATGTGATTTTGTATTCGACTATCTATGTGTCATACATACTTCAAGCAGAATTATAATCCCAGGATGATGAAGTGGCAATTGATATAACAGGATTTATTCAGGAGATCTGAATAGTTGTAGGGGGAAAAATTAAGGCACATAGTCATGCCAGCCTATCCAACTCTGTTCTTCCTTCAGTGGATCTCTCTCTCTGAGAATGAAACCTGCGAGGGCTTCCCCAGAAATTTCCCCGAATCCCTACCTAAACGTTAAGTAGATGCTTTCATTTTCTACACATCAGAATGAGGAGACTGATTTCTGAATGCATTTCCTCCAGGAAAGTGTCTTCCTTCTCTTCAATGATCAGTGAAAGATATGTCGAAGCTCTAAAATCAAGATTCTGAATAGTATTTCCTAGATGCCAATTTATGAAATTGCTGTTTCTCTATTATTTTTAGTACTTAACTGAACCCTGAAAGTCAAATGAGAAATTGCCTATAAAGTTGTATGTGCTAATCAAAATATAATTATGAAAAAGGCACTAATAAGAGCTCTACAAAACTGCTGAAGGGGCTTTTTTTGTTATTTTAATATATTTTTAAATGGACCACAGTAATAACAGATAGGCAGCTTATTTGTTAGTGGGGATTTTTTTCTTATTGATGTGCTATGGCTTTGGGGGGGGAAGTGGTGTTTATTGAATGTTCATTACATGTCACTTCTATACTTTTGCTGTATTGAATTTCTTACCCTCAAAACAATCCAACGAAATAAGTCCTATTATTGTCTTTATTTTCATCCCGATAGGGATGAAGATCTCATCTGGGAAAATGGGCACTCCATTCTTCTGCTGTGCAGGCCTCAAACGTTGGCATCATCTTTGATTTCTCTCTTCATTCCCACGCCCCGCCCAGTCCACTGGCACACTGCAAATCTGAAATCGTTACACTTCGTGGCTTTCTATTCCACACCGCGCGGGTTATCCTGGCGGCTCCCTGTTAACGGGCCTCCCTGCTTCCTTCCTGTACCCCCACATCTAGTGACTGCAACAGCCAAAGGGATCCCGAAGTCTCCCGCGCGGGCCCGCAAGCCCCGGCAGCCCACTGGGGGGTCGGTCCTCACCGCCGCGCCTAGTCGCACCCATAAGGCTCGCTGCACCTCGCACCGCCAGGGCAGGGCCCAGCCTGCGGATAACCTGCTGGTCTCTGTGATATTAACAATTTCAGCTCTGGCTGTGTCGAAGGCCTATAGCGCGGGCCGGATCTCGGCCTCCGCTCAGCCCCTGGCCCCTGGGGTCCGCCCGCCCTGCAAGCAGTGGTCCGGCAGGCCCCCACGCCGGGGACTGCGGGCGCCCCAGCTTCGCGTCCACCCCCGGGTCGCCAAGCGCGCGCACGCCCCCAGCAACGCGCAGGCTCTGACATCAGCCTGCTTTCAGGGACGGGGCCCGCAGCCTCGTGCTGGAGGCCAGTGGGAAGGCAAGACTGAGGCTTCCGCCCGGGCCGGGGACCCCACCTTCCCACCTACCTCGTAGCCACGGGGCTGCATGCTGGCCCTATCGCGGACTGTGCAGTGACCACTTCCTCTGTCTGTGACATCACCACCCAGACCACTTCCCCCAAGGGCTCTCTGTCACATGCCAGCCTGGGCGGCTTCCCGGCAGCCCCGAAGTCTCTGTCCCCTCCAGCCCCATTTAATTTTCTTCAGAGCACGTTCACCCTCCCGGGCCTTTGTTGATTGCTTTCTCGGTCCAAACAAACAAACAAACAAAAAAGTTAAGTTCTAGGGCAGCAAGGACCTTTCAGGTTTCACTCACTGCTTGCAAGTGGGAGTTCAGGAATGTTTGCTGAATAACTGAATCCCCTTTATGTAGATGAGGACGTTGAGAATCAAAGATGGGAAGTGGCTGGCTTCCTGTCACAGCGCAGGACTCACATCCAGACAGTGTGACTTGGTGGCCCTGCTTTGGACAAACGCTGGATGAATCAAGCACCTTCCTAGGTGGCAAAGCTTGGAATAGACACTGGCGGTAAATAAAGCCTCCACAAATTTATCTGCTGGTCTTTGAATCAAACATAAGATAAAAGGCCATCTTTTTTAGATGAGGAGATGTAACAAATAATCTTCATAATCCAGGATCTAGACTGACTTCTAGATCATATTCTTATGATAACTATAGGCACTAAAGTTAAATATTAAATGTGAAAAATATCAAACCACTGCGTGAATTGAGAAAATGTATGGGGGAAAAAGTCACTTTGAAAATACTGTTAAGTTACTTGACATCAAGGAGTCATTATCGTTTTAATGCCTAGAGTATAGAGAGGTCCATTAAAGAAATGAGATATTAACATGTTCTTAAGTGAAAGCAACTTTCTTTCCAGATCATTCTTCCTACCTACCACGTGACACACCTCGGTTAGTCCTTGGGACCTTGGGGACAGGTTTTTCAGCTGCAGAGGGCTTCGTCTTTGAAAAAATAATGACTAGTAAAATACCTTTTCTGGTATTATTTTTTGCAAATTTACAACTTAAGAATGTGAGAAGTATGCCTGCAGCATTTTCTGTTAGCAAGCAGAGAAAATTTGCAGCTTGCTCCCCACGTATGTGGGGACCGATTGTGAGCTGGCCCCTGAGGCCCATCAGCCAAGGAGCTGAAACTTTCAAAGATGGTGGGGAAGAATTCAAAGCAACTGATTGCATCAGTTTGATGGGGGCGGGAGGGGGGGAGGTTGGGGAGCCATCATGCGCTAATAATACTAATTTGGGCTCTATTTATTTACTTACACAGTGGTCGGCTAAATACCCAGCTGTTGCTCTGTCTTTAGCTCACAGTTCTCCTTTCTGATTTGGTTTTGTTTTGTTTGGGCTACAGCTGGAATCCAGGATGGAGCCCAGAGATTTTCCTGCAGTTTATGAATTTACCAATCCCTAGGTGTGCCTTCCTTGTTTCTATATGAAACAGAACATGCATGTCTCTTGAAAATAAGAGGGAAGAAAACTAATAGCCAGTGTCAAAACTTTGATAATATTCATTTTCTTCTTTCGTATCTTCCATCCTTCTAATCCAGAGTTCGAGAGGAAAGGTGACAGAAAACATGATTACTGCCCCAAATGTGTCCCTTGGATGCTCTGTGCTGCTGGGAGGAAGGGCAGGTGCAAGCAGCACGTTAGTCAGAAGTTTGGGAAGAGCAAATTAGGCCAAAAAACAAAGAAATGAGAACATTGCAGTGAGAAGATCAAAAAGAAATAATAAACCAGTAGCCAATGAGTTCCCTTGTTTTTCCTAGCTTTAATTTTTCTCTAGATTTCTGCAAGCCTAAGAGGTTTTATCTTGCCCAATGCTGATATCTTGCCCATATTCCATCCCCAAAGGTCTAGTGACCTATTTTTCTTTTGTCTCTGAGATTGTCATCAAAGCCAGGTGAATGCCATTTGATGCCTTATGTTCCCAAGTTGACAAAATTTAATCGTTATTCTCTACACATTTATTAAGTGGCATCCATTGGTCTTCTAGATGAAAGACAAAGATGGCCAGCCTTTGTCTCTAGGATCTAATGGTTTGGCTCACTACAGTAGGACTTATGCAAAACCACTCTCCATGTGGTCTCCACAGGGACTCTCTGAAACTTACAAGGTAGATCACCATTTCCCTTCACCGAAATTTGCATCATTTGTGGAGGCAAAAAGAAGGAGGAAACTAACATTTGCCAAACCCTCTGCTGCCTGACAGGCACATGCTATGTGCTCTTGTATTTACAGTCTCACCTCTCCCTCCCCAAACCCTATGAAATTAATGCTGTTAACGCTATTTTACTAGAAAGAAAACTACAACCCCACGAGCCGTGGAACCGAGGAGGGGAGGGCCAGCCTTCAATTCTAAATCTAAACTGAGTCCCAAATCCAGCCTCTTACCATCCTACCTCACATTCCTACAACTAAGAACAGCTATTCACCCAACAGATGTGTGCCGGCAAGCCAATAGAAATAGAAGGGAGGCAAGGCAGAGTTACACAGGTTTCCAACCCAAATACCTCCGGGGCCCTGCCCAGTGAGGAGCTAAGTGAAATAGATGAGGCAGAACACAGTAGGGAATCTGAGGGCTTGTCAGTCTAAAGCAACAAACTCAGATACTCAGATGTACTTTTTTAACAACCGCATGGAAACCTAAATACATATTTGGAGCCAGAGTTGATGCCCAATGTTAATGTGCTGACTTCTGCTTTAGCTATTCAGTTTAACTAGGAGCAGCAACTGATTGTTTCTATTGTGGTAACATACACAAAGCATAAAATGTCCTGTCTTAACCATTGTCGAGTGTGCAGTCCAAGCCGCTGAGCGCATTCACATTCTTCTTTGCAATGAGCACACCATCCATCCCCAAAATGTCTTCATCATCCCAAACCGCAATTCTGTATCCACTAAATAACAGCCCCCCCAGCCCCCTTCCTCCAGCCCCTGGAAACCACCCTTCTGCCTTCCGTTTCTATGAACTTAACAAATCTAGGTACCTAATAACAATGGAATCACAATATTTATCCTTTTGTGACTGGCTTTTTTGTCTCCACATAACGTCCTCAGGCTTCATCCATGTTGTAACGTGCGTCAGAATTCCCTTCCTTTTTTAAGCCTGAGTAGTATTCCGTTGTGTGGACACAGCACATTTTGTTGATACATCCATCCAGTCAATCATCAATTGCACTTTTGCTTTGTTCCACCTTCTGACTGCGGGGAATAATACTGCTGTGAACATCGGTACACAAATGTCCGTTAAAGAAGCCTGCTTTCAGTTCTGTTGAGTACATGCCCAGAACAAAACTGTTGGATGATATGGTAATTCTGTGCTTAATATCTTGAAGGGTTACTGTTTTCCATAGCAGCTGTACCATTTAACATTTCCACCAACAATGCACTTGTTATTTTCTCTTTGTTTGTTTGTTTTCTGGTAAAAATCATTCTACTAGGTGGAAGTATATCTCAGTGGTTTTGATTTGTATTTCTCTAATCATTAGTGATATTGAATAACTTCTCATGTACTCATTGGTCATCTGCACATCTTCAGTGAAATGTTCGTTCAAGTCCTTTGCACATTTTAAAATGGGTTTTGGAGGGGTTTGTTGTCAAGTTGTAGGAGTTCATGTATTCCGAGTCGTGATCCTTTATCAGATACATGAGTTGCGAATATGTTTTCCCTTTCTGCAGATTGCCTTTTCACTCTGTAGATGTCATCCTTTGAGGTACAAAAGGTTTACATTTTGATCAAGTCCGATTTTTATCTCATGTTTTCTTTTTTTTGTCTGCATTTTTTAGTGCCATATCAAAGACACCATCACCAAATCCAATATCATAAAGCTTTACTCCTATGTTTTCTCCTATGAGTTCTGTATTTTTAATCATTTTTATGGGGTTTATTTTTTTAGCTCTTCCATGTAGGTCTTTAGTCCGTTTTAGATCATTTTTGTACATGGCATAAGATAAGGTCCAATATCAGTATTTTGCTTGTGGATATCTACTTTCCCCAGCACTTTCCCCATTTGTTGAAAAGACTGTCTTTTCCTCATGGAATGGTCATGGCATCCTTGCCAAAAAACCATTTGATCAAATTTTGAGAGTTTAATTCTGGGCTCTTTTTTCTATTCCATTGGTCTGCCTGTCTGTCTTTATGCCAGTACGCAACTTTTGATTACTATAACTTTGTGGTAACTTTTGAAAGTGGTAAGGGTGAGTCCTGTAACTTTATGGGTTTTGAAGAGTATTTTGGTTTTTCAGGGTCCTTTAAGATTCCATATGAATTTGAGGATGGGGTTTTTCCATTTCTACAAAAACATCATTGGGATTGTGATAAGATGACAATGAATCCATAGATCACTTTGGGGAGTATTGCCACCTGAACCATATTAAATCATGGATCCATGAACATAAGATGTATTTCCATTTATCTGTTTCTTTAGTTTCTTTCAGCAACACTGTGTAGTTTTCAGTGTACAAGTCTTTTATGTTCTTGGTTAGTTTATTCCTAACTCATTTACTTTTTTTTCCAAACTATTATAAGTGGAAGTGTTACCTTAATGTCATTTCCGGAGTTCATTATTAGTGTTCAGAAAGGCCTTTGATTTTTGCATGTCGATTTCGTATCTTGCAACATTGCTGAATTGGTTTTTTCTAGTTCCAACAGTTTGTGTGAGTGTGGGCGTGTGTGAGTGTGCATGTGCATGTGTGTATGTGATCTTTAATGTTTTCTACATATGTCATCTGTGAACAGTGATAATTTTACTTCTTCGTTTCCAATTCAGTTATCTTTTGTTTCGTTTTTGTTTGTTTGTTTTTTGTTTTTTGCTTAATCATTCTGTTTGGAACTTCCAATCCTATGTTGAACAGAAGTGGTGAAAGGAGGCACACTTTTCTTGTTCAGAACTTAGAAGAAAAGTTTTCAGTCTTTAAACATTGAAGTATGACATTAGCTGTGGGCTTTTCACTATGTGGCCTTTATTATATTGAGATAGTTTCCCTCTATTCCCAGTCTGTTGAGTGTTTCTATCAGGAAACAGTGTTGAATTTCATCAAATGCTTTTCCTGAATCAATTGAGATGATTGTGTTGTTTATTTTCCTTTGTTCTGTTAATGTGATGTTTTACATTGATTGATTTTCATATATTAAATCATTCGTGCATTCCAGCAATAAATACCACTTGGTCATGGTGTGTAAGCCTTCTAATATGCTGCTGAACTGAGTTTGCTAGTATTTTGTGGAGGATTTTTACATCAGTAGACATCAAGCATATTGGCCTATAGTTTTCTTGTCGAGTTTTTGTCTGGCTTTGGTAGCAGAGTAATGCTGCCCTCAGAAGATGAATTAGAAAGTGATCTCTTCAATACTTTGGAAGCTTTCAAGAAGGACTCGTGTTAATTTTCCTTTAAATGTTTGGTAGAACTCACCCATGAAACTGTCTAGTCCAGAGCTTTTTGTGGGCAAGTTTTTGATCACAGATCCAATCTTCTTACTAGTTATATATGTCTGTTCAGATTCTCTATTCCTTCAGGACTCTGTGCTGGCAGATTACGTGTTTCTAGAAATCTGTCTGTCTCATCTCTGTTATCCACTCTGTTGGCATACGATTGTTTATAATAGTCGCTTGTAATCCTTTTTATTTCCATAAAATCAGTAATAGTGTCCCCACTTTCCATTCTAACTTTCATTTCTAATCTTAATTATTTGAATTTTCTTTATTTTTTCTTAATCCTTCTGGCTAAAGGTTTGTCCATTTTCTTAATCTCTTTGAAAAATCAACTTTGGGTTTCATTGCTTTTCTTTATTGTTTTTCTACTTTCTATCCTATTTATCTCTGTTCTAATTCTCTATTTCTTGTTGCTAGATTTGGGTATGGTTTGTTCTTCTTTTTCTAGTCTCTTAAGGTGTGAAGTCAGATTTTCCCTTTGATATTTCTCTTTTTTTAATGTAGACATTTATAGGTATAAATGTCCCTCTTTGCATTTCTTTGCTGCATTCCATAATTTTTGCTAAGTCATGTTTTTGTTTTCATTTCTCTCAAGATGTTTTCTCATTTCCCTTGTGATTGCTTCTTTGATGCATAGATTGTTTAAGAGTGTACTATTTAATTTCCACATATTTGTGAATTTGCCAGTTTTCCCTCCACTATCGATTCCTCCTTTTATTCCATTGTGAGCAAGAAAGACACTTTGCATAAGCTTAATCTCTTTAAATGTATTAATACTTGCTTAGTGGCCTCACAGGTGGTCTACCCCCAGGAAATGCCCCACGTGCCCTTGACAAAAATGGATATCCTGGGGCACCTGGGTGGCTCAGTCAGTTAAGCATTTGACTTCAGCTCAGGTCATGATCTCACGGTTCGTGAGTTCAAGCCCTGCGTCGGGCTCTGTGCTGACAGCACAGAGCCTGGAGCCTGCTTCGGATTCTGTCTCCCTCTCTTTCTGCCCCTCCCCAACTCACGCTTTGTCTCTTTCTGTCTCTCAAAAAGTGAATAAACATTTACAAAAATTTTTTTAATAAAAAAATAAAAAATAACTGGATATCCTGGTATTAATTGGGCAGCATACTCTGTGTGTGCCCTTCAGGTCCACTTGGCCATATTGTTGCTCCAAGTCATCTGTTTCCTTACTGGTCTTCTTTCTGATTGCTCAGTGTGAGATTTGAAAATAAAAAATGTTAGGAAGCCGAAGAAGATACCAAGATACTTGAAGCAATCTGTTCCAAATCAGCCAGTGTCCACCATGCATTAAATAATCTTCCTATATCAAAACATGTATATTTGAACGTTTGAAGCAACTTTTTCCAGGGCTGTCATATTGGTTATACAGTATATGCACTCTCCAGTTATGGATTTGTGGATCGGCGTTCGCTTTCAGCACACCAGAAGTTTCCATTTCATAGCCCTGGGGCAACGGAAGGCCAGAAGGCAATTCTCCTCCCAATGCGTAGCCTGTTTTCCGACAGAGGATACATCCCGTGAAGGCATTAAATACAGATGCAACTCAACTGGTGATTTATACCAGCCCACATGGTGTCCCAGGAGGGCTTGGTGAGGCGGTGAAGTCTCTACCACCCGGAGACCAAACAGACATGCCTAAAGGGCTCCCAGAAGTCACACACCAGCCCCAAGTGCCCCACCTACAACGTCCAGCAGAAGGAACTGGTGCATCTCAGGCATGCACAGCAGGCCCGTCCTGCGGCAACTTGTTCAGTCCCTGCTGGGCAGCGGCAATGTCTTCGTGTCAAGACGCTTTTTCTCAGCGTCATATCAGGAGCCTTGGGGATCTCCTAGGAAAGTCAATTCCTCATCTTTCACCTTGCGCAGAACGCTGATTTTGTTCATAATCTCATTGTTTTTGCAAGGCAGAGATCAGTTTATGTGCACACCGGTCCGTTATCTGTCCGCGGTTGATACCCCTTTCCATACTAACAGCTGATAAAAGCTGGGTTCATGCACTGTTTGATTCAGATTATGGGTCCATCCTACCCTCAGTCTGTATCATTCCTTAGAGGAAAAGCACATATCAAAGAGACCTACTGTGTGTCTGAGCCGGCTTAGGTTTTTAGCAATTTTATCATGGAAACAGCAGCGTGTGAGCCAAGCCAGCATTTACCCCATGAGAACCACCAGCTGTGCCGGTTCATGACTTTGACAATATTCGACCGGGACAAGTATGACTTACTTGCATCCAACAGTGAAAATGATTTAACCTATTAATTTTTTTTCTTTTTTAATTCTCATCTTGAAACTCAGACATAAATTCCCATGCTCCAATAGAACAATAACATTTGCCCAGGGTTGTGCTGTCACTCTGTTTTATGATTATTCTCTGCTAATCATTTACTTATATATGTTGATTTTCCAACTACCTGCTTCAAGTCCTTTTTGTATATTGGTAGCTCCAAATTGTATAGTTCCCTGTATTGTACTGATTGAAAAATCCTGAGACGGGTGTAATCCCGGAGTCTTTGTTGAGCACCCAGGCTTACATTTCTCTTAACATAGTCAAAATCACCCCATCCACATTTTAGAAAGCTTAAAATAAATTATTCTGGTCCATTTTAGAAGATTCAGAGAGAGTGCTTTGAATCTGGAGTTGGTCATTTCCATTTAAAAGTCCCTGTCTTGGGAAATTACTGCTCTTTTACTGCTTGCTAGCATACAAAATCCTAATTGAAAAACCTTTACACCTGGTGGTGACATGCATTTAATTTACTTCTGTCCTATTAGGAACATGTCTTGGTCAAGGAAGGAACGCATGTGGGAATTTTGATGATTTGTGTTTTATAGAGTCTGTCCCTGAGGCCCGGAGCCCCAGGACACTAATAAATAGTCCCAGGACCAGGTCATTTGTATCTCTTTATTATAGCCAAGAACGGCATCCAAGCAATACCTCAATTTAGGACATCTCCAAATTCAGTTCAGTTCAATTCAGTGCAATTTATCAAGTAATGATCAAGTGCACTAGGCACCTTCTGAGTCTCTGGGAGATGAATGAACAGAATTCAGTCCCTACCTTCATGGATTTCACAAAAAGAGAAAGGCTAACAAATAGCTTGAGAATTAAAATCAAGGTGGACATGAGGTGCTAAGGGAACAAGAAGAGGAACTTCCAGCCACCAGTGGAGAGGGGGACGGATCACTTTCTAAACAGAATGGCTCAGACATCACAGAGCAGTCAGGGAAACACGATGCAGGCCCAGGCCCAGATACCGGTCAAAAAACCCAAAAGGTACAACAGAAATGGATGATTAGACTTGCCCTTTGTGTTCCCAACACTAATTCAGTGGCAGACCCAAGGGAGGCTAGGAAGATGCCCAATAAATTTTTGTGGAATTGAACAAGTGAGCATGAAGGAATTTTAAAAGAAGCACATAACAAGTATTGGTCAGAGGATGATCATTATTTATTTATGGGAGTCTCTAAAGCGTTTCCACATTCAAGCTACAGACTGGTTTGAACTGGGGATTAGTGTATTGACCTGATTTTGAAGTGATTCTTAACGGAAGCAGGCCTCCATTTTTTTTTCAATGAAAGGAGGCGACAGAAACTAGTTTTAAAGTCATCTTAAATATAGAAGCTTTGGGGGATCCACACGAAATAGCTAAATGTCTTGCATACCGTTCAACTGAATTTAGTCACACATACCTATCAAACAACATAGAGGGTGAGAAATGTTACCTTGTCCCTTGTCACCACTGCTTCACCATCTGGGACAGCTATGGGAGGACGGCCTCTCCACTATTCTCACGCTGGTGAAGACACTGCAGATTCCAGACAGGTCTAAGAGGCTCTCAGTAGACACGGTGTCATGTGATACAGGTCTTCTTCTGTTCCAGAAGGTCTTCATAACCGCTTACCACGTTGCTTTAAAAAGCTGTCGGAGAGGAAAATATCTTTTATTTCTCCCCTCCTAAACTCTTGGCTGGAGCCCCCGTAGCAATAGATCAACAAGGGAAAAACATGCAAATGTATTTAATAAAAGTTTTCCGGGGCACCTGGGTGGCTTAGTTGGTTAAGCATCCGACTTTCGCTTAGGTCATGATCTCACGGTTCGTGGGTTCGAGCCCCGCATCAGGGTCTGTGCTGACAGCCAGCTCAGAGCCTGGAGCCTGTTTCCAATTCTGTGTCTCCCTCTCTCTCTGACCCTCCCCTGCTCACGCTGTCTCTCTCTCTCCTAGAAATAAATAAAACATTAAAAATTTTAAAAAATAAAAATAAAAAAATAAAAGTTTTCCGTGGTACACGAATCTTCCTGAGGAAATGAAGACTTAGAGAAGCGATAAACTTGAGCATTTTTAGGCAATGTTTAATGAAGATGGGGAAGTCATGGGGAAAATGTGATAAGGACCCAGGAGGTAGGAGCTAGGGGTCTGTGGGAAACTGAGGGAAACTTAGGAGACTCGTGTGTTCACATTCCTCTGGGATCCTCTATCTTCAGATGGTCCTGACCGTCTTCAGTGGGAAGGAGGCTCCTTTCTTCCGGGGAGAGGAAGGATGCCTCTCACATGAGGGTCTTCGGACCAGCTTCAGGGCGAAGCAGAAAAATCCTTTCCGTACCTGCTGTGTCTTGGCGTCTTTCAGCTTGACATAAACAATCCGTCAAGGTGTCCTAAACCTGTCAGAGCGAAACCTTAACTGTGAACTCAGGCTTCCAGGAATAATTCTCAAGTTGAGTTAAATTTCTTGACCTCCTTTTTTTCCTCTTTATGTTTATGTTTTGCTTCTTTTTACTGATTCTGTTAGTCTTATGACATAGGTAATTTCAAGCAAATGTGTCTTCCCCGATGGAATTTTGTGGCTCAAACACAGAGTAACTGAGAGATCACCTCAGACTCTGACAGATCAGCTAAGAGGCAATTCCCTCTCTTAGGAGCGGGTGTTGTGAGGAAACTTGCCACCGTCACATATGCCTCATGGAAACCTGGTGTGTCTGAGCTGCTGAGGGGCTCTCTGTCTCTCAAAAATAAATAAAAACGTTTTTTAAAAATATTCACATTGTTCCTTAGTAATCTTTACAGGTTACAAAGCACTTTTTCTTTTAAATTTAATGTTTATTTATTTTTACACTCGAACTCACAGACTGCGAGATCATGACCTGAGCCAAAGTCAGACTCGGGAAGGACTGAACCACGCAGGCGCCCCCACAAAGCACTTTTAAAGCCGCAGGCGGCATCTGCCAGCCGCACTCCTGCGAGCTAAGAGTTGAGTCTATTTACAGGCGGTTAAACTGAAGCACCCATGTGCTACGGGCGGAATGGCACAGCCCTCGGTGTCTTACCTGTGATGGGTGAGGAGGTGCGGGGCTGGGGTGCTGGCAGCGCCCCCAGCAGT
>NW_027529183.1:549816-664424 GCF_008692635.1 Crocuta crocuta | reverse complement strand
GGGGGTGGGAAGCAGAGGGAGGCCCAGGCAAGAGAGAGGAAGGGTCTGAGGAAGTGAGGGAGCACCGACCAGAGGGGGTTGAAAAAGGGCGGGTTCTGGAAGAGTTTGCTTGCTTATCCCTAGAGGCAAGAGGCAGCTTGGACGGCTTTGCAGCGGGGAAGACACCGGAAGGGAGGTGCGTCTAGCCAGTTCACCTGTGGCGCAAAGTGAAAAAGGCCCTNCTGCATCCTGTTTAAAAAAGAAAAGAAAAAAAAAAAAAAGCCAGGTATTTTCAAAGTACATCCATTTCTGCCGAAATAGAGGCATGAAAACAGGAAAAATAAATGATCAAAAGCAGATAAATGAAGCGTGTGGCACTTCCCAAGGACCTCAACATGGCTTGGGGACCACCATCTCTTCTCCGTCTTTTTCTTTCTCCAGCTGATGGCCCCCCTGCCCCTCCACCACCTCCCGCACCTGCTGCCCAGAGGGCCTGGGGTTCGCTGAGGCCTATGCCCTGACCCCCCATACGGACCCATCCTTTCTTGCCTACAATTCGAGAAAAGCCTTTGGGCCAGCAGCGTCCCTGGGCCCTGGGCCTTCCCCAGACCCGGCCGGCAAGACCTGTCCGTGCCTCACACCTTCCTGCAAACCCTGACCCCGTTTCGTCTCCATCCCCTCCTTCCTTCCAAGCATGTCGCCTCTACTTTACCAGCCTTTAATCCAAATAAAACGAACCCCTTATTTCACCTCGGTAAATAATACTGATTCTTTTGTTCTTCCTATTTCAAAGCAATTTTCAGGCCTAGCCTCCTGTCAAAAAATTAGTTAATATCTGTAAAAAGAGAAAAAGCTTTTTCCGGACACTGTAGGATTGTATGTCTTCTGCTCTTTCCCTGTCCCATTATTCTGGTGACGCCAAGCTTCTCCAGTAAGATTTCCTCGGAATCCAGACGTAGAAGGGCTGCTCCGCACAGGGCGAGGGTAGGAAGAGGGGAGTAAAATTAGGAGAAAAGCTAAAATTTGGAATGGTTAATCATGTTTGTATAGTAAATTTTCTGCTCGCAAAATGCTCTAGCGGCTGCGATTTCATTGATATGTGTTTAAGCCTGGGAAGAATACATAAAATCAAGTGACTCGCCCAGAGTCACAAGGCTGGCAGATAACGTCTCCCCGTCCCCACTGCTGCCTTGGCCAGAGGTCTGGCAAAGCCCCACCTCTGCCTGGGGCTCCCCCCCCCACCCACGACTCCAGGTCACCTTGCTCTTCAGCGACGGTGCACACCTTGCCCCGGGGGTGAGCCCTTGCATCTGGCACACTGTACCCAGGGTCCTGGGACCGGGCTGTCCCCAGACGCCCTTGCCACACCTACACCCGCTGGCGCGTGCCCGTCCCTTCCCGGGCCGTCTTCCCTCCAGGACGGGGCCTCTGGGCAAACACGGCTTCTCTCTCTCCACGCTCTGCTCGCCAGGGTGTGAACGCGAGCTTGGGAATAGACGTCTGCCTTCCACGCTGATCTGCGCTTCCCCCAGGGAACTGCGCTTGTGGCCTCAGGGCCTGGCACTTCGGTTCACAATTCCCGTCTTCTGGGCCCCTTCCAAGTCCTCTGAGCACGAATAACTGTAAATGTGGGGGACCAGCCAGGAGTTCTCATTAGAGTTATCACATGATTCTAAACCGCAGGGGATCCGGATTGTCACTGCCCTGAATCACAACCCCCCCTAAACAGGCCGGTAGCTGTCAATACCGGTGGTGCCAGCAGGTGATCCGCAGCGTGTGGGCCATCGAATTTTCACGCATGGCAGGCCGCAAAGGCACCTGGGACCATGAGGAAGGAGAGACAACTAAGGGTCCTTTTCAGTCGCTCCAGCTGGTGTGACTGGGTTTGCGTACGAGGCCCGGGAGCTTTCCACGGTCAAGGGCAAAAGAAAGCAGGGCGGAGACCAGCCTGAACCCATGGGCCACTTGCCCGCTCACTGTGTAAGAGCCACCTGCTGTCCTTGTAGTGCCCGAGAAGGGCTAGGGGGTGGCCCCCGGGCTGCTCGTCAGCTCACTGGGGGCGCACAGAGGTGCCCTTCTAGAGCTGGCTTCACGCCCCCGCCTCGTCTTGTACAGGGGTCACTGACGGCAAGGCGTTTCCTGTAGTTCCGTCTGTTCATATGGCCGCCAGGTCACCCTGTGACCCCCTAACAAAGCATTCCCAAAGTCACCCAAGGTCCTGCGGCTGGCCCAGAATATGTCAATGTGTTTAGGGAAAAGGACTTTAAAGTCAGAAAAACGTGGGTGTAAATCTTAATGCTGCTACTTGTTAAAAATGTGCCCACGGGTTAGTGGCGCTGCCAGAAAACTAAGGCCAGTGGCCAAATTCAGTCCACTGCCTCATTTTCTACGTGTGTAGGTATTGTCTGGGCCATGTGTCACCATTGTCTCTCCCTACAATGTCTAGTGACGGGGATCCTTGTGGACACAAAGCCCAAAATACTATCTGGCCTTTCGGCAAAATTTGCCACTCCCCCAGGGAAGATTATTTCACCCCCGAGCATCAGTTTCCCCATCGGTAAAATGGGCAGAATCACTTACATCAAAGAAGTGATGCTGTGAAAAATAAATAAGGTAATAAATGTCAAAAGGCCACACAGCAGTGATGGACATGTGTTGGGATTTTTTTTTTTAATTATTATTTTAGTCTTGCTGTTGGCAGCCATGTCCCTCTTTGGTGGGTGGGAGGAGGACATAGCCTCTGTCTGTCTTTATCCTTATTTCCCTCTTTATTCTCTTCATTTTGCCCCATTTCACCCCCGAGCCTCCAAAAGAGAAAAACGTTAATAAAAAATAGCGTGATGGTTAAGAAAATGTTAAAGGGATAGAAAATAAACTTACTCTAAAGGAAGTGGCTCAGTCGGCTGAACATCCAACTGGGTAGCTCAGTCGGTTGAGCATTCAACGTAGGTTCAGGTCATGATCTCACAGATCGTGGGTTCGAGCCCCACATCGGGCTCTGTGCTGACAGCTCAGAGCCTGCTTTGGATTCTTGTTTCCTTCTCTCTCTGCCCCTGCTTCTGCTCATGCACATGCTCTCTCTCAAAAATAAACATTAAAAAATTACAAAAAAAAAAAGTCAATCTTAGTGAACATCTCAAGTTACTTATTTTATGTCTTTTAAGTAGTAATTTCTAGGGGTGCCTGGGTGGCTCAGTCGGTTAAGCATCCAACTTCAGCTCAGGTCATGATCTCACAGTTCGTGGGGTCGAGCCCCATGTCAGGCTCTGTGCTGACAGCTCAGAGCCTGGAGCCTGTTTCAGATTCTGTGTCTCCCTCTCTCTCTGACCCTCCCCTGCTCACGCTGTCTCTCTCAGCAATTTTTTAAAAAAAGTAGTAATTTCTGTCCTCATTTTTATTTTCAATATAAATTTAATCATGCAATTTGTAATATTCTGTAGAGAATGGTGAATTCTTGCCTTCTCCTATTTAAAGAATTTTTTCCCCTAGAGATAGCATGATATGTTTTCACATTTTCCCATGCAAAATGTTTGTCTTCTTGGGAAATTTTAATAAAAATTTAAAAATCATGAGATTCAAAATTATCAAATGGATGAATCTATGGGAGATCACCTATGCCTGTTTGTTATTGGAAGGAAAGAACTTTCCACACTTGTGAAAACAACCTTCTTCGGCTCCTTTCATAGTAAAAGGCTTTTTAAAAATTTCAGTTCAGCGTCTCCCTTATCAACCTTCCCAGCCTTACAATTTGCCTTGCAAAGAAGTTGAAATCCTCAGAATGGATTACAAGAAGTATGCATATCCCTACCAAAACTAAACATATTAAGCATTTAAATATTTTTAATCAGAAATATTACAAGGTTTAAGGCAGAGATAAATGGTTTCAGTGCAGGGAGATTTAGAACATCCAAGACCCAGTAGAGCTAGTGTTACTTTCCTTAAATACACTGTTCTCACCAATGATCACAGCATAGAGTTGTAAACATTTTTTTTTCAATTCTTGCATTCTTTCAATGCGGTCAGTTCAATATGTGTCCAGCCAAGAATATCTACTGCTTTTATATCTGTAACTAAGAGACACGTTCTAAACGTGGAAGAAATGGAAAACCATTCTGGTTCTAGTTATTTTGTGACCATCCTACTCTCTGATCATATAATCAACTGAAATTGGTCAACATTTTTCCTTAGGTGAAGATCCAGGAAAACCAAGATGGCTGTGTTCGGTTCAGAAAATGTAAAGGAGAGAAAAGCATGGTTTTCCTCCTAGGTGCTCATGCTTCAGACCTGTTTTGTGATAAGAATCCAAAATGGGAGACTTCGTGCTCTGGAAAACAGTGTGGAGGTTCCTCAAAAAATTAACAATAGAACTTCCCTGTGACCCAGCAATAGCACTGCTAGGGATTTACCCAGGGGATACAGGAGTGCTGATGGCATAGAGGCACTTGTACCCTGATGTTCATAGCAGCACTTGCAACAATAGTCAAATCATGGAAAGAGCCTAATGCCCATCAAATGACGAATGGGTCAAGAAGATGTGGTTTATCTATACAATGGAATACTACATGGCAATGAGAAAGAATGAAATCTAACAACATGGATGGAACTCAAGGGTGTTATACTAAGTCAAATAAGGCAGAGAAGGACAGATACCATATGTTTTCACTCATATGGTNTGACCTAAGCGAAAGTTGGACGCTTAACCGACTAAGCCACCCAGGCGCCCCGACGATAAACTATATTTTTTAAAAAAAGAAGAAGAAACAAAATGGGAGCCTTTGGCCTGGCCACAAACAGGGTTGCCATAGGTCTGAAGGAGCAGATATGATGGGAAGGCTTTGGGAGTCAGACACCTAAAGACATGGCATGTTCCAGAGTCATCTACTTTTCTCCACGTTGTTATCCCATGAGCTTGGACGGTGAGGGATCTGCGATCTCTCTGCTTGTGCCCAGGCCTCCATGTCTCTGTTGCAGATACCCATGCCAGTCTATGTATGGTCATGGTGGACAAGGTTTGGAATCTGTGAATTCTGATGCCTGCCTTCATTGCTAATTACATGAGCTTGGGTACATTATTTAATCTTTCTTTGTGTCTCTGTTTCCCTGAGTGCAAAACAGCACTTGCCTCAAAGTGTCATCACGAACTTCAGATTGGGCAAAGGGTGTAGATACCTAGCACATCACAGTGCATATAGCAAGGGCCCAACAAATGCTTGCTCCTCCTTTATTTGTCTATGATTATGAGCCTCGAGTGCACTAAAGAAACCATAAAGTGTCTTATATTGTCAACATTATGTTGTCATCTAAAATCCAGTGTCTTGTTTGTCGAGGGACTATAGCTTTAGGAGGAAAAGTTATCTTGTTTGTGATAAGACAGATAATGGTATGAATGGTTGAACGATAATTTCAACCTTCATAGCTGGGAAAGATGGTTGTAAATCATCTGTTCCCAAGCTATTGGTGAGGAAATACTTTAAATTTCCAACAAGAATCTCTACATTGGCAAGATGAAAGAATGAGGTGAAAGGAAGGAAAGTCAAGATGTGTGCAATCAAGAGGCGCCGGGGCGGCTCAGTCGGTTAAGTGTCTGACCCTTGAATTTGGCTCAGCTCATGAGCTTATGGTTCTAGAGCTTGAGGTCTGCACTGACACCTCAGAGCCTGCTTGGGATTCTCTCTCCTTCTCTCTCTGCCCCTCCCCTGCTCGTGCTCCCTCTAAGTAAGTAAGTAAATAAATAAATAAATAAATACTTATTTTAAAAAGATGTAAAGATGTGTGTAATCCAGATAGTGGGCAGAGAGACAGACAATCCGAGAGCAGCTACTGGGTGACAAATGTACCCATTTCACCAAATGATACACAAGAGAGTGACAGATGTCGGGGACCTAAGAGTCAGCCCCAGGATACAGATCAGCCCTTTGGGTAGACCTGTCCATCATCACCCGCATGGATGTATGATGACAGCAGGCGTGCCGAGGTGCGGCAGGACGAAGCAACACCCGGTGCTGTGGGCACTTACAAGGAACGGGTTTGGGGTCGGAGGCCGGGAAAGGCTTCCCTGAGGAAAGATGCTCACAAGGAGGAGTAGGGTGCACTGGAAAGAAGTGGCTTTTCAAGGGTGAGCCCAGCATTTGGTGTCTCCAGGAAGAAAACACAGTTTTACATCGCTCGTGAGGACAGACAGGGCCTCGTGTTCGGAGCCCAGGGAGGCAGGACCAAGCTGCGCCGGAGGAGATCAAGGGGCTGGGAGAGCTCCCAGGTCAGGCTTTCCCAAAACGTGTTGGTCACACATCAGCGATCAGTGAGTTCACTCACTGCGCAGCCCTTCCGACTTGATCAGGACAGGGAAATGCGAATTCAGAGAAGGGCGGACGCAGGACGATCCAGATTCAGCAAGGACTGGATAGATCCAAGGAGACATCCACAGGCAGGTGTCTTTGTCGGCTCAAGTCTCTTCCCTCGTGATGGATTCCAGAACTACTAAGAGCCCTCTCTTGATGCTGCAGGAAGGGTATTTCCATTGTCTTATTTCCTCTGTTTTTGTATACGCTTGACATTTCACATAATAATGAATGTTTGAAGTTAACAATGCAGCTGGGTTGTAAACACGGGCCCGTGGCCAGGTGTTTCCCTGAGACTGTCACCTTTGGCTGGCCTTCGGCAGGGGAAGGGCTATGGGTGCCCTCCTTAAGAAAGAGGAAAGAGACAAGCTCATTATGTTTGTTGAAGGATCAAAGAATTAGAGTACTTGGTTCAATTCCCTGAACCTCCTACATCTGGGGAATTAGGCTATAAATCCTACGAAGCGTTCTCTGGGGATTTCCAAGAATTGTTTACACCCAGACCACAAACAACACGACAGGAGCACAGACTTTATTTCACAGTGTTTTGGCATCTGCAGCTCAGACTGAAATTGCAAAGCAGCAGAAGAGGAGAGCAATGAAGAACGGTGCACACGTTTTGAATACCTCATTCTCTCTATGGTTCCAACTTTATATCTGGAATACTCTTTCTTCCTCTCTCTTGTTCCCTCCTTTCCTTTCTATCTTTCCTTCTGCTTTTCATTCACACTAAGTGCCCATTGTTTTTTTTTAATTTTATTTTAACTTGTTTTTTTTTTTAGAGAGAGAGAGAGTGTGTGTGTGTATGAACATAGGAAAGGGGCGGAGGGAGAGAGAGAATGTCTTGCAGAGCCCAACATAGGGCTCAATCCCACGACCCTGGGATCATGACCTGAGCTGAAATCAAGAGTCAGATGCTCAACCAAATGAGTCACCCAGGCGCCCTTCCAAGTGCCAATTCACAATGTATGCCAGGCACCGTCCAAGGCACTAGAGGCTAGGAAGTTAAACAGGCAGGTACTTATCCTTACCTAAAGATCCACTCTAGTGAGCAATATTAAATAATTAAATTAAACCAAAATTATGCAGTTGACATTAAAATTAAATAACTTAAAACACAAAATCAAACATAATTTTAGGCATGGACACATCATCAGAAGGAAGAGGTTGGGACACTTGATAAGAAAACATGTTTGTAGAGAGAACAAGTATACACTCAGGGGCCAGAAGTAGCCCCTCCTCGTCTACAGGTCCCCAAATCAAAACGGCTTTTTGCATTATAACATTCTTGAGGGTATTATATTCATACCAGCCCCGTGCTTTCCATTCTTTCTGAAAAGAAAAGCTTAAATTGAGATGATAGAACTTTCGCCCACAACCCCCTCCCCTCCCCTAGTCCCCGTCAACCATACTAGAAGCTGTTATTTTATCCTAAATAAAACATAGAGTAAAAAGAAACTTTTTAATGTTTTTTATTTATTTCTGAGAGAGAGAGACAGTGTGAACAGAGGAGAGTCAGAGAGAGAGGGAGATACAGAATCTGAAGCAGGCTCCAGGCTCTGAGCTGGCTGTCAGCACAGAGTCCGACGTGGGGCTCAAACCCACAAACTGTGAGATCATGACCTGAGCCAAAGTCAGATGCTTAACAGACTGAGCCACCCAGGCGCCCCAAAATATAGAGATTTTCTACATCTGTGATTAAGAGTGCAATAGGTCCTATGTAGAGGAGGATTATAGGAAAGCAAGTTACTTATAATAAAAACACAGAGGTTAGCAGTGATGAATCCTTTCAATGGGAATTCCTTGAAAGCAAATCTGGATTTGGAGCAAAGTCACAGGATTCAGAGCAGGGACAGGAGAAAACCAGGCAGAGCAGACCAGTGACACTGAAATCGAGTAAAAACCAGGCACAGCGGACCGTTGACATTGAAATAGAATATCTTCCTTTCTTATTTTGAATTTACTTTGCATTTTCAGAACAGTGGGGAGGCTACATTTGGGCAATCCCAAACATTATTTCATTAATACAATGACATTTTAAAAAATAATTCAACTCCATGTCATGTTGGATGGCAGCAGGAAATGGGCAAAAAGACAGAGGGAAGAAGGGCAGAGCAGATGCAAAGCGGGGGTGAAAGACAGATTGACAGAAGGAGAAGAAAAAGAAGGAAGGAAAGGACACAAAAGAGACAGAAACACCATTAGGGGAAAAGAAGTCCCTAGAAAGCAAAAAGCAAAAAGAAAAATAGAAGAAAGTCAAAACTGTTATTCACTCAAACAACACAACATCGATTTCTATCCATTCCCTTTGAAATGCTAATTAGCTGACTAGCTAGTATCAGACTCAAAACCCTTATGCTGAAAACAATTTTTATTCAAAATGGAAAAGTAGCTAAGTCTTCCTCTAAAACACTAGTCTCTGAATTACTGTAACAATGTAACAATGTCTGTAACAATTCAAGTGCCCCGATCTCAGAAGCTAGAATCTCCTATGTTAACTTGGATTTAAAGAAAATAAATAACCAACCAAACAAATAAATAAATAAGAAGCTAGAAGCGCCACCCAATCTTGAAGTTTTAAAATAAAATTCTTGGGGCACCTGAGTGGCTCAGTAGGTTAAGCATCCGACTTTGCCTCAGGTCATGATCACACAGTTTGTGGATTCGAGCCCCGAGTAGGGCTCTGTGCTGACAGCCAGCTCAGACCCTGGAGCCTGTTTCAGATTCTGTATCTCCCTCTCTCTCTGACCCTCCCCTGCTCATGCTGTCTCTCTCTCAGAAATAAATAAAAAACATTTTTTAAAAAGCTTTTAAAAAATAAAATAATAAAATAAAAATTCTTGGATTACATTTCCAGAGGTGTTACATCCTTTAACAAATCTTATGCAGCTCAAAATGATGGAATAAACTGTCACTGACTTTCTCATCATTAAACTTTTTTAGTCAAAGTCACATCAGTTGTTTGGGCTACAGTGAGAAACTGGGGGTCAGCTGGACTTAGTTCAGTGGGCAGAGGTTTTCTGGAAGGAGAACTTCTCCTCTACCTTCTTAGTTCATTGTTTGAGGGCCTGCAAATTAAATTGGCCGATTAGCAAGACAAAATGCAGATGTAATTACATAGGTAATCACGTGTGCGAATATGTAAATTACCTATGTCATTTTGTCTGTACACACAGGTTTTCACAAGGAAATGTGACTTGAGGAGGTCATTAGAATTTGGAGTTTATGTATCTTTTTTTATTTACGCTTATTTTTGAGAGAGAGAGAGAGAGAGAGCAAGCAGGGGAAGGGGCAGAGAGAGAGGGAGAGAGAGGATCCCAAGCAAGCTCCAAACGGTCAGCTCAGGGCCCCGTGTGAGGCTCAAACTCCTGAACCGTGAGATCATGACCTGAGCAAAAATCAAGAGCAGGACGCTTAACCGATGGAGCCACCCAGGCGCCAGGAGTTTTTATACCTTAAATAGGGGATGGGAAGGGGCAGATACTTCTGGGAGAACAAATGACTTCTTAAAAGTGGGAGAGATTCCAGGAACTCAAATGCCTTTGGCTCGAAATAATATCTATGTCACAGTTTATTCTCCATCCCTTCAGATGCAACACACCCAAAAGGCACATATTGTGAACCTTGGGGTCAGATAGCTTTGCGATACGGTATTTCTCAGTCAAGCTGCGTACAAAACCACCTTCTGAGAACCGGGACAGGCTCTCTGGAAATCCATGTCCTCTCCCATTCTGAGAAGGAGAGCATAGAGGAGGAAGAATTGTCTACTTCCCAGGAGAAAGCAAGCACTGTCATCTACAGCCAGATTGCCTCCAGGTATCTGATCGCAGACACTGTAGGCCTGTGGGTTCTGGGGGAAATAATCAGATACGCAGCTCTGGGGCTGGAGACGTCGAGTTCAGGGATGGGTTTGCTGAGGACTCCGGTAGAGGGGAGGGGAGACGGGAGACTCAGGAAGGCGTGGAATCTCCCGGGGAGGGGCTGAGAAGGGAGGAGGCCCAGGGGCAGCATCCCAGCGGATGCCAGTATTTCAAGGATGAGCAGATAAAAATGGAGAAACAAGACACGAAGAATACAAGGAAATATGGGAAAGAGACAGGTGGGGAGTAAAAGAGAAGAGATTCAATCAAGTGAAGGGCGATTCTTGAGGTAAAAGGAGGCTGGTTACTTGTTTGTGATCCCTGGGGAGGGCGCTTCTGCAGAGGAAGGGCTGGAATAGAGACGGGATAACAGAAAGTCCTTTCTCCAGGAAGCAGGGGGTTTGCTTTGGAGTAGAAGGGCGATTTTCATCAGAAACCAGCGTGGGGAGGGGCGCTTGGGTGGCTCAGTGGGTTGGGCGTCCGACTTCAGCCCAGGACATGATCTCCCAGTTTGTGAGTTCGAGCTCTGCGTCCAGGTCTGTGCTGACAGCCCAGACCCTGGATCCTGTCTCTCTCTCTCTCTCTCTCTCTCTCTCTGCGCCTCCCATGCTCGTGCTCTGTCTCAGTCTCTAGGAAAGAAAGAAAGAAGGAAAGGAAGGAAGGAAGGAAGGAAGGAAGGAAGGAAGGAAGGAAGGAAGGAAGGAAGGAAGAAAGGAAGGAAAGAAAAAAAAAACCAGCCTGGGAAAGAAACAAGGGAAGATAAATCATGTAACCTCGCCAAGGGAGACTTGATTTCACTTTTATAGAAAAGATCATTGCAATAGACATAAGCTCTGAGATTTCATCACCTATTTTACCATTTTAATAAATATATAATCCCATTGAGTCCTCTGTTTTTGGAGTTTGATTTCAGAGTGAAATTTTGTAACTGATATGTTATTCATTACTTTGAAAGAAAATACTGATGGACACATTATATACGTCTTGGGACAACTGAAGGAATCCGTATATTTTAATATCTTAATGGCGTGAGGGGAAAATACTGTTCAGTGTCACTTATATAATATTCAGGCTTGGGAGGCATAACCTGAATCTAACCGTGAGGAAACAGACAAACCCAAAACAAGGAACACTCTTTTCTTTTAGGTACTGTACCTTCAGAAAAATGCCAATGTCACAAAGGCAAAGAAAGTCGGTGGAAATATCTGAGATTAAAGACAACTAAATTGATGAGACAACTAAATGCAATATCTGATTCCAGACTCAATTCTGTACCACAGGGAAAAATCCTATGACGGACATTGTTAAAGTCAATTGATGAGATTAGAAAACTGATAGTGGATATGGTGGATTAGAGAAAAGAAAAAATGTTGTATCAATGTTAAATTGACTAACGTTGACAAATGCACTTGGTTATCTAAAAGGAAACCTCTATTCATAGAAAATAGGGTAAAGGGCCATTGTCTGAGTCCTTCTGGGCTGCTATAACAAAATACTACAGGCTGGGTAGTTTTTAAACAGCAGATATGTATTGCTCAGTTCCGGAAGCTAGAAGTCCAAGATCATGGCGCCAGCAGGGTCTGCTGAGAGCTATCTTCCGAGTTGAAGACTTCTCGTTGTATTGTTAGGAGGCAGAGGGATTTAGGGAGCTCTCTGGGGCCTCTTTTAAAAGGCACTAATCCCACCCATGACAGCCTCACCCTCATAATTAAAACACCTCCCAAAGTCCCCTCCTACTAATATCATTATCTCTAAGGGTTAGGGGTTCAGTGTATGAATGGAGAAGGAGATGTGGGAGGACACAGACATTCAGACCATAGCAGCCTGGATGCATGCAATTTACTCTCAAACTGTTCAGAGAGAAAAAATGGGGGTAGGGGGCGGGCAGTGATAAAGCAAAGGAAAGGCCATATGACAATCCTGGCGAAGAGTATATAGTTGTTCAACGTACTATTTTTTAATTTTGCAATTCTTCTGTTAAGTTTGAAATTATTTTCAAATAAAAAGTTGAAACATACGCTGTGAGCTAAAAGAGTTCTTAGAGTTCTGTGTGCCAGCACTGCCACTGTGCATCGGAAGTTCCGGAGAATTCTACTTGAATAATACTGCAGTCAGGGACACCTGGGTGGCTCAGTCAGTTAAGCATCCAACTACGGCTCAGGTCGTGAACTCACAGTTTGTGGGTTCGAGCCCCGCATTGGGCTCTATGCTGACAGCTCAGAGCCTGGAGCCTGTTTCAGATTCTGTGTCTCCATATCTCTCTCTTTCTGCCCCTCCCCTGCTCACACTCTGGTCTTTGTCTCTATCTCTCAAAAATAAATAAACATTAAAAATTTTTAAACAGTAAAATAACAAAATAATAATGCAGTAAGTGCCTTACTGAGGGAATCTTTCTTGGCATTTGAAACAACTGAGCAGATATTACTTGTGTTGTGTAAAAAGGAAAAAATTCAGCACTTCATGGTGGTGTGAATTTGTAGTGAGGAATGACTCTGAGGTTGCCCGTATCTTCTGTTCAGGCATATTATTTGTTTTATAAAAATTAATTGCTAAACAGAAGAGGAAAAATAAAAACAAACAGGTAAATTCTAATTGTTGCTAAAGCAGAGAATGCATAAAGGGAGTGGTCATAAATGGACATGAAATTTGCCTTTGCTATTGGCAAAAAGTTTACGTCTTCGGTTATAAGATACATTGAAAGCAAAGCTGATAGAAAATTACTTTTCTACTGCCAGAATATTGTCTTTAACAAGGTTCTGGAGTGTCCTGAAGCAGGCTGAATTACTTTCTTACGACATGCAATAAAAAGGGTGAAGATTACCAGGGAATTTGGACTAAGCGAATTTTCCAATTTTTACATCTGATAAATGATTTTATGGTGCTGCATATGTAAGGTTTGGTTTTTGGGGTTTTTTTTTTGTTTGTTTGTTTGTTTTTACTATTTATCACTTATTTGTATAACAGCCTTTAATAACACCCGTGAAAACTGGTACCCTGATGGTTCTGACTATCCTGAGTCCGCTCACACTCTAGCCACCTGCCCAACTATGCAGCCATCTTCCTGCAGGCGACCCTGTGCATAAGCGCAGTCCCCACTGTGTGGGGTGTGAAAAAGAAGGGACTTTCCAGTTCTGCAAGCTCCCATGCCCAAGGAACACGCTGTCTACTCCAGAACAGTCCGTACCAATGCAAATTGTACAGATAAGGAGTGAGGTCTTGAGCGGCTACTATGCCTCTCAAAGGGGTTGAAATTAATATGGCACAACCATGGGGTGCCTGAGTGGCCCAGTGGGTTAGGCGTATGACTTCGGCTCAGGTCATGATCTCACAGTTTGTGGGTTCGAGCTCTGCGTCGGGCTCTGTGCTGACAGCTAGCTCAGAGCCTGGAGCCTGTTTCAGATTCTGTGTCTCCCTCTCTGCCTGACCCTCACTGTTCATATTCTCTCTCTCTCTCTCTCTCTCGGAAATACATAAAACTTAAAAAAAAATAAAATGGCATAACCTTTTATTCTTAAATCCTAAACTGAAAGGAAGGGTGTCCATCTCAGTCATTATTCCACGACCTTTTATTTCTGGTTGTTGCACCTTCTTCTTTTACTAACTTTTCATCCTACCCTCTCTTTTCCAAATTTGCTTTACAGTTGATGTATGTGATTTCTACCTCATAGAAATTATATTATCATTTTAGAAAATGAACAACCAAAGCAGAAAAAAAGTTTTTAACGTAAGAAAAAGAAAAGAAATTATATTATTAAAAACTCCTTTGTGTTCTGGTCTTGAATTGACCTAGAATATTAGATAACTACCCAGGAGTTACAGTAATGGAAGGTGTTCTGTGCTGGCCAGAAAAAAACAAAAACAAAAACAAAAAAAAAACCCTGGAGATTTGGAGTCAGATATGGGCATTCTGTTAGCTTCACTGGGGGTGGATATGAGAAGTGGCTGTTGGAAAATATTTTCTCATCAATAATGTCTTTCGGAGTTCACCTTACTCAAGGAGAATATGTAAGAAATGATTGTTGAGGTTGACTGTTTTTTCCATCAATTAGTGTACCTCTTTCCCACAAGAGTCTTTTTTTTTTCAATTCCTTTTTTAAGGATCATAGACAACAAGATGTTCTCTATCAAAATATAAAAGCAGAGTACCAGCTCCATCGCAAGTTCTTGGCAATCTTTGTTTTGATTCTTCCATTCTAGCGCAAAGACTATAGTGTGGCCTGGTTACGATCAGTAGTGGATCTGTGAAGAAAAGCCAGCAGGACTTGAAAACACAAACACCTATTCTCAGCCTTGAGAAGTCTTGTTACAGTTTGTTGAGTAGTATGCAGATTGACTAACGTTTCAGCGGCCAAGTGAATTCCCCAAAAGAGCTCTCTCCTAAAGGAGGTCCATGCATCTTCAGGAGGGCTCTGTCCATGTCTGGACCATTCAGGTGATGCTTCAGACACAGCAGAAGGGGCAAAAGTGGACAGAAATAATACAAGTTATTTTAGAAACTTGCAAACATACTTTTGGAGAACATACTAACTAAATGAGGTTCATAAAATGGTAGAAGCGGTTGAGATGATTTCTGTACAATCTTTACTCTATGAATGAATAAGCAGTCATTCTTTTAAGGGAAATGCAGTAAGGAACAGACAAATGCTGTGGGAAGAATTATATTTGGGTTCTATTAGGACAAACTGCATACCAGGGACCACAAGAAACATTGCCAAGAAGGTTATGTGGACTCCTATTTGTAAGAAAGAGTGAACTTTTTTTGTGAATGAAGTGTATTCATTCTTGTTCAGAAGCAGAAAGGTAAACCAGCTAGCCCCTCCAGTTTCTGGTGATTATTTACCCCTTTCATGTACAGAATCTCAGAACTGCCGGGAACCTTGGAGTCATCCACTTTGTCCATGAGGACGCCAATTTAAGTGGCTGTCCAGAGTCATACACAGTTGAAACAGCAACCCAGTTCTGTCAGCCTCCCCAGTCTGCACTTATTTTCGCACCACACAGAACTACCTCCTTAGTTTATTTCCAGCGTTTACACAGGGAGTCAACTCCCCACCCCATTTCTAGATCCCACACCCCACTCTGGTTTTGAGTAGCATTCTCTTTGTACTTCATGACTTCTCCTTATGACTGGGGCCCACAGAGGACAGATACGAGGACCCCCATGAATGTTTAGCCATGAACTGAAACTCAAAGAAATGAAGAGCTCTGCTGAGGTCACAGCTAGCCTGTCCCAAGCTCCCAGCTCCCCAGGACATTTTCAGGGGACAGCACTGCATCCCTGACATCCCATTGACAGAATGTCTTCCTTTTTGCCTTCGTAGGTTTCACAGCGGCAGCCTCCCTCGTGTCCTTGGCCTGGGCCTTGGCCTCCTACCAGAAGGCCCTCCGGGACTCTCGCGATGACAAGAAGCCCATCAGCTACATGGCCGTCATCATCCAGTTCTGCTGGCACTTTTTCACCATTGCCGCCAGAGTCATCACTTTTGCCCTCTTCGCCTCGGTTTTCCAGCTGTACTTTGGGATCTTCATCGTCCTCCACTGGTGCATCATGACCTTCTGGATCGTACACTGTGAGACCGAGTTCTGTATCACCAAATGGGAAGAGATTGTGTTCGACATGGTGGTGGGGATCATCTACATTTTCAGCTGGTTCAACGTCAAGGAAGGCAGGACTCGCTGCAGGCTCTTCATTTACTATTTTGTGATCCTTTTGGAAAATACAGCCTTGAGTGCCCTCTGGTACCTCTACAAGGCCCCCCAGATTGCAGATGCGTTTGCCATCCCTGCGCTGTGTGTGGTGTTCAGCAGCTTTTTAACGGGCGTCGTTTTTATGCTGATGTATTATGCCTTCTTTCACCCCAACGGACCCAGATTCGGGCAGTCACCAAGCTGTGCTTGTGAGGACCCAGTCGCTGCCTTCACTCTGCCTCCGGAAGTGGCCACGAGCACGCTCCGGTCCATCTCCAACAACCGCAGTGTCGCCAGCGACCGCGACCAGAAATTTGCGGAGCGAGACGGGTGCGTACCCGTCTTTCAGGTGAGGCCCACGGCCCCGTCCACCCCGTCGTCTCGCCCACCACGGATTGAAGAATCTGTCATTAAAATTGACCTGTTCAGGAATAGGTACCCGGCGTGGGAGAGACACGTTTTGGACCGAAGCCTACGGAAGGCCATCTTGGCCTTCGAATGCTCCCCATCTCCTCCAAGGCTGCAGTACAAAGACGACGCCCTTATTCAGGAGCGGCTGGAGTACGAAACCACTTTATAAAATAGAAGGCCTTGGAGGAGCCACAACCTCCACACGAAGGGGTGACAGCGGGGCTGTGGCAATAACGAAACTCTGTCCTAGACTAGGGCGATGAGCCGTAATGCGCAGCTGCCTGCCTCCTGCTGGCCGCCTTTCCAAACAGCGGCTGAAGGAAACTCGGGAGCTCAGGAGGACTCCTTGTTGCCACCAGCCCCCTGCCCACTCTCAGCGTGTCCACCAGATGGTACAAGTATCACGGAAAATGTTGCCTCCGACCAATAGGGTGTTTTGAGGGCGTTAACTGATCTTTGCATAAAAATATATTCAGTCACACACACGTGCACACACATGCTAACACACACAGCACCAGTCCTCTGTCAAAATAGCTTAGGTGATTTTTCTTGATGCAAAACTCTGATTCCGAATATAAAAACGAGAGAGAGAGAGAGAGAGAGAGAGAATATATCCATCAAGACTCCAGAAAAAAAAAATAGTACTACTTAGAAAAGAATTCATAGACCATTCTCATTAGGAAACCAATAAATACCATGCGTGAAAATCCTACCCGACGGACAGCAACTTCAACCGTTGTTTACATGTGTATTAGAATCGAGGGAATGGTTCGTTTTCCACACATTTCAGGATCTGTCTTTTATTTTGAAGTTTCAGTTGAGAACATCCTTTCTGACAGAATTCCTATGCAGCACATGTATGGCTTTTGACAAGACCAAGGAGCTCGATAAGTTTGGGATGTGAACGAAATGGTGATCACGATTCAGTATTCAGTTGCAGAAAGCTAATAAATCCATGAAGAGGAAAGCACGGGAAAGACACGGCAGAACGAGCATCAGATTTCCCGGCCTGTGTGGCTCTCACTGGCATGTAATGCAGGGGCAGAGAGGGACAGGCTGATCTGGGTGTCATGAGACGTGGAAAAGCGTGGCCCTGTGTGAACATGGGCAGGCGCCACTCAAGAGCACGCCGTGCCACACCCTCCTAGTGCCAAACACTGTCCAACCACAGGACTGAGGTGCGAGTCCCAAACACCTGAGAACGAGTGGCCCGAGACCCCAAACCCAGACGTGAGAGTGCACCATCAAGTTCCCCACTGTGTACAGACTTCCCTCCCCCACCCCCAAATCCAAGGTCAAAGTGATGTGTCTTTTAGAGGCTTTGGGACACATTTTAGTAAGTATGAGCAGACGATGCAGTGCATATGCTATGAGAAAACCCTTCCAAACTGATTGAAAGCTTACCACTAGATCCATCTAAGATTCGTATTTGAATCATTTGTAAAGTCGCACTCTTACAACAAACTTCCGGGTTTTAAATACCTCCGGACAGCAAGTAAACGTTCCCCGCTTTCTGTTCCCAGTGTCCTCGGTCATGGTGCTTTTTGTTGCATTAAAAGTGCCGGTCAAACTTTGATAGTATTTTTTTATAGTTGGTGCAGAGTGGAATAACTCATGGATTATTTCAATATTTTTGTAATAAAAAATATAGGGTATACATACAGGCATCATCACTTTTTTTATAGACCTGGAATCGTTTAAAATACTTTAAGCATCATAATTACTTGGGATGTCGGGAACTGGTCCACCAATTCCATCAGCCTGCCTCAGCAGATTGAGAACACCTGTCTCTTGGAAGATCACCCTCCTTTGCCATGTTGGTGCCCCCAGGAACCTGGCCAGGGGTGCTATCAGAATATCAGGGGACAAGAGAATCCGCTTAACTAGAAAGGGCTTGTCAAGACTGGCCAATGTTTCCCAGGATGTGAAAGCTGTAAATGATTACTTTCATCCATCCATTATCACACACCTGACCACAGTGGAAGATGTCTTAAACTTCCTTCCCTGGTTTTATATTAACCCAAGTGATATATTAAATATTAGTCCAAGTCACTAAATGAGACAGAGAGAGAGAGAGAGAGAAAGAGAGAGAGAGAAGAAAAGGTCTGTCTAAATCATTCAGTTATTTGGACTGTCCAATCCACTTAAAATAGTCAAGTTCTAGAGCCACTGCCTGTAATGGGTGTGCCGTACAGAGACGACTGTCCCCGTGACATCCACAGGCAATGGCAGAGGGCTCAACCTAGGACTTCTTTTGGTGTAAAGCCCCAGAGCAATGCTTTAAAAATAGATGATTTTTTATCAGTAGACATACTTTCCTAGTGCTCCATGATTTGATCCTCCAAGCAAGATTTCCACTCAAAAATAATAATCTTTTGTTTGGATGTGGAAAGCTTACCTAGTCGCCCAGGAAGATGCTCTTCTTGTCAGCGATCGGTGAAAACATGGCACCCCCACTGTAGAAGGAAAACATGATTATATTGGCAAAACGTCTTCACCTTTGTGCAGGACCCTGAGTTATTAGCTTCCTTGTTTCCAAGAAAACTTCTAAGGGATGATCTTTGGAAACTGAATGGCTCAGTTGAACTATATCTTTGATTTCATGAGTCAGTAACAGATGCCAATGATAGTGTCAATGAACAGAAACTCAGCAGACCCCACCCCTCCTCAATCATGTAAGTCCTGAGTTATTTCTCAGTTTGATCCCTCCTTTACCATGTTAAGAGTCAAAATGAGTGCTTTGTGAATACACGATGATGTACTGTGCTTTGTCTTGGAGGTTAAGAATGCAGTCTTAGGAGAGCATAAGAAATTTGCATTTTTCAGTGATTTCCCAAATACTATAAATACTCTGTTATCCAACGTACTTAAAGAGTATGATGTTTTAGATCATCAAAAATTCTTGCTAAGGAAATGACATCTCCACCACAAATTCCAAACTTTCTTAAGATTACAAGAACGGAACACCTTTACCCCCCAGGAAAATCATGACTTAATCTTGTTTCCATGATCCAGAAGGGCACTGCACAGCCCTCAGACTGTATAGTGACAAGAATTGTTATTTGATGCTCGATACACAGATAACAGAGGGTTTAAAGTATTAGGATTTAAAGAGACATTGTCAATGTACAGAGGAACAAAGTTTGATTTTTGGGTTTGTATTTTAGTTCTTCCTAAGATTTCATTTTCAATCTGCCACTCATTTTTTGCATTGGACCAGAAAATTTTCTAAAAGAAGATGTTATACATTTCTTTCACTTTCAAGTTAGCATTTCGAAATGAAAACTTATGTAATATTAAAGAATATACGTACCTTCACAGACAGAGATGTTTATGTATTTGTGTGGAAGAAAACAAATTTTTTGCATGTAAGTCAAAGTTTGGTCCCCCATAATGACTATGTCTTTTAAATTCTCTTAGTCATTTACGCTGTCTTACTATGAACTGTCTAGTTCAGTGACATCTACTTTGCAGATAACTCAGTTACTATTCACTTCTGATAATGCTGTGAACCCCATGAATGAAATAAATTCTCTTACCGACTTGGCAAGAACATGCAGTTCGAGTATTAGCACAATATAAAATACAAAGATAACCTGAAGATAAAAGTATCATGAGATATATATGCTTAATTCCTAAATTCCCAATTTCTTTTGCTCTATGAATAAATGAAGTGATAGTACTGACCAGATACAAGTGAATGGGAATAATTGAAATCTTGATGACTGTTTTTCTAAATATGAGAACACACATATTTGTTTTATATATATATATATTTATATATTTTATATATATATAACACATATGCTTTACACATATATATGCACACACACAATTCAAGTAACAGAGATGAAAGAGAAGAAGTATATATTGCCCTTTCATGTACATAAACTGGTATGTTACTGATACATGAACTTTTAGTTAAAAAGCTTTTTTCTTCTCCTTTTTAGCCCAAGCTTACAGTCCCTTGTCTATAAGACATCAACACACCTGAAGTGTTGTGAGAAATACCCAGATGCAATTTAATGCTTTCAGCCTGAATAAGCTGTATCCCTCCAAAAAGATTTCATCTCTTAAACAGCTGAATAGAATAGTTTTGAATCATTTCAAAGTTTCTTTCTCCAAACCGATTGAATTGAGTGAAGAAAAACTCTTGTGCCCTCACCAGCAACTGCAAAACTACACGGTTGCCTTTAAATGCACCAAACACCATTGAGTGGACCAAGTTCTCCCCCAATGTTTAGACAAGGACCCATTTTTTTTTCCTAATGAACCATTTTCTAGACTAAGTATGTGCTTCCCTGCAGTCTCCTACATCTTTGCCATTAGCCATTACTGTTTCTATATAAAGCTTGGATGATACGTCTGCATTTTTATGTTTCTAAGGAGAATTCCTTAAAGCCTGTTTAAAAATAGCTTAGACTGTCTTTCAGAAGTACGGCTCAGAGGATGGTTGAAGCGCATGGTGAAAACACAGCAGAAACTGAGGTGGTTGTTTCTATACATTCAGTGATGGAAGCACATCAACTCATGTTCATTTATCTTCAGCAATGCAGTGCCACTTTGGAAAACAATCAAAATGATTGCTTTTGCCGGCCTGTGACTCAAAACACCCCCCTTACCATCTGAAGCTGGGGCATTCCAACATGGCTAAGGGTGAGCCATTCCCCTCTATCGCCCACCCACCGCAGCACCTTCCCTCATGTCCAAGTCTCTGGCCCTGACCTGTATTGTTCTATGAAGTGATCTCAACAGTTGGGTTGCGTCTCCTCTCCTCACTCAGGCAGGCTGCACTGTCCACTGTAGAGCTTTCCCTTTGCACGTATGTCCTGTCCAGTTGCTAGCCTAGAAATGGGCACACAGAAAGACTCAGTTTGTGCCTGTGATCAGCAATCTCAACAGTAGAATTACTCATTCAACAGGAAGACTCCGCAGAATGTGGGCGGAATTGTATAAAAACACAATGAGCCATTTAATTTTGTTAATTGTAGCAATTAGGCTAGCTTGAACATGGGCTGTGCTCATAGCAGAAAGCCAAATGGAAGAAATGGCAAACAGCCATTTGCCCACAGAAATGAGGGGTTCAGAAACTCTCCCTTGAGTGTTTAAGGCATCACGTTGTTTGATCATCCATCTGTAGCTCTTTCTCTAGATTCCATAAGGAAAGAAATCAGACTTTTGCTACATTGCATGCAATGGTCTAATCCAGAAAGCCAAAACTTCAGTCAACCTTTTGTGGCCTATGTTCTGCTCAGTAAGAGATGGTTTGATGTCCCTGAAGTGTCTAATTGTTTTGCTAAAATATTTTACTCACATAAATAGCATACTAACATTATATGTCAGAAACACTTGGCAAACCCAAATTTTTGCTTTAGTTATTTTTTTTTTACCCTTAGATTTTCTTACAGCTCAGTTCCTCATTTTGATGGTAACTTACCATGACTGGGAACTTGCTGTGTGCCCAGTGCTGGGCTAAAGAGCTTTACCCATGTGATTTCATTTAATCCACACAGCCATTTATGAATTAAGTACCATTTACAGAACTTAATCTCAGCAATAACTAAAATTACCAAAGTTTCCCACAGCTAGGAAACAGTGGAGCTGAGAATTGAACACAACTTGTAACAATTTGCAACTACTGGAAATATTTCTAGAAGACCAAGGAATATTTTCCCACCAAAATCGATTTCTGGCTTGGTAAGCTTTCAAGAGAAACAAAATCATGGTCTGAGGATGATATTCTTCAAAGCAAATTTCATTTAAAAGTCAAAGATGTCTTCCAAAATGAAAGGTTAAAAATAAAAGCCAATGATAAGAACTGGAAATTGCTATCACCTGTAACTGAATTTTACTTCCACTCCCTAATTCATAGTAGATAGATAAGTGCTATTCTTCCATTCTGGGCAACTGTTCTCCTCCATGACCCTACTCTACACTAAAGTAAGAGATAAATATAAATTAACCTGATGGTTCTTCTGTTGTATTCTATACATGTGCTATACTGTCATCTGAAAAATCACTAAATGCCAGTACTTCCTTTGACACTCACACAGAGAGAGAGAGAGCGAGAAGAAGGAAGAGAGGGAGAGAGGAAGGGAGGGTGGAAGGAAAGACAGATCAACAAACTCGTGAACTGACATTATTCTTTCCCATTGCCATAATTTTTCTCTAAATTTTATGCCTTGCAATTCACAGAATTTAACACTATTATGCCATTAGCTTGACCCATCATATAAATTGAGGACGTTTTCCTTGGATTGAAAGGTTAAATGTAAAGAATAAAGCAAATGTTCACCAACTATTTGGTGAATTTATTGTGATTGATCTGACTTTAACGTATGGAAAATACAAGCAATCTTCTTTCTTCCTACTTTGATAAGATTTAAGCAGATCTTTCTAAAGGGATGTTAAATTAAAAGTCACCAATCTTTGCAGAAAATAGCATCTAAAAGAGATCTAAGTGTTGTGGCAGCACATTCCTTTCATAGATGAGACAACTGAGGTCCAAAGAGATCAGGTGATTTTTTATAATCAAGATTTCTTCAATTATCTTTTCCACAGAGCGAGCATCACCAAGTTCACATTCCAGGAGTGGGATAGGAGTCTTCTGACTTTAACTCTTTTTTGTTCACCTGCACAGATTCTGTTTGTAAGATCTACATTTCATTCCATACCAGAGCAATAAAGAAACCTAGATTTCTCAATATTGCATGATGTTAAGCCTCATAGCAAACAACGGCCACACACAATGACAAACATAAGGTAACAAAATCAACATAAAGATAAAGCAATGATGGTTGACTATCTATGAAGAGAAACGTAATTTTACAATTGGCTTTTATGCCTCTCCAACACTGGATATTTTTAAATCGAGGTCACAAGGCAGCAAAAAGAATTTGAAACACGTTTTTGGCACATAGTACTTGATTCAAAACAATCATATCTGAATTCCTTTGAAGGAGAGGCATGACGGGACACCTGGCTGGCTCAGTCTGTGGAACATCTGACTCTTGAGCTCGGGGTCATGAGTTTGAGCCCCACGTTGGGTGTAGAGAACATTCAAATAAATAAAACTTAAAACAAAAGAGATATGACATTAGGATACCTTGAACATGTCTGAAGACTTTTCTTATAGGCTTCAGGAAACATCCTTCATTAGTGCATACGATGTTTCCAGCAGAGTAGTTATTTAAGAATAACACATTTCCAGACCTAAAACTCGGTTACTGCAATCTGAGCGGTTGGTCTAAACCCATACTTCCCGTGCCCAGAAGAGCAACATTACAGTCACAGGTCAGGACAGCCAGACTCACCTCATTTGGATACTCAATGCTGGCATAGCACCCAGACTGAGTCTCTCCCCTGCAATATGGCCAAGTGGTTGGCTTTCCACAGATATAAGGGGTGTTACCGTTTAAAGATAACTATTAACTGGCATAACTAATTTTCTGTAAGCGAAGTCATTCCAGGCAGGGAATGCATAAACCCATTGGTCCCCTAAAGAGTAAAAGGAAAGAGAAAACACATATTAATTTTTATGAGCACAGAATAATTCGAAGAATTCCTTGGTGAGTCCCGTTAAGCATCAGTAAAACAATTGACCTCATGATGGCGGGAGGTGTGGGGTGGGACTTCTAGGTTGATGACGCCAGGAGTAGTTCATTACTGTGATTGCTGCTATTTTAGCCATTGCACCAGCCAAGAAAAGGATAGTTACTGACACGATGTTTGTGGAGCAAACATGATGATAATAAAACAGATCAACATCAAAGCTAATTAATCAACTTGAAGCACAAATATCACCAGTCCGGTACCAACACAAAATGTTCTCTTGTGTTGTTATTAAAGCCTGTCACCTAATGCTGTTATTAGAATTTCAGAAAATGTAAGGTTTCGTGTTTTTATTATACTTCCATCTATCAAATTAAACTGGTGGCCCTCTCCTCTCTCTATAGCTTGATTTACATTAAAATGGAACTAATCAAATTCTTATTTCATTTAAGTGCTACAAATATTAACAAATGGAGATGCTGGGGCGTTTGAGCTAATTTAATTTAACTGTTCTAGTGGCGTTCTGGTATGGCGTCGTCTCAAATCAACACTCTTCATTACTTCAAATTAATTCATTTATCAGTAAATTCTACAACACCCTTAAGTGAGTTGAAAATATAGCTCAGGTTTCTACCATTAGAAGAAATTCCTATTTTGATTACAAACCAGCGAACATGTCTTAATTGACATCGGCATTTCAATCCTTCCTCATTCTGGAAAATGAGCACTGGCCTTTGGGTGTGTGGGGTACTGCTGTTAATTTAGCAGTTAACCTTTGACCCGGGCTTTCTATCCCCCTCCGCCACCACCCCACCCCCCAACCACTGTGAGTTCTTATTCTATTCAAATTGGGAGCAATAGCACACTGTCCTGTAACCAAAGGAGATCTGTCAGCTGGTCAAAGAATTGTCATTTTATATCCTTCTTTCAAAGAACTAAAATAGTCAACTTTCCTTATTAAGCTGTCTAATGTATTGTACATAGAAAAGGAAATGGATTGTGGAAACGTGTTTTGAAGTCCGAGGTGAAACATTTCCCTTGGTCTGAATCAGAGGCTTGGTGCCCTGTGAAGAGGAATAAATCTCTCGCGCCACAAGAAAAGGGAAGGGGGACGAGCCAGTCACTCGGAAATGTGAGCCTCGACTGTCACAAAGCTGTATTACTGCTCATGGTATCGATTCCCTTCTTCTCTTTACAGAAACGTCTTGGAACTTGTCAAGCTTTACTGAAGGTGATTTGCGTTAATTAATGCAACAGACCCTTTTGTCTTGCAAATTCTTGACGTGTAATGGTGTAGCCAAGCTACCACCAGGGAAAATAAATCAGTTAGTGGAAAAGAGCACTTCGTGCCGTGCCCAGGCCTGAAGAGAAAGACCTCTGTGAACGTAGAGCGCTAATGAATTCGTGCTACCTGCTTCCTCATCATTTATGCTATGAATATTCATCAGCTTCATTTGGTTTTGCCAGTAAGCGCTGCTTTGGGGGAAAAAAAAAGAAGAGAAAGAAAGAAAAAAAAAGTCAATGGATTCCTGGGGCTTGTGTAGCTCAGAGAATAGGTACTGGGTCACAGAGACTGGTGTGAAATGGATACAAATCTCCGTGTGTTTGGAAATGAAAAAAAATGTCATTGTCATCTCTTTAATGACTGATCTGAGTACAGTGGCTGCCCTTAATTTGTTGAGAGTCCCGTGTAATCACCCACTTCTAAAAGTTGAATCTGTAATTCAGTTTCAGACGTAGAATCTGCGTGGATGTAACTATTCAATAATTTGATTCCTGCCTTCCTGGGTGGTGACCTTGCAGGTTTCAAACTGAGGCGCATGAGTGTGTGGCATTGACCCCCGCCCCTGCTCATTCTGAGACCCTGAAAAATCTTGGTTACAAGTTATAAGATCATCAATTTGAGATTCTTGATTGCCCAAATGTTTGCTTCAAAAGAAACAGGTAATCGCGTAATTAAAAAAAAAAAATCACGGTTCTTTCCCACTTGCTTCTCTGTTTTCCAAGAAGGGTTTGAGCTGCAAGGTAAGAACGAATGTACTTCAGATTGTAGTTCCAGTCTCCAAGAGTCCGGCATCCGTATGTTCTTTTAAAGTTTCTGTCTGAGCTTTGGGCAGAATAATTTTAGCAGTGACCCCTAGGCGAAGGAGTGAAAGTCCTCAGATTTATCTGATAACCACCCTAACGGAAACATTTTTACAAAAGAAGCAAGCCTCCTTTCTCTTGTGTTTCAGAGATGTTTCTCCTTCCTAAGTGATCATCTTGGTGACTATCTCCAAGATGTGCCAAGAGCTACCAAACAAAATAGCCCCAGTAAATGGCTCTGGGAAAGTCATTTTTCAGAACTAGCTCTGGGCTCAAGCACTGACATTTCCCGGCAAAAGCTGCCCTCCCACCATGTGACTTAATTTTCAATTGCAAGGCAATAGAAACTAGTAAGTTGAAGAAAATGATAATTTCCTGAACTCCAAAGCCAAAATGGGCACAAAGCAACTCTGTTATGTACAAGGAGTTGGTTGACCATGAGGAACCCAGGAGCAATAAACATTGCTCTCAAGTAAGGCTCACGAGTGAGAGTGGCTGTAAGCTGTGTTGGGACAGAGGTCATTGAAGAGGATGCCTGCCATTGGCTCACGAAGAATATTTGCTTTTTTAGAAAGCAGGGGTTCATGGTCACCCCTGCTATTGCATAACCATGACGATAGATGCATCCATATATGAAGGGCCAAAGCAGAAGATAGAGAAGGTGGCAGTGGCTTCATGTCTGAGACTAACTCTATCTCTAAGGGATCAGCTCTCCTTGGTCATTGGTCCCTCTGCTGCTAGCTAGCTCTGCCTGCCAAGAGCCTCTGATGGATTATAAGATTAAATATGCAAAGGTGTTGTGAGGATTCTTGCATGTAGAACATGAACCATCGAATTATCCCTCATTTTCACAGCGACGAGATTCAGGGTTACTATGGCCTTACTCATCATCCCATTGTAAATAGCTCATGACATCATGAGGGCCTCTTGGTCAAATTCACTAAAACAGGTTTACACGTTCTAAGTCTGTGTATCTGTCCCCAAATCGGAAATGTAGCTTTTTGAGAATGATTTTCAGAATAATGGAAATGGAAAAAAAAAAAGTGGACAGTGAAGCAATTCTTCACCATACACAAAACCACTTAGAGTACTCACAGCCCTAAAGCTCTTAATTTTTTTTTCCTCGTGACTAAGTTTCCTTTAACTTAGGAGCTTTCAACATCGAATTTTCCAGATGACTGCTGAACCATCTTCAACTAAACTGAAGTAGACGCTATGTCATTGTGAAAAAATAAAGACTGTCCACATGAATGCAAATATCCCAAGGAAAAGTGAAGGAAGTCGCTCAAGGGGACAATTTGGTCTTTGTGACGTCAAACATTTGGATACTTGGGACAGTGCACATGGTTGAATGATACGGTTTTTCGGCTGGTTGGTTTGTCTACAGACAGAAAATGCTCAGGTGTTATAGGTAATGAAATTTAACTTTCTTGTGCAGTAATCTATTGCTGGTGATATTCTGCTGCTAAAAATCTCTTTGTTGTGCAAAGAGGAATAAATAATGCAGAGCAAATGTGATTTGATTTTCATTTACTTTGGGAAAGCACATGAATGGAAGAGGATTGGGAGGCCGTCCTGGGGGTATTCACATGTGATTGCCGCACAGACCTCCTTCAGAAAGGCAGTACTGGAGGCCCACCACTCGGCTCCTTCCTGCCAACGAAACTTTCTATTCAGCTCTTTTCCCTCCTTTGATCATTGCCCCTCTGCTGTTCATAGAATCTTAATCGTTGCACAAAAGTCTACTTGACAGAGAAATGTTCAAGGGAAATACAAATGCGTTAACTTTTTATTCTCCACGTAAGAAGTTTCCATTTTAAGGATTTCTTAGATCTTCTAAACAGAAAACTCATTTAAACTACTCAGTGCCATTATTTCGTGGTGCATGTGGCGGGGTGGACAGAAGTAAAAACTGTTTTTCCCAAATGATACAAAATGCACAATGTGTTGGGTTTGGTTTATTGATGTCATTCTGATTGCCAAGGACTGACTGGTTATCCATAGTGGAATAGTAGTTGTCTTTGTAGTCCCAGAAAAGAGGAAAAACAGAGAAAATATCGTCAAAGGGAAGTTCCCTCTCCAGAAAGAAAGTTTGAGATAGTTGTATGACTCGTATTTGTGCTATTTGAGGACGTTTCCTTCCTTGTTTCATCTGACTTGGCTCTGGACTAATGGAGTGTGTGTATTCACTCAAACTGTGTGCTTACCTCCTTTTCTATTCTGAGGCTGGACAGGGAAACAGGCAAGTTATTCTGACCGATTTTCTCTTTGATGAGCTTACGTTGCGGAACTCGGTCCAAGGCATTGCCTGTAAGCAGGCACACGGGGCACTGAGGGGTGTTCAGCTATGCAAAGGGCATGAGAGCATTTCCAGCAAAAATCTAAATGTTTTGTACATATTTAGTGTTTTGGTTGCATCAAATGCTACAGTTTAGTGCCAACTTAGAACGACTTTGTGGGGTAGGCGTTGCCCGTGTCTTTTTTGGGTCCTTCCTTCCTCCCATCACCTGCAGACATCTCCCCGAAATCACATGATGTGGCAAGGGCTTCCGACCACTGGGTGTCGCTGCCCTGTGGATGGGTGACCTGGTTTGCTAGCCCCACACCTATGAGCCCCTTCGGGACCACGGAGCTGCCACTTCCTGTACATCCCAACCTGATTTGGCTTTGCTTTTCTTTTTCCCTGAGATTTTTACTTCACCAAATCTTTTCCCAAATCTTTTTACTTTCATGTTATGGACAGGATATTTAGTTCAATGTTTCAGTCAACTGGCAACCAAGAGGCGGCAATCAATTGGCAACCACAGAAACATTAGGCATTTTGTTTATTTTCAGTTATCTTTTATTATGTAATAATTGAATGGAATTTATGATTTAGTAGAAAACTAAAAATCCCTGTGTTGAATATAATGGTTGTGATAATTATACTTAAACATATTCCACGGAACAGTATCCTTTTACACTATGAAGTATATTCCCTTCTGGAGAGAAGAACATGGAAGGGCTATGGTCCAGCAGTGGAACACAGGGGCCTTGAATCTGAGTCCTTGAGTCCTCCTTCCTGGTCGGTCACTTCAGCCTCAGAAACTCGCCCTCAGCCTCCTTTTTCCCACATGCAGAAGAGAGATAATCTTTATCTATCTACCTCATAGCGACATTATAAAGATGAGTTAAGTTGGTAAAGTGCTTAGACACTTGGTTACTGGTGATAGCACAAAGGAGACCTGTGTGCAGCCCAAAATAGGCAACGGGAGGGGAAGTGGAGGCAGCTTAGTAACACGACAGCAATAAGCCACCAAGCAGAGAGTCTGATTCATTGTTATCACTTAAGAGAAGTGACACTTCTTCTTCAAAGTCCTATGGAGAACTTTTTGCTTTTAATTATCAACTTTTTAATGAGAAAGATTCATTCCTTTCATACAAACATTGAGAAGCTTCATATAGATGACAGGTTTCCTCCTAGCCAAACAGAATTTTATGAAATACTTATTAAATACATCCAGAAGATTGGGCTCCTTCTGACGCCTGAAGAGTTTGCATGCCTACTCCCCAAACTACATCTTCCAGAATGCCTGCGTAATACCCGAGTTCAGTACTCACGACTGCCAAGTGGTGATCTGGAATCCACCACCAGGAGGGAAGATTTTTAATAGATCTTATTGAGATTAGATTTTGTGTTGTTTCTGATGAGATTCTTTTTTGTCCCTAAGAGGATACACCCCTCCCTTTACTACCCAGCAAAGGAATGTAAGGCCTTATTTATGCCTGGAACTTCTGAATTGGTTTATTTTCAGATTATAAATAAATTTTAAATTGTTCAGAGAAGTGTTGACCCAAGGGCTTCAGCTATCTGTTGATAAACATGTATCCTTATGCATGCAGAGATCTGAGTATTCAACTATAGGACCCAGGAGATGGCAGGAAAACAACCACAGAAAGCATCCTGTACAACTCCCCCCAGAAGTAACCTGCTTTTTCCTACTTAAATATTTAGTCCTGATAAGAACTAGTGCTAAATAACGTAAATTGGGATAATAAATATTTATCATTTTTCAGTCACAGAGGTAATATTGTAAAGTAGGAATACACCCATTAAACTATACTAACAATTCAGGTAATGTTTTAAGGTTGTGACTTCACAAGGAAAAGTTATGTACATAAATACTGTCATTGTGCCTTTAGTTAATTATATTCCTTTGCAAAAAAAAAAAAAATGCATGCTCTTAAAAACATGAACTAAGGTTTCAGAAAGTTTGTCTTGATAAATGGGTTTAAAATCATGTTGTGCCTAGGGCTGACACATTCAACATAATCTCTTCTGGATTCTACAATCTAGTTGCCACTGGTATAGCTTAAAATTTCACATTGGTTATACATTTCTAATGCATGGTATTAAGCCTTCTGGAGTATGAATTTAATTTAACCTAGGCAATTGCCTGATCCATTAAAAAAATGTTTATGTTGCAGCATCCAGACTTAAGACAAATTCATGTTTTTAGACTCGAAAGATGAGCATAGTAAGTGAGTCACAATGATTTGGCTCTCTCTGACTTTTTTTGCCCAAGTTCCACGCATCACTATTTTTCAAACCAAAAGTGCAGCAGAATACGCTTGTCTCCGAAGGGAAATATCCATGTCATTCCTTTGTTTCTGTGCAAGAAAACTGAAGTTAACTGGATGAGATTCAGGGACATGCAAATAAGAAAAGGCGTGGCACGTTCTGGGGGGCTGGCCAGGATGAGGGGCGCTGGGAGAGAATGCTTACAACAAAGGTACCAAACAGAACCTAAAAGTAGTAGCTGGACAACTCTTTGAAACGATGGAAATGAAATTCTTCAGCCAAGAAAACACGGGTGGAGAAAATGTGACAGAGGCTGTGCATCTAATTACTGGGAAAAAGGAAATTTGAACCTCCCATATTTTACTCTCAAGGCTTTCCAGCCCATCTGAAACTCTCCAGAGTCTTCCCCCAAATAGAAGGCTTTTTTAGAGAATGAATTTTTAGTGAAGATACATGAGTTTGTACCACCATGGACCAGTCATTATATAATTATCACACATGTGATGGTTTATAAGCGTATCTGTCAACTCTCATGTTCACTCCAGCTAATTCCATCCCATAAACATGCAGCAGAAAATTCTCTTTTGCTCCAAAGGAACGCCTGCCCACTTATTTATATCCAGTCTTATCCCTCGCATATCACTGTCACAAAACTTTCATATCTCGATGGTATGAGATGGTTGAAAAATGAAGCTTTCAGTAAACTGCTTATGGAAGGTCTCACTTGAAGCTTCTCTTCAGGGAAGGGGGCAGGTGGAGTGGGAACTTGGGTGAGAATCTTGTCTCGATTAAATTGTCTCTGCTTTTCTTCCCAGTTACCAGGCAGCTCAGTAGCTGGAGAGCAAGTTGATGGAAGGACGTGCACAGTGGGTTTTCCCCATTCTCAGAGCAAGGAGGCCAACCAGGGACCCAGAGGTTACTACACCTTTGAAACCAAATAGTACGTTGAATTTAGGGCTAAGACAAAAAATAAAAATGTTGTAGAGTACGCACGACATCATCCTATTGGTTTTTTTCTCGGTGTCTACTGAATCCCATTTACAGTTTAGATCACAAGTTTCTAATAAGGAGAATTAACGCCATTTTCTGTTATGGCGTCAATGCACAAGTTGAGAAAGCATGAGTTACAAGCAAAATTACCGGGGACGCAGACTTTGTGCTGACACCCTACCTAATTAGAAACAAATTGGACTTAGTATTCTGCTTTCATTAATAGCATCTGGTAAAGAAAAAAAAATAGGAGCGTTTTGCTCAGCATTAAACCATTGCACAAAAGAAACCTGTTTCCAAACGGCAAGGATTTTTGCCGCTGACGTTTGTTCTTCATCCCGCAGTCATTTTCAGTAAATAATTTTCACATCGAACTACCTCAGCTACCGTTCTTTCATTTAGAAGCGAGAAACCATGCACTTTGTGACCAACAGGTTTTTTTCATTTCAAATTTCAAAAGGATACGTGGTGCAAAGCAATTTCCCAAAATTTGTACATGACACAAGAAACCCACCCTCGGTAGGTTGTTCCGAATTGTTTGTTTCCGAGTTCGATTGGGGTAAAAAGAAAAAAAAATCTCGTTTCCACTGACCACCAAGGGAAGCTGCTCTATCTTGGGTTAGTTCGCCTTAAATATTTTGTGCTCCTTTCCCTGTTCAATTTTTGTTTGTTTGTTTGTGCTGTTAAAGCTATCTCTGAAAAGAAAACGTTAACAGGTGGCAGACGAGATTCAAATAAGAGAATGGACCACTCATTTCTCAGCTCCCCGTTGTCAACTCTGCATGGCATTCTGATTGTGCGAAATTGCCATTCCTGTGCTCCTCTCTCCCACGCCCGTTACGGAAATGAGGTCCGAGCGACCCCATGTGTGTGTTTAGGGACCGGTGGAGACGCTTCCCCCAGTGCGAGCACAGGGCCCGGACCCGGATGACCACCTCGGCACTTCCTGTGCTTTTCCTTTGTAAACATTGTACAAATGTATTTGGAATTTTATTTGAAATGAAGAATTAAACTAGTTACTAAATTCTTTTCCTTCCTGTAAATATATATATTCAAGCTCCATGTATCCAAACATTCCTTTAGCGTTCGGATTGTAAGAGTGTCTTTATTGGCTGGAGGCCGCCGTCTCGGGTCGCGGTCCCACGTGCTCTAGTCGAAAGCACAGTGTATGGTGTATTTGATGTACTATATAATACCATAGTTATTTTGGTCTGTTAAGTAAGTTGCAATTTGTGATGACATGAAGTGGAAAGTAGTGCTTCATAATGAACAAATTTCCTTGGTTACATGATTTTTTCTTGTAAAACTTTAAAAAAAACTTGAAATTTTATATATTTGGATTTTGTAGATTTTTTTTTTATTTTATTGCAACACAAGGTACCAAAATCATTAAATAAAGTACACTGTGGTCATTTTAACGGAAGTCCGAGTTCCTGATTCTTTCTAAGTCGAGGAAGAGGGCCGGACTTGGGGCTCTAAGAAGGGAAGGTGGGGGAGAAGGCCATATTCTCAGGCGTAGTCTCAGGACCAGGTGATTTAAACCTGAAAGTAAACAAAGTGAGTTCTGTCAAATCTGAAATAAGTTTTAAAATGAAATTATAGGGGTGCCTGGGGGGACTCAGTCAGTTAAGCATCCGACTGAGTGCTGGTCATGATCNAATTAAAATAATAAGTTTTTAAAATTAAAAAAAATTTTTAAGTAAAAAATTAGAAAATCAAATTATATCACTTTCTCGAATAGGTTTCATGTGTTCATTTCTGAAACATGCTACAGAATGATTCTCTACAACCACTATAAAAGCAAAGAGGTGTTTCAGATCTCAAAGAGAGTGAAACATCTAAATAATAAACATTGTTATCTCTGAAAACAAGTAGAATGTATATTTTCAATGGTGTTTTTAAAATTTTTTATATTTACTTGTTTTTGAGAGAGAGAGAGAGAGAGGCAGACACAGAATGCCAAGTAGGCTCCAGGCTCTGAGCTGTGTCAGCACGGAGCCTGACATGGGGCTCAGTGACCTGAGCTGAAGTCGGATGCTTAACTGACTGAGCCCCCCAGACCCCATAGAATGTATATTTAAAGGGAAATTTTTAAAAAAGAAAAATATACCAGGGATATCTAGGAGGCTCAATCAATTAAGCACCTGACTTCGACTCAGGTCATGATCTCACGGTCCATGGGTTCGAGCCCTGAGTCGAGCTCTGTGCTGACAGCTCAGAGCCTGGAGCCTGCTTTGGATTCTGTCTCCCTCTCTCTCTGACCCTCCCCCACTTTGTCCCTGTCTCTCTCTCAAAAATAAATAACATTAAAAAAAGAAACAGGAAAACATACCATCTTCCTGAATTAGAAAACTTAATTTGGTGAAAAATGCAATTTGCCTCTGATTAATCTAGAAACAGAATACAACTCAAAACAGAGCCATGAAGATATTTTATGAAGCCTGACAAAATTATTATAAAGTTTATATGGAAAAATAAAAGCACTATAATAATCAACTATTTTGTTTTTATCTAAGAGTATTGGTGGAACTTGCCTTCCTAGCCTATTATAAGTAACAATCACAGTGTACCACCAGCACAAGGATATAGTGAAAAGTTCAGAAAGAGAATCTGTATATACTCTATAAATGAATTTAATACATGATCATTTTAAATCAGTAGAAAAAGGATGGCCTCTTCTGTAGATGCTCCTAGAATAACCAGCTCATCAATAGGGATTGAGGGCACCTCTTGGGGCACCTGGGTGGCTCAGTCGGTTGAGTGTCCAACTTTGGATCAGGTCATGATCTCACAGTTCGTGGGTTTGAGCCCCACATCAGGCTCTGTGCTGACAGCTCAGAGCCTGGAGCCTGCTTCAGGTTCTGTGTCTCCCTCTCTCCCTGCCCCTTCTCCCACTCATGCTGTGTTTCTCTCTGTCTCAATAATAAGTAAACATTAAAAATTAAAAAAAAATAGCGATACCTCTTACCTCCAAATCAGATCATACAAGTTAAAGAAATAGCCCTGAAAAAGTTCAGCTACAAAAATAGTAGGCTACTGTCACCTGAGATGGGAAATTTTCCAAGTTTCATTAAAGAGAGAGAAAAAGAGAGATTATAATTGATAAGGAAGTAGGCCAAGGAAATACACACACACACACACACACACACACACACGGAAATATATATATGGGTACACACACACACACATACATATACCCATTACATATACCCAAAAATTAACTGAAAAAAAAAATACTGAACCTACTAAATTGGACAAATATCCTAAAATGTATATACAAAGATGTTTAGAACAGGGAAAATTGGAAAAAGCTATGGTATATCTTTATAATGAAATATCCTGTAACAACTAAAAATACTAACTTTTAAAAGGTCTTTTTTTTTGCATTCAATAAAAATATTGATTATTAAAACTTCATTTTGAAAGTAAAGAACAAGGAGGGGTGCCTGGGTGGCTCAGTTGGTTAAGCCTCCGACTTTGGCTCAGGTCATGATCTCATGATTCATGGGTTCAAGCCACGCATGGGGCTCTGTGCTGACAGCTCAGAGCCTGGAGCCTGCTTCAGATTCTGTGTCTCCCTCTCTCTCTGACCCTCCCCTGCTCACGCTGCCTACCTCTCTCTCAGAAATAAATAAAAAAGAAAAAATTAAAAAAAAAGAAAGTAAAGAAGAAGGAAGCAAGCATCTTGGTAAACCGTAAACAAACACTCAGCAGCATATTAGAATCCAGCAAGCAGTGGCAGAATGCGCAACGAATATAGGAAGGAGAGAATCGGCTCTCGTTCGATACGCAGCTACCTGAGAACGGTCCTGCCTGACACGCCGGCTGATCAGTGAATATGAAATTGGCAACTGCACTAGGTGAGAATTGTATTCATTTGACAGGTTTTCAAAAGAAAGATGAAGCACGTGGGGCAGCAGCTGAGACTTTCTCTGAGGGATTTGTGCCCAGAGCAGGTTTACAAAAAGTAACTGCGTCGCAAAAGACTTTAGGAAACATCTGCATTTTCCAGACAATCAGAGCGAGCATTAAAGAAGACAAGAGACAGGAAATGGTCACCTTGAGAAGGAACATGCATGCAGGAAACCGGGACTCCCAGTGGAGGCGGGTAGAGGACCACGTGTTATCAAAAGCCAAGAATCAACCAAAAAATTTCGTTGAGTCATCCCTGTCTCTCACATCTTCATCTCCAGTTCCAATTCTCTACATACGACCAAGCCTGCCGAAAACTATTCCCCTTGACCCTTTACATAACGGAAACCCTCACCGCCTTTCCATCTCGCCGACAAACAAGAGACATCGACTCTGGCCCTTCTCCTGAAAATCAGACTCCATCTGTATTTGCAACCATCCTTGCCATTGTTGCAAAAGACATCCTTACATCTTTTCCCAGAGCTTAAACCCACTGTGCTTTCTAAATCCATTCCTTTTCACTTCATTTATGGGGCATCATTCCATCCCCTCTCCTTGTCTTTCATAGCTTTTCTGACACCATTTTCATTCTGTCTGCCATCAAACCAACATTGCGTGAGACGAAATCAAACCTTGAATTTTTCCCCTCTTTCCCTCTCTCTCTCTCTTCTTCTTTTACGTTTTTAATGTTTATTTGTTTTTGAGATAGAGAAAGAGCATGAGCAGGGGAGGGGCAGAGAGAAAGGAAGACAGAATCCCAAACAGGCTCCAGGCTCAGAACTGTCAAGATAGAGCCTAATGTGGGACTTGAACTCCCAAACGGTGAGATCATGACCTGGGCCAAGGTTGGACACTTAACCATCGGAGCTACCCAGGCACCCTTCTTTCTCTCTCTTTTTTTTTAAAAAATTTGTTTATTTATTTATTTTGAGAGAGGGAGAGAGAGAGTGAGAACATGAACAGGGGGAGGGACAGAGAGAGAGAGACATGGAGAGAGAGAATCCCAAGCAGGCTGTCAGCGCAGAGCCCCATATGGGGCTCGAGCTCACAAACCTTGAGCTCATGACCTGAGCTGAGATCAAGAGTCGGATGCTTAATCCACTGAGGCACCCAGGTGCCCCTCTACCTCCTCTTCTTGTCTTTCCCTTTTCCTTATTCATTCAAAAGCAGAAAAAAATAAGTGTTAGTTCCTTCAGAGTAGAGATCACATCATGGTTTTGTTTGTTTTTTTATTGAATGAATAAATGAATGTTATCAAAGAAAGATTCATAAAGTTCTTTGCAGCCTAACTGTCCTCATCTAAAGGCTGGTGGTTGTGGTCAAGGCTGTACAGAGATCAGCTAGCTCAGTGGATGCAACTTAGTAACAAGTAAGATGCTACTGCTACTGAATTAACTCCTGAAAATGTAAATAAGTTGCTAATTCACAAGTTCAATGGCCTCTTGGCTATTCTACCACTTGATTTTTCTGGCGGCAAGTAGGAGTGTGATTTCTCTTTCTACCTTTCTGTATTCTCCCTTTCCTCTCTGTGTGTGGGCCTTCCTCCTCTTCTCATGCTGAAATGCTGGTGATTCTCGATGCTCCTTTCTCTGCACTCTTCTCTTCCTTAAGACCTAGGAAAGCCACTCCTAAGGCTTTCACTACTCTTATATACAGAAGATTACTAAAAATATCCTATCTGGGTAGGCTCAGGTATATAAAGCTCCTATTTAAAGAAAATAAAAGAGCATCTATCCCCCCGGATTTTAGAACCATTTATCATCAGATATGCCATTGGATGTATGTTCCCATTTTCTTTTTGATATGATCCAAGAATGGATTTCCCAGAATAAATTGCCACACAGAACAGAACTTTTCGGTATAGTTATTTCACCACTGATTTTGGTCCAATCTTTATTGCCTTCAAGAGAGGTATGTCAGGAAATGCGTAAGAGTGTTAGTATCATTGACCTTGGCTTACCTTTTTGGCCTCATACCCTGTGTAAACTCACTATGTCCATCTCTGTTGAGACTTATGCAAAACTAATGTGAACCTCAAGGCCATCAAGTATTGTTTGGTGAATCTTTCCAGTGGGTGAAATTTGGGATGTGTTTTGCCCCACCTCTCAGTAACTTGCACTTAACAACTTGATATTCAGTTTTGGTGAACTGAATACATCCCGCTTCTTCTTATTCAACTCATATACTGGAAAGAAACATTCTATGTGCTGATAAAATTATCTTGCTGGCATGAACTAGGTCAAGCCTTTACAGAAAACCTATCCTCAGGCTAATTAGTCTTTGACTGAGTAGATTGATATTTCTACATTCAGATAATTAATGTTGTAAAACATTCTTCTAAATTTAAGCAATGCTTAAATATAGGTAGCAAGCAATGTATTCAATTATCTAGCATACAATTTGGTTAACTGGAGGGTTCATTAAGAAGTTATGTTAAACAAAATTATGATTCTTTGGGTATAGCACCAACTTTAACGCATTTAAGTTTTTAAAGTACTTAAGCTACATGATCAGACCTAGACATTTGAGACTTCCATCAATAATTCTTCCTATGTCAGTAGGTACCCACCACAATTTTCCAAGGGAAATCTTTAGCTTCCATGCCCGGCTTCCTTACTTCAGCCTCTGAGGAAGACAAAGTGACATTATATTCAGGCACAAGTTTTTGAATTCATGACAGGATATCAGTATTAACTCAAATGCAATTAGCTGTTGATATATGGTTCTCCTTTAAAAATGTTGATATAGGGGCGCCTGGGTAGCTCAGTCAGTTCAGTGTCTGACTTTGGCTCAGGTCATGATCTTGTGGTCTGTGAGTTCGAACCTCGTATCGGGCTCTGCGCTGACAGCTCAGAGCCTGGAGCCTGCTTCAGATTCTGTGTCTCCCTCTCTCTCTACCCCTCCCCTGTTTCACACTCTGTCTCTCTCTCCCTCTCAAAAATAAATAAACATTAAAAAAATAAATTAAAAAAAAATATGCTACCAGTGTTCCAGGTTTTTATTATAGATTATAACCTTACAGTCTTTGCCACACAATAATTATCTAAAGTTGTAATGAATAAGACACATTAAGGATTATCTGAATGCATAGAGTCCATATCTTTCTCTGTAGCAGAGGTTACAAATTTCATATCTATGGGGGTCAGACAAGTAACATACACAGATGAAGCCTATGGCAAAAAGAAAAAAAAAAAAAGAGCACATTCCTTGGGGCACCTGGGTGGCTCAGTTGGTTAAGCATACGACTCTTGATTTTGGCTTAGGTCATACTCTTGGTTTGTGGGTTTGGGCCCCACATCGGGCTCTGTGCTGACAGTGCAAAGTCTGCTTGGGACTTTGTCTCCCTCTCTCTCTGCCCCTCCCCTGTTCTCTCTCTCTCTGTCAAAATAAATAAGTAAACATTTTTTAAAAAGACAATGTTCATCATCTAAAGATAGTTACCCAAGGGCTAACATACAGGAAGGCAGGCCTTATGGTGCAAGATCTTCTAATAGTTCAAGAGAATCAAAGATCAAAAAATACTATAATAAATATAATATAATATAATATAATATAATATAGATTTTCAATTTGAAAAGCCCAAATATTTAATCTTTTAAATAATTCAAATAATTCCATTTTCTAAATTCTACATGTTAAAAACAGTGTCTACTGACCAGATATGGTCTATGACAATCCTTCATGATCTTTCTAGATATATATTTATTTTTATTGTTTTTTGCTGTTGTTGAAATCAGATAGCTTGTAAACCTGGGCCCCATCGTCTTCCCCAGCAGCAAACACTCTGAACAAACTGCCTTTTGGCGTTATGCCACTGGATCATTTTACAGGGTTTTAAGAAAATATAACAACACTTATTATTAAATTTGTTCTATGGATAACAATTAAGGATATTGTTCTCTAGGGGCGCCTGTGTGGCTCAATCAGTTAAGCACCTGTCTTTGACTCTGGTCATGATCTCACGGTTTGTGAATTCAAGCCCCGTGTCCAGCTCTGTGCTGACAGCTCAGAGCCCGAAGCCTGCTTCAGATTCTGCGTCTCTCTCTCTCTCTCTGCCCCTCCCCCTCTTGTACTCTGTCTCTCTCAAAAACAAATAAATACATATATTTTAAAAAAAGAATATTGGGGCACCTGGGTGGCTTAGTTGGTTAAGCGTCCGACTTTCACTCAGGTCATGATCTCATGGTTTGTGGGTTCGAGCCCCGCGTCGGGCTGTGTGCTGACTGCCAGCTCAGAGCCTGGAGCCTGTTTCAGAGTCTGTGACTCCCTCTCTCTCTGACCCTCCCCTGCTCACGCTCTCTCTCTCTCTCCTAGAAATAAAAAAACATTAAAAAATTAAAAAAAAAGAATATTGTTCTCTATAATCACATGATGCCCTCTTTATGAGACCCTCAGAAGAATTGTCCTTCAGATCTCAGTACTAAGGATAGTTATAACCCCAAATAGCACTTTTGTCCTAGGAATACTGTGAATCAAATGTTTCCCACTTTGCAGTGGGTCATAGAAAACTCGGAGATGCCTACCTCTGGCAATATGTAAAGGTATGCAGCTGTGTGTGTGTGTGTGTGTGTGTGTGTGTGTGTGTACACACCTCACGCCTTAAGTTTTTCAAAACTTCTATATCTGTTCTCCACTGACTGTTCTCCACTTCTATTCTCCATTCTGAAAATTCCTCATTTTATGTTGTTTTTAACTTTATGGTGTGCCAGTGTCTTTGAAAACTGCCTCAGACTGGTTAATTTCCATATCTGAGAGCATAAAAATAAGCAAATAAAAAAACTAAATAGATTATGGGTGTTAATCCTTGGCGTTGAACTGTCTCCCTGCCTCCACACAGATCACTTGGATTGTTTACCAGACTCCCCTCCTCAGTCTCCCCAGAAGCCCCTGAAATTCAACATAGAAAGTGTCAGGCTCCCATGGTCATTTAGTTTCTCTTCATTCATTCAGCACCATCATAAGTGGCTCATCAAGTTTAAGACCTCAGTGTTGTCTTTGACTATCTGCACCCTCCTCCCCAAAAGTCTGCCACTCATCATGTAATTTCGATAGTATTGAAATGTCTCAAATCTATCCCAGCTGTCCTGCTTCACATCTTTGTCATTTCTCACCTTAACCTATTAAATCAGCTCTTATTTCTCACTTGAACTACTAAATTGACTTTTATTCAAGTTCCCCAGGCTAATGATCCCTCTTCCAAGCCTGCATCTTCTAAGTAGCTTTAAAATATCTTGCAGAGAACTTTCAAACACACATCTAGCTGATATGTCTGGGCTTCACCCATCTATAATTATGAAATGAGTACATAAATAGGTAAATAAAAAACTAAGATGGGGTTTAGGCCACTTTCAGGTTTTTTCCCCAAACTTAAATGACCATAAACTTTATTTTTTGTTGTTTTTTTAAACATTTCAAAGTTTTATTTAAATTCTAGTTAGCTGGGTTAGACCACTTTCCATTTTCTTATAGGATCAGACTTGAATCATGCTGGTCATAAAACTCTCCAGAAACCCCACAGTCTACATAGCAGTGTACAGATTGGCCATGGGGAAGCAGGGCATGGGAAGGGCAGGGGGCATTCATGACAACCTCAGCGGAACAGAATCAAAACCAAGTCAGAAGGACACATGCCAGCAACACTAGATCAAGAGCAAAGGTCAAGGCCACGGTCAGCACGGTGGACTGGACTCACACTGAATTAGTGAGTAGGGGACTTGAATGGAGGGGCCTCCTGACAAACCAGAGGAGGAACACATGTGCCATAAAGGAGCCTCATCAGGACTGGTGAGCTAGAGGACGGGGTGGGATTGTCCAATCCCAATCTCTGGACTCAGTAGGCAGAGAAAGTGGGTGGGACAAAAAGGAGCCATGTTGGAGGCTCTAATCTGACTCCTTCCCAAGTACCCAGAATTCCTTCCCTTGGGAGCTTCCCTCTGAGATACCAATTCCAGTCTTTTTTTTTTTTTTTTGAGTTTATTTATTTTGAGGGAGTGAGGGGCAAAGAGAGAGGGAGAAAGAGAATCCCAAGCAGCCTCCAGCTGTCAATGCAGAGCCCAAAGCGAAGCGCAATCCCACCAACTGTGAGATAATGACCTGAGGTGAAATCAAGTCGGACACTTAACTACTGAACCACCCGGGCGCCCAATGAAACACCAGTTCAAGTCTTAAGAGAACCGAGACAGTAAGATCTAGAAATGGTTCTTCATTAAGGGCTTTTTCAAATTTCTCTGAGCAAACAGTGTTGTTTCTTTGGGAAGCCAGGGGAAAGCTGCTGCCCCAATCCTCCGTAGGCTCAGGTCAAGAGAATCAGTTGACCAGATGTTCAACCAGGACGTATCTTTATTTCCTTTCATTTCCTTCCGATTCATATTTCCTTTATTTCCTTCCAACTCAGGGCAATAAGCAGTGATTTGGGTATGTAGGCAGTTGCTAAGTTGGGTCACTCTGACCCAGCACAATGGTGTTGGAATGCCAGGCGTGAAGAGCTGTCAAAAACCCGCTGTGTCCCAACCTCACCAGAACCTAGAAGAATATCATGAAAACATCATCAATCCACAGAACCCCTGTTTTGTCAGTCCATCTGGCCTGCAGCACAGAAGCATGGTATTTTGGTATTGCCTCTCATCGTTCTCTCCCAGCCATACACCATGTAACAAATGGGCAATGGTGGGTTTCAGTGAATAGTACCTCAATGAACAATGGCCCTCCCAACTTAACCCTATTTCCTCATCTCCCACGAACTCCTCAGGTCACTTCATTCTGGCTCCCACAAGTCCCCACAGACCTTTTAACAAAGGTCCAATGGGTAACTTTGTTCCTTTATTTGATCCAAATGTAATTGTCGGAACTCCAGATGTCTTCCTTGACTTCTCACACTTCCTCACCTCATCTAGCATCTGGTCAATTACCAAAGTGAGTCTACCTTCTAAATATCTCCACATTCTGCCCTAGTCTATAATCTGCCCTAGATCGCTTTTCCAGGTACTGGGTATCCTTGTTTTTCTTCTTGTTTCAATCCAATCCATTTCACAGAGAAACCAGACTATCTTTCTAAAATGCAAATATGATCAAACTTTTGTCATAAAACTTCAGCGGCTCATCAGTGCCCTTAAAAGAACTTCAAACCACTGTGGCTTAGAAGGCCCTGCATAGTGTAGATGAGGGTAACTCTTTCACGTTCGTCTCTCATGTTCTAGCCAAAATAAATTATTTCAGTTTCTCAAACAGTTCTTTGCCTGGAACTTTCCTTCCCCTTTAACTGTTCCCACTCCTGACCACCTTTAATGTCAGCTTCTCTGTACACTCCCAGGAGCTCCTGGACCTGCCACCACATCCGGTGTCTCTGCCTTCAGAACACTTGTTCTCATATTGTCTACTTTCTTGTTATCTCCCCAAAAAGCATATAAGCACAACGTCGGAGACCATGCGTGTCTTGTTGACCATTCCATGTCCAGTGACTCACAGAGGGCTAGACACATAGAACACAAAGAAATTTCAATGCCAAGTTGTGATTCATGTTTTTACTCTGATCCTGTTTGGGGAATGCTAACGGGCTCATGACAGCACGGACTTAGTAGTATTTAAGTTTGAGCTAATAAGGCTCAAGATTAGTAAGTGTTTTACGTGGACTGAAAGATTTCCCTACCCTGAAGTTCAGAAAGCTTGGAATTGCAGAGTGCTGTCATATACGATCATCATTTATGAATATTTGTATCTTCATTAGCTCAGGCTGTTATAACAAGTAGACTAGGTGGACTTAGACAATAGATGCCTATTTCTTACAGTTCTGGGAGCTGGAAAGTACAAAGTCAAGGGCATGGCAGATTCTGTTCCTGATAAGAAGCCACTTCCTGGCTTATATACCGCTGCCTTCTCACTGTGTGCTCACATGGCTCTTTCTGAGTCTTAGAGAGCGAGAAAGAGAAAGCAAGCTCTGGTCTCTTCTTTGAAGGCACTAATCCCATCTTGAGGACCCCACCCTCATGACCGATCTAAACCTACTTACCTCTCCAAAGCCCCACCTCCAAAGACCATCACATTGGCGGTGAAGGCTTCAACATACGAATTTGGGGGGGGGGGTGACACAATTCAGTTCTAGCAATTTGTAACAGACTTCCATTCTCAGGTCTGAAATTTTATTCTCTTTTTATTGAACCTAATTAGATACATAACATTTGTACAGATTTCTTTGGATTAATACTTCCTTGGGAGCACTGCAATGATGGGCAGTTGCTAAAAAACGAAAGTCTAGTTAATTTCTAAGATAATGAATTCAATTGTTAAACATGTCTTCAACAAGAAAAGAAATTTAGGGCAATTAGAAAGTAAGGAAGTCTTTGCCAAAAACAGCAATTGATTTAAAAAAAAAAAAAAAGAGGCAGATAAAATAATGTCCTGGAAATGTTGTAACAGGTAAGGTATCTATTTCAGAGCTGCTGATCCCAAAATGTTTCAAATGAGATTCACCACAGCTTATGTGCTTCAGCATCAAGTCAATTTACTGCCGTCACATTTGGCAAATAGCAGCTCCTTTATTTACAGATTGACTCTCATGATAATTTTTTTTAATTTTTTTAATGTTTTATTTATTTTTGATAGAGAGAAGCAACGTGAGCAAGGGAGGGTCAGAGAGAGAGGGAGACACAGAATCAGAAGCAGGCTACAGGCTCAGAGCTGTCAGCACAGAGCCTGACATGGGGCTCGAACCCATGAACCATGAGGTCATGACCTGAGCCGATGTCGGACGTTTAGTCGACTGAGCCATCCAGGTGCCCCTCTCATGATAATTTTAAACAGAACCTAATATTCAGGGGTGCCTGGGTGGCTCAGTCATTTGACCGTCTGACTCTTGATTTTGGCTCATGTCATCTCAGTTTGTGCAATCGAGCCCCAAGTTGGGGTCTGTGCTGACAGCACAAAGCCTGCTTGGGGTTCTCTCTCTCCCGCTCTTTCTGCCCCACCCCGGCTCATGCACTCTCTTTCTCTCCCTCTGTAAATAAATGAAAACTTAAGAATAAAAAAAAGAACTGATATTCAATGATATTTTGGAAAATATATTCATTCAAGTGGTCTTATAGGGAATGAATGCTGATTCCTGCCGTTTTCCATGCAAAGCAACTCTGGAAGAAGGACCAGTGAGATGGGAAAACAGATGCAGAAACTGGACCCCGGTGGGACCCTGTGGTTTGCCGCGGCCTTCATGTGTGTGGCTGAGTTCTAATGAGACGACAAGTGGAGAGGAGTTTTGGGAAGAAACCTGCACATGACCTCTATCAAAAAAAAACCCTCCAATTTCTTTACTGCTAACAAATTTCCTCCTTTTGAACATGGCCAAACCTGGCTTACCGATGCCTCAACTGAACCTAGAATTCTGTGCTTCCTAGTTCCTTCAATGCCTGAGTTTCTCCAGGGATGACACCACTTGGCAGGATGAAGGGCAGTCTAGCGGAGTGGAAGGCAGGGGTGGGGCGGGGCGACACAGACAGTGCAAGAAAGGCACAAAATAATCAATGTCTGGTTCAACCTCGTCTCCCTCCCTCCCTTCCTCCCTCATCCTCAAGCCCCCATCACCAGCTCTGTTTCATTGATATGCATTATAGGCCGAGCTGGGTCTCTCCAAAGTTCACATATTGAAACCCTGATCCCTAAAACCTCGAAGTTTGACTGTGTTGGAAGATAACCACCCTTAAAGAGGTGGTTAAGTTAAAATGAGGTCTTTAGGGTGGACCTTAATCCAATACAAGAAGAGGAAATCTGGACACAAAATTTGGACACAGCAAGGATGCACACGCACGTAGGAAAGCCTGTGTGAGGACACAGAGAGAAGATGGCCATCTCAAGCCACGAAGAGCGACCACAGAAGAAACCAACCCTGCCGACACCTTGACCTTGGACGTCCAGCTTCCAAAACTGTGAGAAACTAAATTTCTGTTGCTTAAGCCAGCCAATTGTGTTTTGTTACAGAAGTCTTAGCAAACTAACACAATATGTTTAATCTAATCTTACCATGAAACTTAATATTTTATCTTATTTTTTTCCTATTAAACAGCTTTCAAGAAGTTTGTTTTCAATCAGTTCTCATGGATGCACTCCATCACAGAGATGACAACAGATGCAAAGTCCCTGAGGTAGAAGAGGGTGGAGATTTAGGAAACTATATGCAGCTCAGTCAGAGGCAGCCCTGGGATAAGGTAGACCAGGGCAACTCAACAATCCTTAAATGTGCACAAGTCTCCAAACACCCCCAGAGAATTAGGAGCATTCAATTATCAGCTGTCCTGTTCCACTGCATTCACACAACTGCAGTTTATGTCTATTACATATGTACATATGTTTTCAGTTATTGTTTCAAAAAAGATTGTGATCTGAGGCCTTTCACCAGCACAATGCACTGAATTGAATATCATATCTTTACTTAGGACAAATGCATGTCAAAAATGCATGTGACTTCAATATTGAAGAGCAGTTACCAAAACATGCACTCTTATGAATGCACATCTCTGATTTATAATCAGATTGATTGATTCAAAAACAAATTTCAGTAATCAGAAGGCTGGGATGCCCTGATAGTGAATGAGACACAGAGAGAGTGGAATGTCTAAACTAAAAAGAGTCAATCGGTCTTTTGAACACAGGGAGTCAGTAAAATAAAAGCTAAAGCTTGCCGAGGGTCTCATCTTCGTCAGATGGTTGAACCAAGTGGGAAAGGGGTTCAAATACTATAAATAATGATTAATCCTTTATATTCATAGACAAATACATTAAATTTAAATATCTTCATGGGGCCCCTGGGTGGCTCAGTCGGTTAAGCATCTGACTCTTGATTTTAGCTCAGGTCACAATCTCACGGTTTATGAAATTGAGTTCATGTCAGGCTCTGGGCTGGCAGCAAAGAGCCTACTTGGGATTCTCTCTCTCTTTCTCTCTCTGCCCCTCCCAAGCTTGCACATGCACATGCACTCTCTCTCTCTCTCTCTCTCTCAAAATAAATAAACATTTTTTAAAAATAAATAAAATAAATATCTTCTTAAAATTTAATGGGTAGCCACTTAGGAGAAAAAATGGACAACAAAATTCAAAGTGAAAAAGAATCAATGGAAAATACAACAAATGAAGAAGACAGGACAAAATATCAAGAATAGGACCAACTATACAACTTATCACACAAAGTAATTATTAAATTTAATTTACCCACTGAAACAACATGAGAACCACAACAGTAAGTGATATGGAATTTGCAGGACACAGAACAGTGGGAAGTACTGATAGATGATACTGCACCAATGATAATAAAAGAAAGCAGAAGTGAAAGTATTAGCATCAGATAAAATAAATATACGGGACAATGAGAGATATTGTACATTGATAAAAATGTTCAATTTGACAACAAAATATATACATGCAAACAAAATTTCAAAATAAATCATTAGAAACACTACAAAAAATATAAAATTCACAATCTGCCTCCCTCATAAATCAACTAATTTATGTAAATTAAAATAAGAAAGGTATTTGAACAACACAACAAAAAATTTTTATGAGTATAATTTATTGTCAAATTGGCTTACATACAACTCCCAGTGTTCATCCCAACAAGTGAACACAACAAAATCTGACCTTGCGAATTGAAGTGTACCAGAATACGCCACCCCAAAATATACCTCTTTGGCATATGGGTTATTTTGAGCCAAAAGCCACTGAGAATCAGCAAAGGAAAAGTTCTCTATGGCGTTCCACTCATCTCTATGTCTGTCTTCTTGCCTGTGTTATACCCTTGATGACTCTAGCTTTGCAGTGAGCTTCGAAAGCAGAAAATGTAAGTCCTCTAACTTTGCAAGATTGTTTTGGCTATTCAGAGTCTCTTGAAATCCCATATAAATTTTAGAGTGGATTTATCTATTTCTGTATAAAGCACCATTGAAGTTTTGATTGGAATTGCATTAAATCTGTGAACTTCTTTGGATTGTATTGACATCTTAATGATATTAAATCTTCCAGTCCTTGAATATAGAATGTCTTTCCATTTATTCATCTTTAATTTCTTTCAACAATGTTTTATAGTTTTCAGTGTACAAGTACCTCCTTGGTTAGATGTATTCGTAAGCATTTTGTTCTTTTTAATACTCCTGTAAATAGAACTATCTTCTTAGTATTTTTTTCATATTGTTCTTAGTGCATAGAAACAGAACTCATTTTTGTGTGTTGATTCTGTATCCTACAATCTCACTGAATTCATTTAATTAGTTCTAATTTTTTCTGTGGCCTCATTAGGATTTGCCACATACAAGATCATGTCATCTGCTAATAGAGATCATTTTACCTCTTTCTTTCCAATTTGGATGTCTTTTATGTCTTTTTATTGCGCTGGTTAGGACTTTCCAGCACAATGTTGAAATAGGGTCCATCAAATTTTATATCTACTTCATAATATATCTGCTGTGGTCTGAATGTTTGTGCCCCCCCTAAAGTTCATGTTAAAATCCTAACTTTCAAGTGATGGTATTAGGAGTTGGGGGCCTTTGGGAGATGATTAGGTAACAAAGATGGATTAGTACTGTTATAAAAGAGCCCTAAGAAACACCTGTTTTCCCCTTCACCATATGAGGCCACACACAAAAAATGGCTGCCTGTGAACAAAGAAGAAAGTTATCACCAGACACCAAATCTGCTAGTGGCAGGATCTTAGACTTCCTATCCTAAACTGTGAGAAATAAATGTTTATTGTTTATAAGCCACTCACTTTATGGTAATTTGGTTATAGCAGCCCCAAATGGACTAAGACTACATCCGTGTTTTACATGAAAATAACATGTTCTCTGCTAAATTTTCCAATAAAATTGACACAGTAGAATGAGGTACTATGTTTATCCTGTGGCTTAATATATTGCCTCCAGCAGTATGCTGGAGGTTACAACTTCTGTTGGCTAATGAATTTTGATTAATAAATCTCTAGAATGCTATAAGCTTATTGTTAAAACATTGGTGTCTGGAAATTGACCTTGGGAGGTCAAAACCATCATTATGCTACAGTCAGGGCACTTTTTCCCAGACAACCTCTTGTAAGACATTTATAAGCACAGCTTTGCCCTGGCACCCCTCATTTGCCCCCACAGCTGTCAGGACCCCAAGCAGCAGACGAATAATCGTCTGTCAAATTTCTCTCTGCTTTTCTCCACTCCAAAAAATCTCTGTGTTTACTCACTCACCCATTCTTGGGATTTTACCCAAAGATTATTGTTCTTTCTCCCCTACATAGAAGTATAGTTAAATCTCCCTCATTAAAAAAAAAAAAATCCTTCAATATGTCAACCCCCTCAAGAAAAGAAATGAGAAAATAGATTAAATATATCCCTGCAGACCCTAAAAACAAAATAAAACAAGCAAAAGCAATGAATATTCTGAGGCCATGAAAATGTTTTAATATATATTACTGAGGCGCCAAAAAAAAAAATCCTTTCTAAGCACTGATGAGGGAATATAAGATTTCAACATAAATAAAGAGAATATTTTGTTACTTTTAAATGGCCAGAGGCAAATCAGTAGAGAAAGTATAAGATTTTGTTAGTAATTTATAAGGCATAGGCCTCAAATGTTTCATGGATGCTTACAGCGTTTAAATTACAAGATTTTTCTTCTCCCAATTCTAAATATTTTACATGGCTTCCATTAACTTACAGAAAATATAAAATGAATAGACACAATCTTCCTTCTTTTCCAGTGATTGACTCATTCTCAGTCAGAGGTAACTAATGGTGACAATTTTTGATGAATTCTACCAAATATTGTCTGTGCTTATATAAGCATATTTACAAATATCCTTTATTTACGCAAATGGGATCATGCTGTATATTCTGTTCCGCAACTTGCATTTTAACACAGTAACATATTTTACTGACACCTTCCCAATGTCAATACATAGTTGAGATCTAGCACTCTTTTTAAATGCTGAATAGTATATTCCACTATGTGAATATATGATTTATTGGATCCATTGTTATTATAGATAAATGGATTGTTTCCACATTTTTGCTGCTATAAACAATATTGCAATATTTGTTCTTAAATATTTGTACTTATGTGTGCATTTCCTAGAAATTTAATGGTTAGATTTTAAATGTGGGTAGACAGTCCAGATCAAAAATCTTTTGAAAATGCACCAGTTTGTAATTTTACAATAAGGGTAATAGAATACCTTTGACCAGACATGATCACCAATCCTGGGTACTATTTTTTCATCTTCGTAATATGGAGAGCATAATAAGTTTTTTTTTAATCAAGCTCAATGATGACCTCTGAAATGGTACTTAAAAATACATTTTTTTCTAATTTTTTAAACGATTTTTGTGGGGAAGAGCGCAAGTGGGAGAGGGGCAGAGAGAGGGTTACAGAGGATCTGAAGCAGGCATTTTGCTGATAGGCTGACAGCACTGAGCCTGATGTGGGGTTTGAACTCACACACCATAAGATTATGACCTGAGCTGAAGTTGGGCACTCAACTGACTGAGCCACCCAGGTGCCCTCAAAAAAATTTTTTAATGTTTATTTATTTTTGAGAGAGAGAGATACAGAGCGTGAATGGAGGAGGAGCAGAGAGAGACGGAGACACAGAATCTGAAGCAGGCTCCAGACCTTGAGCCGTCAGCACAGAGCCCAGCTTAGGGCTCAAACCCATGAACCACAAGATCATGACCTGAGCCGAAGTTGGATGCTTAACCAACTGAGCAACCCAGGGGCCCCTGAAATGGTACTTTAAATACTCACTGTGTGTCAGAGACAAAGCAAAGATGTCCCCTTTCACTCTCAACATCACATCAGAAGTCCTAACTAATGCAATAAGACAGGAAAAAGAAATAAATGTTTTCTGATGGGGAAGTGTCTTAGTTTGGGCTGCTATAACAGAATACCACAGTCTGGGTATTCTGGCTGACAAACAACAAAAATTTATTTCTTGCAATTCTGGAGACCAAAAGTCTGAGATCAGGGTCCCAAAGAATCAAGTTCTGGTGAGGACCCTCTTCCCAGTTGCAGACTGCTGTCTTTTTGTATTTTCAAATGGCGGGAAAAGAGCTAGAGAGCTCATTAGGGTGTCTTGTGTCAGGACACTGATCCCATTCATGTAGACTCTACCTGCATGAGTTAATTACCTCCCCAAAGTTTCACATCCTAATACCACTGTCGGGTGGCGGTGGGGGTGGTTATGATTTCAAAATATGAATTTGGGGGGACATGAATGTTCAGTCTATAACAGGAAAGAAGAATATAGAACTCTTTGTTCACAGATGACATAATCATCAATGTACAAAATCTGAAAGAACTGATCAAAAAAACTTCCTGGCAATAATGAGTAATTATAGCAAGGAGCCAGGATACAAGGTTAATAAGGAGAATTATTTTCCTACATGCCGGCAATGAAAAAGGGAAATTTGAGATGGAAAACACAATACCATTTATATTCTCACTCAGAAAACTACTGTCTGTAGCACCATGCCCTGAGGTGAACTTTGCCACTAATGTTTTATTCTTTATAAGTTGATCTAGTTACTGTTACAGGGAAGTTTCAAGTTAAATTGAGGCCAAAGTACTTTTTTTTCCTTACAATTCAAAAATCATTAAGAGACTGACCTTAGTATCTGCCATCCAAAAATCCATTCAACACTTCTCTTACCTCAAAGTATTAAATGCTTCTTCTTCTTTCTTTCTTTCTTTTTTTTTCCAAAGGGCTGAAAAAAATAATGAGCCATTATATGTGCATAAGAGAAAGCAAGAAACATGCTCCCTTAGACACAGAAAAAGAAAACTATCTCTGACTGCATCTGCAGTTGGGACACGCCTTTAAAATAATTTCCTAGGAAACTGGTTTATATTCTTTAGGCCATGCCTACATTTGGGCAATGGAACCAACACAAAATAGTCTTCCCGGGCACAAGGCACCATAATAAAAACTGCACAATTACACTCCTCAGCCCCTCAAAGCTCCTCCTCTTTTCCTCCAGGCACTGCTAGAAAATGTCAATAATTTAATAACAGCCCCAGACTGAGCTGTAACTCCACAATCCAAAGCCTAGTCTAGTTCTTTCTATCTTAACCTGAAAAAAGGAAGAAAAGGAAGGAAGGAAGGAAGGAAGGAAGGAAGGAAGGAGGGAAGGAAGGAAGGAGGGAAGGAAAGAAGGAAAGAAAGGGCACTCCACCTGTCCTTGGTGCCTCTGCTGTGGATTTACTAGACAGTTTAACTAATTTTAATAAAAGTTACCAGTGTACAGAATTTTCTCCTGCCAGTAAGTCTCACCCTCCAAGACTTGTTCTTGGCCTAAACTACATATTTGTTGAATCAACAAATAAAAAAATAGATGGACTGATGAATAACAGTCTGGACATCTGAGAGTTCCCCCAAACATAAGTTGAGAGGAACTCTAAATGTAAGAACGTTTTAAAAAATGTAAAAATGTTTAGTTTTTAAGAGAGACTTTGAAATTCCCTCCAGCTGGAATCCAGAGGACATTTGCTTTGTGTGGGGTCCCTAGCAGGAGGGCACCCTGCGGTGAACTCTGTGCTTGCAAAAAATTAGTCGTATGAATTAATTCAGAGGTAAAAGAGCTCTAGGAAAGACATTCATACGAACTAAACGTAGGGCCCTCAGAGTAGAAAATGAAAGCATCTCACAGTGACTTCTTCTATAATAACTAGGCTGGTTCCACCTCTTTGTCCAATGCTCCCCCGCTAACCGGGAGGGTCGTGCGGTTGCCACTTCTCAGGGGACCAAAGTGAGAGCAATCAGACTGGTCCCAACATTATTCAAACTGGAACTTTCTCCTTTGGTCCCCGGCTGTTAAGAGTCAAGAAAGGTCCTTGAAAGACCTTTAGGGCACAAAAGCTGTGCCCTACGGAGGAACTGGAAGTTCCCGAAGAAGCAGAAAAGTGAGCTGGAGGGAACTCGGTCAATGTTGTCTCCACCTGCAGCAAATTGCAAGAATATCGCAGCTCTTTGTGAAATGAGCTCCGCACCCGCTGTGATGCAAAATAAAATTACGGGGCCTCTTGTTCAAAAGCAGGAAAAAAGTGTACTAAAATATAATGCATTTGCCTTTCTTCCGCGGTCTTTTTCAGGATCCGTTAGGATGCTTTTTATCTGACGATTATCTAAGTGCCCAGGGCGCGGGGAAACGCGAGAGCCAGCCTTGACCATCAAGGCTCCTGGGCCGGAACTCAAGCGCGGGGTCCCACCCCCGTCTCGCCCTCAACGAACTCACATCTCCCAGTCTGAGTTCAGGCAACTTGCGCGCGCGGGGATGCGCCAGGTGTCAGAAAGCAGCTGAGCGACAGGTTCACCTCCACCCTGACGCACAAGGCCGCCCCGCGCCAAGGCCAAGTGCGCCCAACCCCGCTCCTCCCGGTTCCGCACCTGGAGACCCGCCTGTGGCCGTGGCCCGGGAGATGACTCTGCTCGGAGTGACATATGAGATAAAATACTATATACCCAGTGAAATTGGATTTCAGATCGTTGTGGAGCATAGCTTGTGCAAAATCTGAGACATGGGTACACGTAAACATGATTCATTGGTATCTGATATTCAGATCTAACTGGGTATCCTGTTTTGGTTTTTGGTTTTTGGTTATTTTTGCTATATGTGGCAATCCCAGCCTCCATTGTGCCATCAGATTTCACTTACAAAGACAAATTCAAAGGTAGAATTATTAGGAATATCAGTGACAACCACAAAGAGTTACACCCCAAGTGTGGGATCCTGCACATGTGCCTGGGTCACAAAGTGCCGGAAACTTCCAGAATGAGCCCATAGGAACGCTTTCTACCCAAGCTAGTCTGAGTTGATTTCTGCCCCTTGCTCACAGGAGGATTCTGATGAATATACCAAGATTCATATTGGAAACCAAAAGGCCAAAATTATTCATTTACAATGGCAATGGCACGGGTAAGATGTATAGTTTCATGATAAATTTTGATTCTCTGCTCTAGGGGAAATATTTCTTCCTAAGTCTTCCTGAAACTGCACTCTACTCAAGAAATATTGAAAAATTCTTCCTCGTCCTTATTTCTTTTTCAGTCTCCATGTAGAATATCACCCTCCTGTCTCAACAATAACAAATGTCATCATTAATTAGACCAAGTTTATTAAATTATATCCATATTACCTCCTGGAGAATTTTTTCATGTGATTTAAAAGGCTTTCTTCCTCATCTCATCAGCAACAAATTATCTCAGAAGGTGATTTTCCTATTTTCATTTCTCCAGCAAATCCTGAGGGTACACCGTACTTGTGGGTGCATCACTCTTGCACAAACTATACTTTCTGCCTAAATTTCATCTGTAAGGAATTTGCATTCGGAAAGCCTGCCTCTCCCGGGGTTCCTCCCTTCAGGGAAAACAGCGTGAATCAAAAAGGAAAATATTGGGCTGAAGTCGTTTGTCAACACAAACGTGTCATGTTACGTTGGCAAATTCTGCAAGAGGCCAAGGGGCTTTTCCCAGGTCACAATCCAAAGGAATGGCATTATTGACTATTTAATAATTGTCCCTTCATTGCTTATCTCCATTCTTAAGATGGATTTCTAGGCAGTTGAAATCAATATGTCTCTTTCAGATTTATCAGAGAGTTCACTACTGCTGACCCTGGGCCTTACTAGTCACATAGCAATAATGATGGGAGAGAGGCACTGGCAAGTGGAGAGCAAAGAAGAGCCTTCCAGTCTTTTGATTTAATTCACTGGGGCCTACCGATGGATATCAAAGTAATAAGAAAATAATGCCATGACTTCGTAAAATTAATAAGCCATCTCCAACAAATTCGATGGCTCTATTTTTAAGAGGAACAGAACTTGTGAATAACAGGAAAACAACAGATGTTCTCATTTGGAAGTTCATGAGTGTATTGAATATAACCAGTTTTTAAAACTTTCCTTGCAAAATCATGATGAAACCATTAATCATAGAAGGGTACTAAAAAGGCCATGACACCAAAACAACTGGATGACTCATTAGTTTGGAGGGAGAAAAATATTGTGTTTTTTGGTATGCCTTTTCCAGAACTGTTTTCAGGTTCTTTATCAGAGAATGTTCACATCACCCACATCATCGCCTTTTCCAATGTTCATTGGTGTGTATTGACTTTCTGTTCCCCTTCCTACCCAGATCCACAGTGTCATCAACCGACTAATATTTTTTTCCCTTGTTTGTCAGCTGTGTTCCACTTAGGAATGGTTAACAAGGAGCGAACAAATCCAGCTTTCCTTTAAAAGGAGAGAAAACCCATGTCTTATTCAGCTCTATCTGCCATCACAAAATACCATACACTGTGTGCCTTAAACAACAGACATTTGGGGTGCCTGGGTGGCTCAGTCAGTTAAGCTGATATCAGCTCAGGTCATGATCTCACGGTTCGTGGGTTCAAGCCCTGCATTGGGCTCTGTGCTGACAGTGTAGAGCCTGGAGCCTGCTTCAGATTCTGGGTCTCCCTCTCTCTCTTTGCCCTTCCTCTAATCACACTGTCTCTCTTTGTCTCTCAAAAATAAATAAATGTTATAGCAATTAAAAAAAAAAAACCAGACATTTATTTCTCAGTTTCAGAGGCTTGGAAGTCCAAGATGGAGGGGCCATCTTGTTTGGTTCCTAGTGAGAGCCCTCTGCTGGTTTGTAAGAGTGGCCTTCTTGTATCTTCACAGGAGAGAGAGAGAAAGTTAGCCTTCTTCCTCTTCCCATAAGGATACCAATTCCATTGTGAGGTTCCACCCTTGTGACCTCATCTAATGCTAATTACCCTCCAAAGGCCCCACCTCCTAAGCCATCACGTTGGGAGTTAAGGTTTTCACATATGAATTTTGAGAGGACCAGAGCATTCGGTACACAATGACCACAACAACTTGCTGAAACAGGGCAGGAAATAAAATGTTCAGGCAGAAATCACAATGCAGGGAGAAATAAGTAATTTTTAAAGAAAAAATTTAAAAACTGATCAATCTATATTTAGGTCATTGAGATAAATACATTACATTAGAAAATACCAAGAATTATCAAGAAATGGGAAGGTTGTCTAATAGGAAACCAACAATGTGTATAAGAAACAAAGCGGGTCCAGGCACAATATAAATCCTTTCTTCCAAAACTGTTTCTAAAATATTTCTTATGTTTATTTTTATTTCTTTTGAGGAAGAGTGTGTATGCAAGTGGGGAACGGGCAGAGAGAGAGGGAAACAGAGAACCCCAAGCAGGCTCTGTGCTCAACGGGGAGCCTGACGCCAGGCTCGATCTCACAACCTCGAGATCATGACCTGAGCCAAAACCAAGAGTGAAATGCTCAACCAACTGAGCCACCCAGGTGCCCCTAAAATATTTTTGATTAGATATTCTACTTTGATTAGATATTCTACCACTCCAATTTGAAGAAAATAATATCAAATGAAGTCCATGGAAATGCAAGTCTAAATGTGAGGAAGAAACTATTTAAATAATAGAGTTCTTAAAGCTCTATGAGCAGTGATATAGGGAAATAAGTGCAAGATACAGGGCTTCCCTGGTGACACAGCCTTTGAGGCACCTGGACAAAGCACTTATACAAATTATTTCTCCAAAATTATTCAGTGAATTTTAGCTATCATTCTAATGCCTATCTCCTCTGCCATTTGGATCTTGAACATCCTGTGCATTATCTAAGCCATCTGCTTCAAAAGATGACTAAGCATAAAACCTTCCCATTTTATTCTTCAAGAAAAAGGAAATAAAATCTAAAAATGATCATTGCGTTGTTTTCTATGCCAAAATAACAGTCTTTTCCTTCATATGGGTGGTACTTGAGTCTCTTTCCAGTTACAAGCATTTATAAGAAAGGCACAGAGTACTTCTTATGTAGACAAGTACTTAATCATCCCAGGTCACTATATATAAGCTTTTAAGATACATTATACTCATTTCATGTGTAATCTGTTTGCACTTAATAAATAGGGAACCCCGTTCTTGGCTTGGAGACTTCACAAAGATTCTAAAAGTAAGATATTTTTAAATTTGATTCTTCCCAAGATTAAAACCCTTTTAATCTGGTGTACCAAAATGCTTCATGCTCAGTCCCCACAGTTTAATACCACAGTACAGTATGTCTTCTCAAGACTTGTATCTGTCGTTCTAAGAATGCTTAATACTAGTCAGTGTATGACAGACTGAGAAGAAAGGGAAGGCAGAGAAGTGGGGGGAAAAGGTAGCTCTATTTATGGTATTTAATTTCATCTTCCTTAAAACCCTAAAGGGAAGATATTGTAACCATTTGTAAATGGTAAATCACAGACCCATAGAGGTTTAGCAACTTGGCCAAGACCAGACAGATAAGAAGAAGCAGAACCCAAGTTCACATCCGGGGTTGTCTTATTATAAACCTATCTTCAGTCTACTCCTCCTTGCTTCTTCCCAAGCACAAATCACTGGTCAACAATTTGGAGAGTTGCTTGCACCAACTATTGCATATGACACTGATTTGTATCGGAGGAGGGGATGAGGGACATAACCTTGATGAAGAGGGAAATCTCTCTTTTTAGTTGGGAACCCACTGGGGAAAACAAATGAGCATCCAAGAGTTGCTTGATGAATAAGATACTCCTCTCGATGGAGACAGTGGGACAGATGCTAGGGGACTTGGTCTACCGTAGGACTGGATGCTCCTGTACCCTGATCTGAGCCCCCTCAGTTAGTGCTAAAGCTTACTGCCCCAAATGTCTTCCCAGGCTGTCTGTACTAGGAGTGTCCAATCCAGAGAGCGCTAAGTCTAAAAAAAACTTGCGTACAGAGCAGCCTAGTGGGACATGTTTGTGTCACATAATAGTCCACGTGGTCACATGCTACTGGGGCAAGAAGACCTTCTCCTGTAATGTTCCATGCACTGTCCCTTTTGGCAGTGATGTGGCATTGAACCAGACCCCTATGGTTTCTACCCGAGGCACTCACAGTGTCATAGAACATGGAAACAATAAGCACGACATGCTCAAAAATGCATGACAAAGAGTTTAACCTGCAGTGACCCAGTGTAAGTAGATGAGATAGCTCACTCTGCGCTGAATGTTTACAGTGCGACCCCCCCATGAACCCCACCTCTCAGTGTTTATGGAATTGTGTAATCCCCCTTATTCACGTGACTCTGGGTTCAGCCTTGACTACTTTGGCCGATAGGACACCAGTGTGATGCAAGCAGAGACAATTGTGCACATTGGAGCTTGTGGTTTTGGGATTCTTTCCCAGATTCCTAGATCTCTGGGGAAGAGAGAAGAGCTCAGTCATGACTAGTTGTAAATTTCCTACCAACTCTGGCAAGTGGGAGCCAAGCCGAATTGTATGTGACTTAGAAAAACTAAAAAATACTAATTTCCTTCGTCCCAGCACAGTGAAACAAATCTATACTTGCTGCCCTTAACAATCAACTTCCACTTCCAAAAAATGTCTAGTTCCACAAACCAAGTTGATTGTAATCTGTGTTCTTTACAACAAAAGTTTAAATAAAACTCACTTGTGAAAAATGTCAAAATGCCCCAATTCTACCGAAAGTTTTCTATTATTTCAGGAGTAAAGTTTCTAATTACCACCAGTTTTCTATCAGCAGTTGGAACATTCCCATCAAAGATACAAGAAGCCTGGGGCACCTGAGAGGCTCAGTCCATTGAGCATCTGACTCTTGATTTCAGCTCAGGCCATGATCCCAGGGTTGGGGGATCAAGCCCTGCATCGGGCTCCATGCTCAGCTTAAGATCCTCTCTCTTATTCTCCCTCTCCCCCTCTCCCTACTCATATGCATGTTCTATCTCTCTAAATAAAAATAATAATAAGTAAATAGGAAAGATACAGGAAGCCTAATGGATGGAAGGGGTACAGACAAGGATATACACAAAGGGTTGTTGTTGTTTTCTTTCTGTATTTGCCAGCATGTCTCATTTCCAGTGTTTTTTCTGGTCCTTAAAGAAAAACTAAACTTACTGTATTCATATGTTTCCATTTTTCTAGACTTTTGCCCAAGAGCTTACTTCAGGGAAAACGACAGGAGATGCCGTTATATACACGTGTACATATATCATATATATATGGTACAACAGCATAGCAGACTTTCAAATGAATTATGGATATACATATTTCCTATATCTACCATAACAAACTACCTCAAACTTGGTAGCTTCAAACAATACAAATTTAATCTCTTACAGTTCTGGAGGTTAGAAGCCTGAAATGAGTCTCACAGGCTAAACTCAAGGTGTGGGCAGTGCTGGTTCATTCGGGAGGCTCCCCCACAGAATCTATGCCTTGTCTCTTCTGGCTTCTGGAGGCCGCCTGCCCTCTTTGGCTCATGGCCTTATTGCCTCACCCCAGCTTCTGGTCCCATCATCCTATCTCCTACTACCCACTCTGGTATCCTGACTTCGTCTTATAAGGACCCTTGTGACTACACTGGGTCCATCCGGATAATCCCGAATGATCTGTTTCTCAAAATCTTGACCTTAATCACATCTTCAAAGTCCCTGTTGCCATATCAGGTAACATATTCACAGATTTCAGGCATTAGAATGTGGCCATCCTTGAGTGGCCCTTATTCAGTACACCAGGGTTTCCAAGAGTCTTTCCCTACTCAGTCGAGTACAGACACAACTGAAAAAAGTAAGTCATTGTTAGGTGTCACCCAGCTCCACGAGCATAGGCAAATAAAGCCAGCCTGAGGATTTCTGATCATTGATAAACAACCTGTCTGACATGTATCTAGGTAATGAAAATTTTATGCAGATACATTGCACTTTCCTCCCCAATCTCAGCTATTCAAACAAGTTCTAAGACTTTCTTCTTAAATCAAAGTGAGGGTGCCTGGCTGGCTCAGGGGCGGAGCATGTAACTCTTAATCTCAGAGTAGTGGGTTCAAGCCCCATGTCGGGTGTAGAGATTACCTAAAAATAAAATCTTTAAAACAAAAAGAAAGAAAGCTATAGGAAGCATTGAATGCAGATACCCATAGAACCTATAGTTAGAAGGGATCTCAAGGATCATCTGAGTTACACAGATAGGAAAATAGGCACCTGGTCAATAAGGACTCAAGATGATGAAGATATTTCAAAGCCGTTGAGTCCCTTGAATAAGTCAATTGTACCTGAGGTATTCTGGTATCTGTCATCCCAGAAACTGTTTCTACAGTTTCTAGAAACAGAACCGTCAAGAGAAGTTAGGCTTAGCGGTGCCTGGGTGGCTCAGTCGGCTCAGCATCCAATTTAAGTTCAGGTCATGATCTCGTGGTTCGTGGGTTCGAGCCCCACATTGGGCTCTGTGCTGACAGCTCAGAGCCTGGAGCCTGCTTCAGATTCTGTATCTCCCTCTCTCTCTGACCCTCCCTTACTCACACTGTTTCTGTCTCTCTCTCAAAAATAAATAAAACATTAAAAAAAAATTTTAAATAGAGAGGTTAGGCTTAAATAGGATTTTGCTCTGTTCATTTACCACCCATGACTTCTCTAAATGAATTTTGTCACCCATGACTTCTCCAAATGGGTGAAAACATTAAATACTTTTCATTAGTATGGGCAGCGATTTCATTTTCATCATGATGAATGTTTGCTCAGCTCCCTTATCTTGTTGCAGAAAAAAATGATGACTGCTGAGAATTCAGGAAAACAAACATTTATTTAGGGCTTCTTGTCTACAAGTCCCCACATCTCGGCAGGTGCAGTGGGGACCATGAAGATGGATGGGAACCCTCCAGAGGCTCAGAGTCTTGCAGAAATTACAAGCTCACACACAAGCAAATCTCAGGCAAGGTTTTCTGTGATCTGTAGTATAATACAGTGAGGAAGCCACAGAAAGACAGGGAGGAAGGAATTCATTATGACCGGGAAGGGGTGGGGGGGATCTGAGATGGGCCATTAGAAGTGATGTGTTTGGGCCAGGCCTTAAGGGTAAGAAATATTTTTAACAGATGAGTGCAATGTTAAGAGCTGGAAAAGACACAGCTTTGGGGAGGTTTAAAACTAAGGTTTTAAACTGCAAAACGCAGTTTACTGTCAATGGTGTTGACATTCTTATCATATCATCCAATATGGGTCTTATTTAAAGACCAGGATAATAGCTTTCCTTAAAAAAAATTCTACTTGTCTAATTGCTAATGATATACTTGGTAATAGGTTTTGGCTGAGGTAAAATAGTGGTTTTCTTTCTTTCTTTCTTTTTTTCTTCCTCTTAGAACCTTTGTTTAAACAAAAGTCTATTGAGATGTCACAAACCTCCATATGAATCAGCAATGCCCCTTCTCCAGTTTCTTCCTCACCCCGTCCCCACTGTACTGTTCAAAGCAGCTCCTCCCAGAAGTTTGAAAATCATGAATATAAATAAAAACTTACTGCACAGCTAGATGCTCAGTTACAAACATTAGCATTGCCTTAGATGTAGATAGAAACACTCCCCAGAGCTCACACCCTAATGTGTTTCTAAAAACAGCATGTGTCAGAGAAGGTGGCACACGGATGGTGTCACTTGTCTCAGCAAAAAAAAGAGCTCTTCCTTCAATATGCACCTTGCAGTATGAGGAGTTTTTCCTTTGCTGGTGGAACTGAATTTGAGACAATTGGGGTCACAGCGGCCTCTCCCCCCACCCAAACTGATGTGTTAGTGGCCGGATTCACCGATAGAGATAGCACTTCCCTTCTGTCCTACCAGAACGGAGGATCGGATTAGTTCTGACCGTGTAATTATTGAAAGTTCCAGTGAATATGGAAGAGAAATGCAGCCAATGGCCGCCATTATAAGGAAGTGGGTATTAAGTAGCTCTCGATGAGCATGCTATTAGAATTTCGAGAACCTTAAGTATGTTCTTGCCTACAAAAATACCCACCTTGATAAAATGAATCGTAGGGCTGCCTCCCCAGGCATTTAGGCCAGTGAGGAGAGGCCTGAAGAAAGGCAAACTGTCCTTTTCAGTTGCCCAGAGCTCCGTAAGAGCCCTCTGTACCATTGTCAAAAGCTGTGGAACTCAGAGTAACAGCTCATGCCTCCTCTTTCTCCTCTAAAATATTTCATTTCACATTGGCTGAGACTTGACAGCGCATGTATGTCCCTTTAGTCAATACTTCTAACATATTAATTTCTACCAGGTCTCCCCCCAACTTGATGAGCACAAGTGACCTGCTTACCACTTTCTCTTCCATCTTTTCCCTCTTCTCCCTGCCTCCAAATAAGACGCAGCTCTCTTTTGTTCTTCCTTTTCCTTCCTTTCCTTCCTTTTCCTATCTTTCCTTTTCCATCACATTTCCTTTTACCACATCCAGAACTTTCTCCATTGAAATACTCTGTTTTGTACCTCTGATCTCTCCCCTACCTATACAAGACATTTTTAGTCTATCTTCTTTAAAACGTTCCTCTCTAATTTCACTCCCACCACTCTGGCAATCCTGCCCAATGGACGGCACTCTTGCCGTCACCAATTCTCCCTTCTCTGACATAAAGAAAGTTGTTTTATTTTGTTACTCCTTCTCCAATGTATTTCTTTTTTATTTTTAATGTTTTTAAGTTGATGTATTTATTTTAAGAGACAGAGGGAGAGAGAGACTCCAAACCATGTGATCATGACCTGAGCCAAAATCAAGAGGCAGTCACTCAACCAACTGAGCCACCCAGGTGCCCCCTCCAATGTATTTCTGAACCTTTGAAGTCAGAATGCCACCTATGTGACTCCCCTGAGAAGGCATTCCTAAATGTCACCAATGACACCCCCTCCCCCCAAGTCTTCAGACACACTTGTCTTATGGTCCTTGAGATCTCCATGAGTTGGCACTGCTGACATCTTCCCCTTCTCCCTTGGATCTGGAGAAGCTCCATACCTGTGTCTTTTATCTCTGGGAACCTGATTCCAATGTATAGCTTCCCTCTCTTTTCCTAGACCCTGAATATTGGTATTCCCCAGATCTCTTGTTCTTGGTCATTCATCTTAAAAACTAGCCCATCCAAATCATGACTTGACTATCTCCATCACAAAGATGGCCCCTATATCAAGATTTTTCCATTACAAGACAAATAAAACTGATTCAAAATTGACATAACAAAAGAAGGAGATTTATTTGTTTCTGTAACTGAACATACCTCAGACACAATTTGATGCAGGGCTTTAGAAAGATCTCCAGAACATGGTTTCTCTACATGTATCTTGGGTCCATCTTATTATTTGCACGATCCTAGGATGTTCTCCCCTTACAATTGCTAAATAATGGTCACATTTCACAGCTCACAGTTCCAGGATAATCCAAGGAATAGTATCCCAACTCTTCCAAATACAGTAATTTCTCCTTGGTTCTGATTAGATCATGTGCTGTGAATCAGCCCTACTGGAACCTGGGAGTGAGGAGAAGAATTAGAGGGTTGTCTTCCCTGTTGAATGGCCCACTTACCCTCAGATTTGGCCTAGTCATCTACTTTGTCACCTTTTAAGGTTTTTAAGGTATTATCTAAAATATTGTATACAGCATAATTTATTATTTACTTAAGAAAGACTAATCTGAATAATGTAGCCTACCATATTGGAAATGAAATTTCACTTAGAGCTCTTATCAATTTAAAATGTGTTTTGTAATCACTGATTCCTAGTCCATGTTTTCAATTATAGACTAATTTGAAGGCAGGGGTCTTATTCTCTTTAACTTTTCATTTTTTTCATAGCACTTGCAATAAAACATTGTACATATGAGGTCTGCGATAATAGTTTAAATAAAGACTTAACTAGTTGGACCTTCATTCTAATTAGTTCAGATCTACCTCTCTGGTTTAGACAACCTGCGGAAATTTTCAGATTCTCAACGGCAACAGGAAAGTAAACAACAGCCAAAAATATATCTGACGTCAGACTTTGATTGGAATTAGCCCACCTCTCCATAAGATAGAGAACTTCGGAGTTTGAATAAAATGTAACTGGCAGAAATTCCACACAGGGAAGGCAGGGGTCCTGTTGTTGACTATGGAGAGAAAACGCAACTTTGAAAGGTGACCACCCCTTTCCACCAACCTCCTTTCAAGGCACTCCCTGTTCCATGAAAGGTGCTTTCTCCGAGCCAGGCCACCTCCTCACTCGGTGAGACCTCCATTAGCTGCCATAATAAAGAGCCATAAACCAAGTGGTTTAAACAGCAGAACCGTGTTGTCTCACTGTCTGGAAGCTGGAAGCCCAAAGTCAACGTGTCAGCAGGACTGGCTCCTTCTGAGGACTGTGAGGGAGAGATTCTGTTTCCTATGTCTTCCCAGCTTGTCTTTGCTGACAATCTCTGGCGTTCCAAGGCATGCGAAGCATGACTCTCATCTCCGTCTCATCTTCATATGGCTTTCTCCCCATGTGTGCACATCTGTCTCCAAATTTCCCTTTCTTATCAGGACACCAGTCACAGCCAATTAGGGTCCATCTTATCTTAACCAATGACATCTACAATCACCCTATTTCCAGAAAAGGTCACATTCTGAGGTACTGAAGGTGTATTAGTCCAGGTTCTTCAGAGAAACAAAACCAATAAGAAATATAGAGATATATATAAGAGCAAATGGATATATAGAGGTATCTATGAGGAGATTTATTATAGGAATTGGTGAGTGTAGTATGGATCCCAAGGACTCTTTCCATCTGTCATCTGCAAGCTGGAAAACCAAGAAGCTGGTGGTATAATTCAGTCCAGGTCAGAAGGCCTGAGAGACATGAGGGCCAACTGTGTAAGTCCTAGTCCAAAGCTGAGGGTCTGAGAGCCAGGAGCTCTGATGTGTCAGGGAAGAAAAAGATGGATGTCCTAGTTTAAGAAAAAAGAGAGGAAATTCCACCACTTTTTGTAGTGATCCAAATGGATCAGATGATGCCCGTCCATACTGGTGAGTGTGGCTCTCTTTACTCAGTCTCCTGGATCAAATAGTAAATCTCTCTTAGAAATATTCTCACAGGGCATCCCTTGGCCCCATCAAGTTCACATATAAAATTAACCATCACGGGGGATTAGAACTTCAACACATGCCTTTGGGGGGGCAGTGTGTATAATAATTCAACCCATAACAATATCCTAGAAAGTCTGGAAAAGACTTTCAAATCTATCTCAAGCACTGAACTTGAAGTCTCTCTTCTCACTATAGAACATTTAAACCCAGTAATATCTAGGGGTCAGAGATGGCTGTAATATGTTTTGCGTGGAGGTCAAAGCCTACTGAATGCATATGTAAGGATGAAGCACACAGTTCCCAGACCTGCAGGTGCCTCATGCCCACAGCTTGCTGGAAGAACCTTCAGGGGGACACTCCCACTCCTCCACGATACTGAGAACCACATCTTCTCTGTTGGCAGCAGAAAAAACTAGGCTTCAGTCTGGTTGCATCCTATCCAAACTCAATACACTGCTGTATAGACCACCCAACTCTTGTCTGAACCAGGCTGTTCAGTATGAGCCAAAGGGCTTGTCACAGTGTTCTCTGCCACGACCCTGATGCAGGACTCCTGGTTCAAATGGAAGAGGAACCAAAAGTCTAGAAGACAATGATTTCACCTCCTGAACTCACATCTAACTGGAAAGGAGGTACATTCTGCAGATGACTGACCAAGTGTCCCATCTAACAGGAAGTCAATTGGTAACTCATCTTCTGCTTTGAGTGTAGCTTTGGTTTAAAATGCATGCTACAAGGGGAAGATGAAAGCCTCCAGACCTACACCATAGAAAGAAAAGGCAGATGCTTAACCAGAAGGCAGTGATGCCACAGAATCAGGCATGAACCTCCATGTTGGCCCAATTTCCAATCCCCTCCCACTGGGTGCACCATGAAAGTTTAAGAGCTGCCGCAAGCTGGCTCTGATCAGCTGCGTTCTCTGCTACTCATGCTTTTCAGCGTTCCCTCATCCCTGAGCAGAACCTGCACTATGACGACACATCTGTGCCTTTGCTCAGGTGGTCCGTTCTCTGGAAGCCCCCTCCCCCCACTCTTTTCCAGATATCTCCACTCCACCTGACTCAACGCTCCAGACATATTTTTAAGGACGATCTTTTTTTTTTTTTAATTTTTTAAATGTTTTATTTATTTCTAGGAGAGAGAGAGAGACAGCGTGAGCAGGGGAGGGTCAGAGAGAGAGGGAGTCACAGACTGAAACAGGCTCCAGGCTCTGAGCTGGCAGTCAGCACAAAGCCCGACGCGGGGCTTGAACCCACGAACCGCAAGATCATGACCCAAGCGAAAGTCGGACGCCCAACCGACTAAGCCACCCAGGCGCCCCAAGGACTATCTTTAAAAGTCCACCCAGGTAGATGTTTCCCCTGTCCTCTCATGCAAAATCTGTTCTTCCTTCAACTTCTTTTTTTTTTTTTTTAATATTTTTATTTATTTCTAGGAGAGAGAGAGAGCGCGCGAGCAGGGGAGGGTCAGAGAGAGAGGGAGTCACAGACTGAAACAGGCTCCAGGCTCTGAGCTGGCAGTCAGCACAGAGCCCGACGCGGGGCTCGAACCCACAAACCGCGAGATCATGACCTAAGCGAAAGTCGGACGCTTAACTGACTAAGCCACCCAGGCGCCCCTCAACTTCTAAGTAGCATATTGCACCTGGCTCCATCTCCAAGGGTGGCCTGTGAATGCTCCACAGTATTTGAACAGAACTGGGCCACCTGACAAGTCTTAGCCATGCTTACCAAACATCTCACTCTCACAGGGTTCAGCGGGGGAGGGGAGGTTCCTTGTGCTAGTTTCGGTCTCCGCAACCACAAGTGGATTTGCAGCCCAATCACAGAACCATATGTCAGGTCTGATCACTCGTGTGCTTCCAGGTTTTATGCCAGGAGCGCGGCCATTCTTGTAAACCTACCTTGTTTTATGCAGAGATCCAGTCTTCCTATGATTATTTTATCATCGGAGGCACCATTTTCATAATGGAATAGATGCCTTATTTTCTGTAGAAGTTTCAACACAGGCAGGTATTCAAATTGCTCTTCAAACCCTTTTTAGAAAGACGCGCGCTGGCATTTCTCACTAATCAGCCCCAATTGTTTTTTAAGTATTCACCCACTAAATTTACAAGTTTGCAGCTGCAGTAAAACCTGCATGCTTTGGAATTTTTCAGATTGCTTCCCATACTTAATTATTGTGCAGGATATAAAAGCTGCACCTGGTTCCGGAATTGGAAATATCTTAGTGCATGTGATTTAGGAACAAGAGGAAAATATATTTGGGCTTAATGCAAAGACCTAGAGGATACCATTACCTTAGATAAAACAGTCCTTGTGAGAAGGATCATAATTCATGTAAGGTTAAAAGACTCTCAAGTTCTCTGTGCCGGGGAAAGTGCTTCTGTACCCTTCTCCAGTACCACCTTCCTATAAAGACAGGTGCAGACAGAAGGCTGACAAGGGAGGACAGACTCCCGGACTTTAGTTCTTCCAGCAGCATGTGAGAGGAGCTGCATGATTTAGACACTCATCTGGGTCAGAAGTTTTTTATAAACAAATCAGAAAGTCGACCTGACAATCCTTATGGTTCTGGAGAGGGTCTGTTAGGAGGCGTTAGATTTCGTTCAGCGAACTGGAAGTCAACCACTGGAAGCAATGAAAGACAGACAACTAATTTTTCTAGACTTATATCCTTAAGATCGAGACATTGTTACATGTACTTATACTTCGCTTTATTTTAGAAATTTTGTTTATCAGTGAGGAAGTGAAACATCCATTCCTGTCATTGACAGCTTTCCCAGAGCACAGGCTTACATTTTCTTTTGTAATATTGCAGTTGACCATTAGAGTTGAGGAGAGGAGGGCTTAAAACTGTAATACAAATGCATTGTCTTATTTATTCCCTGAGGTATTTGGATATTTAGGGCTGAAAAAGACCTTACTTTTATTTTTTTTATGTCTATTTGATTTTGAGAGAGAGAGAGAGAGACAGAGCATGAGTGGTGGAGGGGCAGAGAGACACACACACATACAGAATAAGAAGCAGGCTCCAGGCTCCAAGCTGTCAGCACAGAGCCCAGATGCAGGACTCGAAGTCACCAACTGCGAGATCATGACCTGAGCTGAAGTCAGACTCCCAACTGACTGAGCCACCCAGGCGCCCCACTTTTATTTTAATATTATAAAATTTTCTGTTGCTGCATAAATATGTGTGCATTTGTTCATCATGTTTCAATGACAAGTGTTAAGTTAAGCTAAAATTCTGGACCTCCCTTGAGCTGGAGAAAAGGCCCTGACTCCCTGAGCACTTTCACTGACATTCTGTTGTAGGGGCTCATCAAACTGACAGCGACCATGAAAATTTTTAATCGCAGGGCCTGGGCAGGTCATTTTTCCTGTGGAAGATCTAAAGAAGTGAGGACAACTATTTTGGTCACTTATGTGTCAAAGTTAAAATTAAGTAGCGTTTTGACAGGATGACCAGGAATGAGAATGAATCTCCTGCTTTCCCACACAGAAAATCATTCCTTAATAGATTTTCAACTGTCCTTTGGTTGTGTTATTGAATTTCCTTGGGAGATTTTCTCCAGATTATAGGACTATTATAGGACCATTTCAATTCCTTATGATAATAGACTACAGGAAGCTTCCACAGAAGGAAGGTATCGCCAAGTATCCTTAGTGATAATTTTGGAATTACAATTACTTATTCATACACCCTTGATCTCAAATGTAATTAGTTATCAGTGATCTGAGATTAGGTATTTGAAGAAAATTTCTTATCTGCTTTGAAGATTTTCTGTATATTTCCATCCCTCTTTAAAAATTCATACAATGAAGTCCTGATCCTCAGTACTTCAGAATGTGACTGCCTTTAGAGGTAGAGCCTTCTAAAAAATGGCCAATTTAAAATGAGGCCATTAGGGTGGGCCCTAATCCAATCTAACTGGTGTCCTTATATAAGAAGAGGAAATTTGGACACTCTGAGGGACAGAGATAGGAACACACAGAGGGAAAGCCATGTGAGGACACAGAAAGAAGGCTGAAGCCTGCGGGTCAAGGAGAGACTCATCAGGGAAAACCAAACCTGCCGACATCTTGATCTTAAACTCTCTAGGACTATGAGAAAATAAATCTGTGATGTCACCTGATCTGCAGTATTTTAAGACAGCCCTAGCAAACTAATATACAAGGATATGATGAAGATGAATAAAGGTTCATGAGTTATACTATTGTTATTTAGTTTGTAGGATTTGTTATCTTACTTTCCACTTCTATGTTCTCAATCTGCCATGAACGCGGAATGCAAATCTACTGAATAAATTATTCTACTCTATCAATATTCAGGAACCCTTCTGCAAGCACTTGGTATCGCCTGAGTCTCAGTTTCCACATCCACAAAACAGGGGACTGCGTTTTGGTGATCTCTAAGAAAATCATGTTCATCTGAGATCAGTGATTTAAAAACAGATTGAGGTTTGATGAAAGAAGTCTCTCGAAGGATTCTGGTTTCACAAGCAGTTAGGCCTGGGCTGGGGAGAGAAGCAGGAGGAATGATTGCCCGCTAGACCCCACCAGCTCACCCCGGCTATCAGGTAAGCAAAGAAAAGAGATCGTACGATGTTCCACCAAGCTGAAGGAAGGGTGAAAGCAAAATATAAAATTAAAGCTTGGGCAGAGTGGGTGACATTTTATTTAAAAATACCTGAATGATATCAAATATCCAAAGGAGTCCACACACACACACAAAAGACTTGAAAATTAATTTAGGAGCCCTAGCTAACGTTTTAGGGAAAAAAAGACATAGAATAAGAAACAAGAGAATGTGGAAACATATGGCAAAAAATAGAATACTTTAAAATAGCCATGAGCAACTCACAGACAGTTAATATCCAATATACTTAACTCTGGCCACACATCTCGACTTCGTCCCAAAATAAGATGTATTATTGGAAAATGGGGCATTAAAAAAATTGGCTCAAATGAAGGAAAGCTGTTTGCATTTGGTTTACATTTTAGTACTTTTAAACTTCCTTTCACATAAATAGAAAATAATTAACACAGAGATAGATCACCCAAGTAATAAGCAGGAAATGCAGAGATTACTTTTTTTTCATTCATATTTAACCCCGGATGATAAACCCAAGTTCTGAGCTGCACCCTTAGTCATTCTTCGTCAATTTTAATTTAGAGTATCTGTCTGCTCTCAGCCATCTGAAAATATCGTTCCATTTTTTTTTTCTGTAAAGTGAACATATATTTGGGAGATCTCGCTGCCCCAGCAAGCTCTCTGAGAGGTCCACTTGCAAACTTCTGCTATATCATTACAGAGGAAACTATAAAGTCATCTCTAGACCCAGCCATCATTGGCCAGGGAAATGATTATTCCAGAGACATTCCATTCTCTTCCCTCATAGCCCAGAGCATAATTTCTGCTCCACAGAAATGAAACCAAGCTCCAGCTTTCTCCAAATGGCTTAGGATATTCCATCAGTGGGAAAAAATAAAAGGCAGAGGTAGAGATGTGTATAGTTCTTATAAAATATAGGAGTTACTAACTTGAGGAAAGAAAAAAAAAATTCCAGGATCCCATTTTTATGCCTCAGCTATTGCTAACTCACAAAGCTGGCTTTCAATGAAGAAGAAATCTAATGGGTTTTCAGACCCGGTACAATTCCTTTCATATGTTCCTTTTGTTGAAAATTCAAAGGGGAAGAACTTTCAGTTCTTTCTAGAACTGAAGTCTCGCACACTGTTACTTTAAAAACAAAAACCCTCTGCTTCTGATTGCAGAGAGAATGGTACCCTGTGCAGTCAAAAGAAGAGTCAACCAGCGGACAGCAGACTGAGGCTCACATCCCCATTTTCCCACCGACGAGTTGTATGAGCTTAGCCAAGGCATTCAAATGCCGAAAATTCCATCTCCTCATCTACCAAGGACAAGCTAATCTCTAGGAGCTCTTCCGACTGCTATATTCTTGATTCACCGGCAATTGTGTATTGCGCTCTCCTCCTGGTCTCCCTTCCTTGGTTAACTGCCCTGAGCTCTGCACCTGATGGTACAAACACGGCATCTTTTCTACCTGCAAGCAGATTATGGCACAAAGGCAGCTGGTAAGTCCTTGCTTCCAGAAGCCCAAAGTGAAGCTATCGGTGTGTTTAATGTGTACATGCTATGTTATCTGTGTAAAGTTAGTTTTTAAGGAAGAATTGCAGAAGAAACATGCAAAAATCATGAGGAAAATTCTTTTGAAAACAAGAACAGGGCAATCTAGCCCTCCAAAGAGTTACATATGTTACGAAGCTGTAATAATTAACAGAAGAGCACTGGTGCAGACAGGAAGACTGGACTGGAAGAAGGAATCCAGAAATAAATCCATTTAAAGATGAGTGTTTATCCTCAGCATTCAAGAGTCTGAGAGCAAACTGAGGACTGATGGGGTGGGGGGGGAGAGGATGGGGGGTGATGGGCATGGAGGAGGGCACTTGTGGGGATGAGCACTGGGTGTTATATGGAAACCAATAAACTATTGACAATAAACTTTAAAAAAATAAATAATAAAGATGAGCATTTAATTGGAAACGATGGTGGCTTTGCCTATCAATGGAGACAAGAACTGATTGGGGACTTAGTGACATCTGTGTCAATAAGCAGCTACTGGGGAAAAATAAGTTAGATCTCTAACTCACTCTTTATACCCCAAAAAATTCCAAGTGTTTGAAAGATTTCAACATTAAAAAAAAAAAGAAATGTTCTTAAGAGAATTTTATTATTTTGACAGACTATTATCCCAAAGCAGGAAAAGTCTCTGTAATAAAGACTGAAAATCCAGAATCTATTTAAAAGGGGGAAAAGGGGTGGCTGGGTGGCTCAGTTGGTTAAGCATTCAACTCTTGACTTTGGCTCAGTCATGATCTCATGGTTCTTGAGTTCGAGCCTTACATCAGGCTCTGTGCTGACAGTACAGAGCCTATTTGGTATTCTCTGTCTTTCTCTACTCTTCCTCTCTCTCTCAAAATAAATAAACTTTAAAAATAAAAATAAATAAATAATTTGAAAAGAGGGAGAAGAGGTTCTACTGCATTAAATTATTTTCAACTATCTATGTTGGGGAAAAAAGGCACTAACAGTTAGTTTTAAAAAAAACCTATGCCTACTACCCCCAAATAAGAGAAAATTATGGGCACCTGGTTGGCTCAGTCAGGTAAGCATCTGACTTCAGCTCAGGTCATGACTTCATGGTTCGTGAGTTCAAGCCCCGAGTCAGGCTCTGAGCTGTCAGAGGCTGCTTTCAATTCTGTGTCTCCCTCTCTCTTTCTCTGTCCCTCTTCCCCTCATGCTCTGTCTCTTTCTCTCAAAAATAAATAAACATTTAAAAAATTAAAAAAGAGAGAGAAAATCAACCTTGTCTTGTGTCAGAGTTACAGCTCATGGAATTTAGGTCAAGATAGACCCAGGTCTCCGCTAGGTCTGAGCGTGTGTCCCAGCCTCCTTCATGTTTCCACGTGTCATGAAGGATCAGTGCAGCCCCCACCTCTGTTCCTAGCCAACGGAACTTTAACTTTAACTTTCCTGGGTCTCAGTTTATGCAATCTTTTAAGGAAGGGATGTGAACTAAAAATGGTCTCTCCTATCAGCATGTCTTTCCCTGAAGACATAACTTTCAGGATACGCAAGACCATGGGGCCCTAGCACAAGATGGCGGGGCGGGGGGGAGCTTCATAAATGCTTGCTGAATAGCAAATAAATCTCAGAGTTTAGATGTAAAATAAGGAGACTTGGAGAGTCGAAATGATTCAGCCAAGATCAAGGACCTCTTCAGTAGCAAGGCCAGGGTTAAAACTCATGATCTGATATTTAGTTCCATATTTAGCCCTGTGTCTAACTAACTCACCAATCCTTTGCTCTAAAACCCACAGTCAGAAGAAAATGGAAACAGGACAATGCATTTCTTTCAGCATCAAGAGTTTTGTTATCTCTAAGCTCTGTTTAGCTCTGTTTCCATAGCGCCTAGAGAACATTGACTTTTTGATCTGAAGTAAATCTTAATTCTCTCTGTCCCCTTTCTAAAACAAATGCAAAGTAACCATTTCATTGCTCTAGTATTTCTTTATAATCTGAAATGAGCCCTTGAAAACCAATTTGGTGAAGACATGCTATCTTTTATCTATATTGTGTTCAGTGATTTGAAAACTCATAGAGATAGGTTTTGCAATATTCATTTTTTTATTTCTTTGAGCTCTGCACCCAATAATTTTCTTAACTGTCTTAGGCTTCCTTTTTCCTTTTTTTTTTTTTTTAAGAATGTTTTATTTATTTCTGAGAGAAGAGAAACAGCGTGAGCAGGAGAGGGTCAGAGAGAGAGGGAGATATAGACTCTGAAACAGGCTCCAGGCTCTGAGCTAGCTGTCAGCACAGAGCCCAATGTGGGGCTCGAACTCACGAACCGTGAGATCATGACCTGAGCCAAAGTCAGCTGCTCAACCCACTGAGCCACCAAAGGTGCCCCTAGGCTTCCTTTTTCCTAGTCCTTCTGCATTTTGTAAGCATCCCATGTATGTCCTGAATTGTTCTTCAATTCCCTTCTTGACCAGATGGGTTTCTACAGCCCCTTTATACCATCATTATAAACACCAGTCATTTCATTTCTACAGTTGCCGTCTCTCTGACTCCTTTTATGTTTAGACAGATGTGGTTTCGCTTTGTTGCCTTGAAATGACGAACAGACCAGGACAAGGTGATATTTCCCTAACAAGACAACTTACTTTTTTCTTGGGGTTAGTTTGGAAATCCGTGCACCATGTCCCTGAGCAATGAGAGGGAAATTGAATTAGGCAGTTCCGCTACTTGAGCAATTTTTTCATCTTCTTCTTATTCATTCTCATTTCCAAAGAGCTCAAGATGAGATATTTCTCTGTTGCGGAAACTACATTATTTTCTTGGTTATGCCAGATTCTTTTTCATTTAATGAGTTGGTGGTGAATATTGGGGTGCTGAGGTCTAGAGCTGGCACCTGTAACTGTGTAACCATGTAACCCCGTGGACTCAGGGCTTCCACTCCCCATCTGCCCCCCAGACACTCTACCAGGATGAAATGCTACAGGAACTGGGCCACAGCAAGCTTTCAGGGGATTCTGCTGCAGGCCAACAACCCCCCAGGGAGACCATCCCGAGGGGAATAGGTTTGTTGAGAGGGATCCCTGTTTTTTTTAAGACAAAGACAAACCAAGAGCAAGTTTGGTTTGAAGCAAAGCCATATAAATTGCTCAGCATATATTGAGATTGATAGCCTGTGACATCGCCATGTATGGGATGTCGGCATTGGGTATGCAGCTCAGGACAGAGATGGAGGTGCGACGGATAGATCTACTGCTCGATGATGATGCAGAGGTTACCTGCAACCAGAGGAGAAGCCCTCAGGGAGAGAGAGAGAGAGAGAGAGAGAAAGACCCTGAGGACTGAGGATCACCAGTATTTCTTTAAGGAGTAACCCAATGGAAAACCAAAAGGAACAACCTGAGAAATAGAGGTAAAAATCAGAATATAATATCACAGAGGAACAGTAAAGTATTTAAGAAAGAAAGCATTGCTAAGAATTGCTGCAGAGAGGTAAAGTTGAGGATTGAGAAGTATGCGTTGGATTTGTGTTGAGATGTGATCCATATACCATCGAATGCATCCTCTCAAAGCATACAGGTCAGTGATGTTTTTCTGTATTCACAAGATTATGCAATCATCCCCACAGTGGAATTCCAGAATATCTTCAACACCCCCAGAAGAAATCCCGTATCTGTTAGCAGTCGGCTCCCATGGCCTTCTCCCCACAATCTCTGGCAAACATTTTCTGTCTCTATGGCTCTGTCTATTTCGGATGTCTCTATGCTCCGAAGTCTGCAAGGTAATATTTCTCACCAGTCGGTGAGAACAGAAAGAGAGAGAAGGCCACAGGAGGATTCAGACACTTCAGAAGGCATATGTAATATGTATCCTTCTATTGTTTATGGTTTTTATTCATTGTTTAGACATTATCTTGTTTATAGATTTTTAGGTTGCTTTTAATTTGGGGTTGTTATGAATAACAGTGCTATTAAAATTCAAATACATGGCTTTTCGAGGACATCGTTTTTCATTTCCCTTGAGTACCTATCTACCAGTATAATTGTTGGATCACAGACAGTGGTGCATCTAATTTTGTAAGAAATAGACACAAGGTTTTCCAAAGTAGTTGCTTGATTGTATCCTCTCACAAGAAACTGCAAGGTCTAATGGCTCTGCCTCTTTAGCAAAACTTGGGATTGTCACGTTGTTCATTTCAGTGAAGTGGTATCTTGTTGGGGCTTTACTTTGCATATCCCTGATCACTAGTGATGTTGTCACTTCTTGGACTTGATAGTCTTCCTTTTTTTCTCTCTCTCTCTCTTTCTTTCTAATGTACCTGTTCAAGGCTTTCACCCATTTTTTAAAAGAAGTATTTTATTATTGAGCTCTTAGTCAAGATATTTGTTAAATACCACATATTGTGAATATTTTTGCCCCAGCCCATGGCTTGCCTTTTCATTGTCTTCACAGTGTCCTTAAAGAGCAGAAGTTTTTAATTTTGGTAGACCTCCAGTTTGAATTCCTTCCTCTTCTTACTGGTCTTTTGTATCTAAGATATATTTATTTACTCCAAGGTCACAAAGATTTTCTCCTATTTTTTCCCTCCTGGTTAGCTTCTACTTTTAGAGTGAATATGTCAAATTAAATTTTATGTGTAGCGTGAGGTACGGGTCGCAGATAATTTCTTTTACCCCGCTAAACCAGCCCCAATTACTGAAAAGGTTATCTTTCTTCCACACTGAATTACTTTGGCACCATTGTTGAAAATCCTTTGACCATGTATGTGTGAATCAATTTCTGGACTCTGTTCTATACATGTATCTAATACCTCACTGTGCTGAGGTAAGTTTTGAAATCAGGTAGTTCAGGTCCGCAACTGTTTTCCTTCTTCAAAATTATTTTGCATTTCCATACAGATTTTATAATCAGACTGTGGATTTCTACCCACCACCCCCTCTCTAAATAAAGCTATTGGAATTTGTTTTATTGGGATTGTTGAATCTATGAACCAATCTAGGGAGATTTGATACCTTACCAATATTCAGTTTTCCAAATTATGAACATGGTATATCTCCCCATGTATGTAGGCCTGTTTAAGTTACTCCCAGTAATATTTTATAATTTCAGCATAATTGTCTTATTCATGCAATGTACATTATTAAATTTTAAAAATGTTCAATTCCATTATAAAAGCTGAAAATGTTCATAGTTCATAAAACATTGCCAAAACTTGTAATGTATAGACAACTTAGTAAGTAAAATCTTTGTTAGAACAGACAACTCACAAAATTGAAAGTTCATAAAATGTGTAAGGTAAGTAGTTACAAAGTAGAGCATGTCCATGCTAAAGATAGGTAAAAACGATGGAAAGAACAAAAAATACCTAATATTCAGGCAGCACCTGACTACTAAATATTCATAGTATACTAAATGCACTGGAGGTACTAAATATTCATCATATATTAAACATGTATGAGGTATATACAGTAGTAAATATACAAGAAGTTAAAAATATTCCAGATACATTAAATATTCATGAGCACTCAATATTCAAAAGGCCTTAATTCACCACCCATCAGTGACATCCATGCTGGCCTCAAGAAAAACAAAACCTATGGCTGTTCGACAAGCAAATAGCACACTACGCCCATGGCCAGGTTTTACCGTGCCTATGTTTTCTCGATAGAGCAAGAGCATGTCACTGGCCCAGGATACCTTTTGTCTGAGTTCTCCTGCTTGAATCTATTTTCCTGTCTGTGTAACCACGTCATCGGGACAAGTGAACATAACATGGCCCAGGATTCAGATAATGTGGCCCTTCCACACACCTACATATACTCCAAAACATATTAAAACACCCCTTGTCTTTTTTCTCTTTTTTTTTTTTACTTTGTGTTGTTAATTGATTATATAAACCACGTGACTTGTGCGGTTTTTCCTTTTTTATTTTTTTAGTTGAGAAAAAAATTAGGGCAGTTTTAGGTTTATAGCAAAATTGAGGAAAGGTACAAAGATTTCCTATATTCCCCTTCCCCCAACAGCGTGGTACCTTCATTACAATTGATAAACCTACATTGAGATATCATAATCGCCCAGTTACACTATGCTTTTCTCTTGGTGTTGTACATTTTATGGGTTTGGACAAATGCATGATGACATGTACCCATCCTTATGGTATCATAGCGCATTTTCATGACACTAGAAATCCTCTGTGTACCCCCTGTTCATTCCTTCCCCAGCAATAGCCCCTGGCAATCATTGAACTTTTTACTGTCTCCATAGTGTGCCTTTGCCAGAATGCCATATTACTTAGAATCATACAGTATGTAGTCTTTTCAGGTTGCTAATTTTTTAGTCCTTACTGAGGTACATTTCCTATCTCCTTACATGCAGAACTGGAAACCAGAAGTCCCAAATTTAGTGATTTGGGCTTTAATTTAATATTTTAACTTAGCTTGTGAGCCCTTCTGTTCTGTTACCTTTGGGGTAGCCTGAAGATAATTTCCCAAGTGGAAGAAGCACCTCTTTCGTTCACTTAATTCCAAAGTATTTAATGATTTTCAGTACTGTTGTAAATGTGGTTTGTTATTTCACTTTCCAATTATTTGGGGCTGGTATATAGAAACACAACTAATTTTTGTGTATTGATTTGTATATTGATAATTTTGTATATATCCCTGACCTTGTTAAATTCACTTGTCAATTTTGAAAGGTCTTTCTTATTGTGGTAAATTGCTAATGCTATTCTTTACATGCAATCATGTCCTCTGTAAATAAACATAGTTTAACTTTTGCTTTTCAATTTATTTTGCCTTTTTTTTTCTTGCCTTATTTCATTGGCTAGAAAATAGTGTTGAAATGATGAGAGTGGGCATCCTTACCATTTCGCCGGTCTTAGAAGGAAGCGTTTGGTGTATTACCATTAAGATGCTAGTCATATCAAGGTGAGAAACATCTGTTCTGGTCCATCATGGCTGAGAATTTTAATCATGAATGTGTGCTGAATTTTATGGAGTACTTTTTTTACATCTATTGAGATGATCATGATCATATAGTGTTCTAGTAATATGATGAATTAAGGTGATTGGTATCTTTGAATTTTGAATCACCTCTTTAATCCTGGTATAAACCTCATTTCATAATGTATTGTCATTTTTATATATTGTTAGAATACACTTGTTAAAATTTTGTCAAGGATTTTTGTTCATGGAGTTCATGGAGAATATTGATCTGTAATTTTCTTTACACTAATATGTCAGGTTTTGTTATCAGGCTTATGAGGTCTCGTGAAATGAATTAAGATGTGCTTCTTCCTCTAATTTCTGAAAGAGCTTTGTAATATTGGTATTATTTTATTTTTCTTCTTTATTAACTGATAGATTTCATCGGCTAAAGCACAGGTCCTGAAGTTTTCTTTGTGGGAAGGTTTGTGGTTATGAATTCAACTTATTTAATAACTACAGAGCTAACATTTCTATTTCTTCTTGAGTGAGCTTTGGTAGTTTGTGCTTTTCAAGGAATTTGTTCATTTTATATAATTATTAAATTTATTTGGCATAAAGTTTTTCATAATATTTCCTTATTATTTATTCAAATGTCTATAGGACATTTGATTTTTTCCTCATTCACTTTTAACATTGTTGATTTGAGTTCCTTCTCTCTTTTCCTTATAAGTCTTGATTAGAGTTTATCCATTTTATTAATACTTTCAAAGAACTGATTTTCACTTGTCAATTTTCTCTATTTCTGTTTTGTTTTCTGGAAACATTTGATTTTAGGTCTTCTTTCTTATACAAGCCTGTAAAGCTACAAATTTCACTCTAATTGCTTCTTTAAATGCACCCATAAATTTTGCTGTGTGTTCTCATTATCATTTAAGTGAAAATATTTTTCTAATTTCCACTGTGACTTCTTCTTTACCTATGAATTATTTTAAAATGTGTTGTTTAACATCCAAACAATTTTCAAAATTGAGTGATTTTCTAGTTATCTTATTGCTATTGCTTTGTAATTCAATCCTCTTGTAGTCAGAAAATGTACTCTGCAATAGTTCAATATTTTAAGACATTTTATACTCTGCATATGATATCTTGGTGAATATACCATGTTCACTTGGGAAAAATGTGCTTTTTCCCATTGTTGTTTATAGTATTCTGTAAATGAAAATTGGGTGAGTTGATATTGCTTTCAAAGCTTATAATTTCTTGCTGACTTTTTTTCTCCTTCTAGAAGGTGGTATTAAACTCTCCAGTTATGATTATGGATATATCTATATTTTCCTTTATTTATGTCAGTTTTCTTCATATACTTTGGAACTTTATTATTAGGTACCTACACATTTAGGATTTTTTGTGATTTGCTATTGAATTTGTACTTTAATCATTTAAAACATCTCCCATTTTCTTTAGTAACACTACTTGTCTTGAATTCTTCCTTATCTGATTTGACTATAGCCACATCGGTTTTCTTAAGTCTACTGTTTGCACTGTATGTATTTTCTAATTCTTTTATTCAATCTGTCTTTACATTGAAAATCTCTATGTGCAGCATATAATTGGGTCTTTGTCATAGGTTGGGTTCTCCAGAAGCAGATGCTGAGCTGGAGCTTTCTGTGCAGAGTATATGTTGGAATCCACAACTGTGGAAAGGAGGGGGAGTGTGCAGGATGGGACAGAGGGAAAAGTCAAACAGCACTGAAGTCTTGACAGAGCCTCATCCCACTGACCAAGAACACTGGTATATAAATGGCTTCTCAGAACTGTCCCACATCGGGCTGAAAGGGTCAGGGTTTCTGCCTCTGCCTCAATAGTAGTTGGATGTGGACCACATTGAGAAGGGCATGCTCTGAGTGAGGCAGTTCTCTGCATACATGGCAAACTTGAAGTACCTAGCAGATAAAAGCTCACTTCTGACAGCCTGGGCAAGTTCTTCTTTGAAGAGGGTCTGGTAGAGCAACTCCATATCCTCCATAATTTTGACTTTCATCCATTCTTATTAAGTGGAATGTTTGGTCCATTTACATTTAATGTAATTATTGATGTAGTTGGGTTTTAATCTATCATCTTATTATTTGTTTTCTAATAGTTCATATGATTTTGTTGTTTCCATTCATCCTTTTCTGCTCTCATTTGTGTTAATCAAAAATTTTTTAATATTCCCTTTTGTTTCTTATACTGGCTTTTTAGCTATGTGTCTTATTTTCTTAGTAGGTATACCTTCAATTCTTTACAGACCACTGTCAGGCCTCCACTTCTAGCCATAATGGGACAATGTGGACTGGATTTATCATCCCACCTGGAACAACTAAAAACCAAGCAAAACACATGAAACTAGTTTTCAGACATTGGACACTACGTGGTGCTGCCTATTGTCCAATGCCTGAGAAGACTTGTCTCGTATGTCTTAAAAATTTAGAGTGGGAGATTTACAATTTTAGAGATTTTACAGTGGAAGGGTCAGTCTCTTGATTATTAAATGTTGTCATTAATAACAATGAATATTGACAGGGTACTTTCACAGGGTGCTTTTTATTACTCAATATCTATCGAGCTGAGCAATTGTATTTGGGTCATTTGATCTGAGGCTTGTATAAAGAACAATTTCTTCAGGCTTATAAGGAGAGTGTAAAGAGACTTCTCAGCCTAGGAGCACCTACTGTATTCCAACCATCCTATTTGCAATATCTTCAGCTAATTCCTCATAACAATCTGTGAGGAGTATATTGTTACCCACATCCATTAAATGAGGAAATGGGACTCAGAGAAGTTTAGCAGTTTGTCCAATGTTACTTGGCCAATAAGTGACACTTGGCAGTCAGACTCCAAGTCCAGTGTTCCCCCTCCTGTCACACCCTTCCTCTCTGGCTTTAGCATCCCCAAAACCCCTTAAGGCAGGTTTCAGCATATTAGGAGGGTTAACAACCTGACCAAAATACCCAGGCAGTAAGTGTTTGATCCAGGTCTTTTTGTCTGCAGATTTGGATGATAGCAAAAAGAATGACTCTCAAGTGAGCCCATCTCTACCATATACCCTTCAGTCAAGAGAATTATTTTGTTATAATTCAATGCATAAAAACAAGTCCACATCTGTGATTTTGATTTCAGAAATTCTTTGCAGCTATTGCCACTGATACATTATTTAGGCAAAACGTATTTTAGGAGTGGTTTTGCTAAACCACATTGTTGATATTGTAGATGGATAAAATAATGCATCTAATGTCGCTGCAATTTTTTCTGGCTTGTTTGTGATCATTTTGATGGTTTAGTAATAGACTACAGACAGCAGCTGCAACAGATACACACGCACACTCACTCACACACACACACACACACACACACACACACACACACACACACACTCCGGAACACAGGGCTTGATTGAGGAAGTAGTCGATACTCATCAGCATTCATCATCCACTTATCACTGTGACATATTCTAGGAAGGCAGGAATTATATATCCTGTTCTCTCCATCTCCATTTTTCCAGAGTCTTCTCACTAAGCACACCAACTGAAGAAATATTACAGTAGTATGGAAGGTCATGCCCTATCTTCTAATAGCATCAAGCTAGAGAATTCCCTGATGGGGGTAAGGGAAAAATAAATAAAGATGAGAGGTTTATGAATTGTCTCTCTTCTGGAATGTGAGTGCAACTGTCACTTGGTGATGGATTTGACTTCTCGGCTGCTGGGATGCTCCAAACAAAGAATGATTACTGGATGTCACTTGGCACTAAGTTTAAGGCAGACAGTAAACCTTGATTAAGCAGACACATAAACCCAGCCGAATTTTTTATAGCTTATGACTTTGGGGTGGAAGGCATGGGTCATAAGGAAACCAGATTATTTTAAGATTTATTAAAAAAATGACTGTGCCAGTCATGCCCTGGGGTTAGCGAAGACTTGGCTGTATTTCCTACGTAGTTTCCAGAAGAAACCAGGGCAAGGGTCTGGAGGTTATGATGGCTCCAAGGCATTACAATAGTTTCAACCTTCAAAAAAAAATTCCATTTTGCTCAGAATATTGTGCTTACTAAGTTACTGAGATGGAGAGGCCAAAACACATATTTCAGACAGACGTTACAGCAACAAAAAGAGTGTGCAGTCTAAGCCATTAAATAATGTTAGACGTTCATTAGAACATCTCAGTCTCTACATTCTATTTTCTAAAGCAGAGAACAAGCAATTGTCTAGATGGATGAAAGACAAGCAATCTAGAAGGATGGTGGCATCCTTCTTTCCTGTGGATGGGACTTCTGCTGAGGAAGGCACTTCTCTGCGTCCCCCGGTTATCGCAGTGTGTCGGGCTCTGTTACCATTCCTGGTTTGCAGCCACCACTTATGATATGAACTTGGAGGAGCTGTATTTAGTACATATCATGCCTGTGTCTATCCATGTGCAGCACACATCTCTGGGGCAGGCACTCTGAGAGAGCTAAATGCACAGAGGCGCTCACAGTGCACGTAGGGATCTAGGTCTACAGTCAGATACACTTCAATTCATGGATGCGGGCAAGTACAAAGATCTGTAGACGAGCAGAGACTCCCTGTGCCTTTGGGGCTGGGAATAAGGTGCGATCATGCAACATTTCATAGAAGGTCACTGGGGCTGGTCTTGAACAACAACGGTAATTTTTCAGGCATTTGGAAGAACAGTACTAGCCCTTACCAGCACCACTCCCCCAGGCAAAATGATCTCATCTTTGTGGCCTTCTGTTTCTTACCCCAGGCAGATGGGAAAATGTTGTCCATACGCGTTGTCACCGTGGGTACTCATTTTACCTCTTCTTAATGGAAATATCCTCTTGGAGTAGGAAGAGAGAAGGGTGTGGGGAGTGCAGGTGACAGCTACGATGACAGGTCTGTGGGTCTCTACAGCCACAGGGACCCCTGGCCGGCCACAGGCTAAGAACACGGCCGTTAGTGCGATGTCTGCTTTTTATCCAGACTCCTGCACCGACTCAGTTCAAGGGGCTGGCAACATTTCAGAGATGAAACAGGCAAAATAGCAAATCTCCATCTTTGCACAGAACTTATTGTTCTTTAAGTAGACCTCACAGAATGTTAGAGCAGGGTGTGTCCTAGAGGTCTGTAAGGTTCAGAGTTCACTGCTAAAAACACAAACCTGGCTCCCTGGAAATTAGCTTCTAAAAAAGCTTCATACTTTTGCTTTTCAAGGATCCAAAAATCAGTGTATGCAATTGATTGCGACCCCTGCCTTCTAGGTATGACTGGCTTTTAGGAACCCCCAGATCCTTCTGTCCCTAGGTGGGAGGGGGAGGGAGTGTCGTTGACCAGATGGAATCTCTGATCAGTTTACATATCTGAAGGATGAATGGGAAACAAAGTACAGGGTCACTGGTGAAAGGCAGGATGGAAGGGAGGGACGCTTCCATTTTTCAGTACCTACGGTCCTTGCACTGACTGCTCCCTCTACCTATGGTGCTCTTCCCCTGGGTCTCTTCAAGGTGCACTCCTTCTTATCCTTGGTTTTGTCTTCAATGGTACCTCCTTAGAAAAGCCTTCTCTGACTACAAGCACTACCCCTATGTTCTTTTCCCACCACCCAGTTTAAAATATCATGGCTTAATAATGATCTTGATTAAAAAAGTTTTTTCAATGTTTATTCATTTTTGAGAGAGAGACACATGCAGAGTGCAAGTGAGGGAGGGGCAGAGAGAGAGGGAGACACAGAATCTGAAACAGGCTCCAGGCTCTGAGCTGTCAGCAAAGAGCCCGACACAGGGCTTGAACCCACAGACCGCGAGACCATGACCTGAGCCAAAGTTGGACACTCAACTGACTGAGCCACCCAGGCGGCCCAATAATGATCATCATTTCTATTGGTTAAGTTGCTTTTGCTTTGTGTGTCTCCCATGAGATTGTCTGTCTTCTTCACTGCTGAACACGCAGAAAGTGTCTGGTGGAAAGTAGAGGAAAGAGGAGTCCAGTTGATCCTTGATCCTTGGTGTCAGTTCAAAGAAGCAGGCAGTGGCTTCGGTCTTCTTGCCAAGCAATATGGTGGAGCTGGTATTGCAGGCCGATGACATATCTGATAAAGGAACTTCTATCTCAACAGTAACTCAGTCACTCACTGCTCCTTATGCTCTGAAATACAGGTTCCATAAATATTAACCAAGAGGAGCAGGTGAGACATTGTTTCAAGTGATGGTTTAAAGAGGAAGAGAAGTCCTTTCTTCCTAAGGCATTTCATCTCCACAGGTGGTTACTTCTCTGTGGACGGTTAGTTTTATTTTGGTAGAACATTTGAAGCTAACCTGAGTCGGCCAAGTACAACATAAGTATGACATTGCTTTATGCTGAATCTAAGGGTTGGGTGGATTACTGTAATTTGAGGAACCATGAGAAAATAAAATGGACATGACATTAAAGTGCTGCGACCAGTGATTTTAGAGCGAACACCACTGAGATTAATGAAGGTTAAACTTTCACTCTGTTACAAGAGCGACTTCTGAAACCGCGAGGCGAGTACTTATCTATTAGTGCACACATTGCCGAAAGGAATGAAAGATGAGTGGGAAGGGCCTTCCTTTAAGAAAATACAAGTTTCACCCTCATCTTGAAAATAGGAGCTTCTAAAGAGTGTCTTTATATCAGCCTCCCCTCTGGTGCGTGCACTGGGCCCCGAGTTCAATAAACGAGACTAATGTATGTCCATCCACAGGATGCAGGCGTGTCAGTGCATCGCCCTTCTAGACAGCCTGCTTTCAAGTTGCCTTTTGCGAACGTTCACTTGTGAGTGTGATGTGTCATGAGTGAGGCGGGGGGAGCACTATAATATATGTACCTAATTCTTCAGCTTGGAAAGGACGAAGTGAACTGAAACTGATTCAGGGCTCGACTTTACATTTTTGGCAAATGAGCAAATACGCAGATTCGCACCCCACAGATGTGCCTGCCAGTTACCTCAGAAGGTGCTCTAGAAGCTGAGGTCCCCTGAGCTCATAGTCCAGCTAGCGAGAACCTCATAAAGAGTATATAATCATTCTGGAAGCTGTTGAGCTTTCACGTGCAATCAATTTCATTTCATTTAAGCCCAATTCATGCTGACCTCGCAATGAACTCTATCACTGACATTGGAGCTCTTTGACTGGCACAACTTTTGTGTCTGACGTGGGCTTTGAGGTGGTGGTCAGGAAACTGCCTTTGAAGTGGTCACAATTTGTATTCACTTGGACTGATGATCAAGCCTTATTGGCACCGCAGTCATGATTATTTACAGTATTCGCCAGGATTACCATAGTAGATTGCCTCCCGTGGGGAAAAAATGTGAATTCCGAAGGAGGAAGGGTAAGTAACCTCACAGATATCTTGTGTTAGCATTCAGTCCACTCATGCAATTAACCAGTCAGTCACAGCGTGTCTGATGCTGCACTGAAGATACGCGGCTGCTAACGTGTAGTTTCTGTGGCTGTGGGACTCAGAATGAGAGAGGAAGTCCAATGATCTAGACGAATTTTAGCACAGGGAGGGGTGGGAACACATTAAGTGGAAGAATAAGCCAGAAGTCCTGGGAACACCGAAAATTCAGCAAGTGAGCTCACCTGGAGAGGTCCAGGAAGGCTTCCCAGAGGAGGGGCTATGTGTGAAGAGTTTTGAAGGGTTAACAAAGTTTTCTAGGGAGAAGGAGAATGGGCACAAGGGGTGAACTCCAAGGCAAAGAGACACACGCAAGGACTTCAACCATGAAGGAGCAGGCTGTGTTGTGGAGATACTTAGAGTTCAATGTTGCAAAGATCAGAAACCAGGCAGGAAAGTCTGGGACCAAGGTTCCCAGACATCGCTGTTTATTGCAACCTACGTATCCCAGTAATGTTTTCGTGGCAACTCAGACCAACAGAAATACCAAAAGTTTATCACATAGTTAGGTTAATGTCAAGTGTCAAATAACATTTAAGTTGAGACAAAGAAAAAACATAGTTGTGTTTTTTTCATTCTTAAAGCACCACAATTACTTATTTGGGGAATGTGTGTTGGCCACAATACAGCCCCCCAGACACAGATGTCTCTGCTTCCTGTTCCACACTGATTTCATCCAGCACTGGCGTTTTATCAGAGCTCTGGCCCAAATCCCCGCTTCACAAAGATGTTTTTTCAACAGAATGTATCCCCATCTAATGTTCAAACTAGTAACCTATCCTCAACTCGTAGTACCTAGTTTGAGTACCTTGAACTCTAATCTTTAAAATATTCCTGTGCCACCCCTGTAATTTTCTTGCAGTATCCAAAGGCCCTCAGTACTCAATCTGGAAACCACTGGGCTAGTGAATCAGTTGAAATCAAACCATAAAACATTTTGTATGTCAAGAGCCATTTCTGAAATATAAATGTGACGGGGCTCCTGGGTGGCTCAGTCGGCTAAGCGTCCGACTTTGGCTCAGGTCATGATCTCACGGTTCGTGAGTTCGAGCCCCATGTTGGGCTCTGTGCTGACAGCCAGCTTAGAGCCTGGAGCCTGCTTCAGATTCTGTGTCTCCCTCTCTCTCTGACCCTCCCCTGCTCACTCTCTCTCTTTCTCTCTCAGAAATAAATAAAACATCAAAAAAGTTTTTTAAAAAAATGAAATATAAATGAGACATGGCCCAGGCACTGAAGATATAATCAGCCAGCAACACTTTTAAATGAAATTGGTAAACATGATTTAAAAATATGTAGATGAGACAGGCAAGTAAATATTTTCTCTTCACATCCTTGATGCATAATAAAGTAAACAGACATTCTGTTATATGTTACTCCCAATGTGCAATGGCTTTTGGACTAGCCATACAAACGTAAGGTCTAGCATCAATGAACTTGACTAGCCTACCAGCATTGTTTGACTAAAATGAGCTCTCAAGTACATGCACTTTAAAAAATGTTAACTTTTCCACCAATGCTCATAGCGGCTTTATTTGTGATAGCCAAAATATGGAAATAACCCAAATGTCCATCAACTAAAGAATGGATGAACAAACTGTAGCATATACATACAGTGGCATATTATTCAGCCATTAAAAGAAGCCATTTTTGTATTAATGTAAGTGTTAATAAATACAGTATTAATACAAGTTACAACCTGGAGGAAACTTGGGAACGTAGTTATGTTGAGGAGAAGATGCTGGTCACAAAAAGTCACAGGGTGAATGATTTCCTTTATTTGGAATGCCTGTAATAGACAGAGAAGACCAATCTGTAGAGACAAATGGTGGCCAGAGGCTGGAAGGGGAAGTGGGGAATGAGTGCTAATGGGAGTGAGGTTTCTTTCCAAGGTGATGAGAGTGTTCTGGAATTACACCACGGCAATGGTGACACAACTCAGAATATACTAAAGGCCACTGAATTGTGTACTTTAAAAGAGTGAATTTTATGGTATGTGAATTCCATCCCAAGAAGAAAAACCAAAGACGGCATCGTTGCTCAGTCCCTCATTCTCCACTCCAGCCTCTCGAGGTCAAGGATTCCCTCCTGACTCAAAGGGGCCACAATGGATGGAGGTTAGCTATCTCTCTTGGACCTGACAAGCTGCTGGCCCCCAAATTTACAGTGCTTGTATCCTGAGGGTATCATGAGGGACCTAGACAAAGTCCAGGGCATTATCTGAATCGGCAAAGCGTGCCCCCACAGCAGTGCCCTCACTGACGAGGGGCCGCCATTGCTCCCCTCACGTCTCCTGTCTCATACTGCCGTTCTCTCGTGGCTTCCTCTGTGGCTCTGACATGCGCATCTCACATGGGCTCCAGGAAGTGAAGGAAGGAGCCAACACCATGGACGAAAATCCTCTTTATTTTTACATACGTGACAGGCATGGGGCCCTAGGTGAAGGGCATGGGAGACCTGGCAGGGACAGACTTCCTCAGGCCTGTTTCAAAAGGCAGTTCTGGAAAATGTCAAAAGAAAGAGCTGTTACTCCGCAGTCTATGTGAACAAGTCACGATAATCCGTCCCAGTGCTAAAATCCTCAAGTTAGCTGCAGCCACAAATGGCGGTCTACTAATCCTAGAATGAGGACCCAATTCTTCTTCCTTCCACTTGTTTATAATATTTCAGAAACCTTCCCTGATATCTTTAGGTCTTTGTTGCAACATCTGGGAAGAAGAGATAAGATTGGTTTTATTGGTTGGTATTCATAAAGCACTTTTGTTTTTCAGTGGAAATTAACTACATTGAAAAAAAGAAAAACCAAATAATAACTCGAAGGTCAGTGTACACAGAAGCCCCAGCCGGTGGCAATGACTCATGCGGAAATATAATCATTAATCACCCTCCCCCGGCCTCCCAGCCTCTTGCACACAGGAGAAGCGCCCTGACCCTTGAATTACTGGGGGACCCTCCAAAGTGGTTTGGGCACATTTGCCCCATGGGCCCTGTACTGAGTTACAGGAAGAACATACTAGAATTATTTCCTCTTACGCTTCTGTTTATCAAACCTTTGCTATTGTTTGTGTTTTATCCTTCAGCTTGGACTTCCATTCCACTTCTGTCATAGCATTTTATTCAGATTCCATATTTGAAAGCCTTATTATGGATTACCCTAGGAAAATCTCAAGTTGGTGGCTTATTCCCTATGAGTCTAAAAATTGTTTAAAATGTGTGGGTTGAATTATCATTACAGTTACTAGTAGTACACCATTGAAGAAAAAGATCCCATACGGACATACCTTGGAGACATTGAGGGTTTGGTCTTACCACCACAAATAAAACATATACCACGGGATGCCCAGGTGGCTCAGGTGGTTAAGCATCCGACTCTTTATTTTGGCTCAGGTCATGATCCCAGGACTGTGGGACTGAACCCCACATGACGCTCCACACTAAGTGTGGAGCATGCTTAAAGTTCTCTCTCTCTGCTCCCTCTCTCCCTCTACCCCTCTCCTCTGCTCACATACTCTCTCTCTCTCTCTCTCTCTATATATATATATACATAGCAAACACATATAGCAATAAAGTGACTTAAATAAATTCTGTGGTATCCCAGTGCATATAAAAATTGTGTTTATAGCAAACTGTAGTCTGTTAAGTGTGCAGTAGCATTATATCTCTAAAAATGTGCATATATTAATTTAAAAAATACTTTATTGCTGGGGCACCTGGGTGGCTCAATCAGTTAAATGTCCAACTCTTGGTTTCGGTGCAGGTCATGATCTTATGGTTCATGAGATCAAGCCCTTAGGAGGGCTGTATGCTGACAGATTCTCTCTCTCTGTCCCTTTCTCTGCCCCTCCCCCATTCACACACCTGTACGCTTGTGTGCTCTCTCTCTCAAAACAAATAAAAACTTTAAAAATTTTTAAAAATAAAAACATTTTGTTGCTAAAAAAGGCCAACATCCTCTGAGCTTTTAGTGAGTCACAATCACCAATCACCATCAAAAGCCTAATAATAGTGAAAAATTTAAAATATTGCGAGAATTACCAAACTGTGACACAGAGACATGATGTGAGCAAATGCAGTTGGAAAAATGGTGCCAGTAGACTTGTTTAATTCAGGGTTGCCACAAACCTTTAATTTGTGAAAACCACAATATCTGTAAAGAGCAAGAAAGCAAAATGAAGTAATACAGGGGATACCTATATATTATGTGGAAAGTAAAAGAAAAATTGGAAATGTTTATCTTAATAGATTTTGCACAGTTCTTTTTCTGAGTTCCTATATCCTTACATGACTACACTGATTGCCAAAATGACACCGGACACAGCATTAATTCCACCCTGACTTGTCTTTTTTATAGATGAAAATGCTGAAAACGCCTGACTCACCTAAATAAGTAGATGGTAATGAAGGCATTTTGGTACAGCAACATCATTCAACTGCTGGATTCTCCCTGAGTTATATTTCCCCAAATTAGCATAGTTATGTATCTGCAAAATGTATTTTTAAATGATCTATCAGCTGACAGCTCAATCAAGTTCTCCTTCAATTTTGTTGTAAGCCAACAGACCTAAAAAGGAATAGCTACCCACTCGCTAGAGTCTATCACCGTCTTAGACACACATCAATGTTTCAAATGATTTCTTTGTGGAAAGGTTTTAACACTCCAAAGCAATGTGCTATAATAAAATTTGGGATTGACGAGAGGTATGCTATTCCTCTGTAAAGCAGGAGAAGGGGTCATTAGGAAAGGGGAGATTGAGAAAGAGGCAGGAAAATATCTAGACCACAGGGGTCTTTTCAGGCAGATCAATTGGTCTACAAGTTGATGGTCTTGAAATGGGCCATCTTAAAGGTCTCCTTGTTCACACACCATAGAACCCCTTCTGTACCCCCATACCTCCAACTCCCCCAACTGTCGGAGCTGGGTAGCCACTGAGTAGGGAGAAGGAAGAGAGGCTGAGGCACAAGCCTGGCACCTGTTGGAGAAATTGGCCAATGAGCAATTCCCTCTGGCAAGATAACCAAAGAACATTAAAGGAGGGGAGTGTCCAATGATCAACACTCAATGCTTTAGGATCCTATAATCTGTCAATAGTATTGGTGTCCCCAAATCCCAAATCTCTAAATAGTATTCATCTCCCCAGACCTAACCTCTGCTACATACAAGTGTATCAAAAGAGTGGGCTTATGGAAACCAGCCAATGCAACTGAATTCCACCTTAGGTCAGCACAGAGCAGAGAGAAGAAAACAGCTGAAGGGGAGCGATGGGGAGAAGTTCAAGAACTCCATCAAAGCAGGAACTTTGAGCCAGAATTGACTGTGGGAATAAAAGCCTCCCGGAATCTACAGGGATTTGGGGGAAGACACTGGATTTCATCCAAGGTACCAAGCAAGAGTTTATATTAATCTTGTCTTGATATCAGACAACAGGACAACTTCAGCTAAAATCTCAGTTAGAGCCCGACCTCGGGCTCAAACTCATGTACTGGGAGATCATGACTGGAGCCAAAGTCAGACACCTAAACGATTGAGCCACCCAGGCGCCCCTATATATATGTATTTTTGTAATGTCCATTTATTTTGAGAGAGCGCGTGTGCCTGTGTATGAGCAGGGGAGGGGCAGAGAGAGAGACTCTCAAGCAGGCTCTGTGCTGTCAGTGCAGAGCTCCACTTGGGCTCAAACCCACAAACCTCAAGATCATGAGATTCTGACCTGAGCCAAAATCAAGAGTCAGTCGCTTAACAGACAATGCAACCCGGATGCCCCAAAAGCTGTATATTTTTAAAAGAGGTGAATCATCTTATAAAAGTTAAGAACATCAGACATATATCAGACCAGAAGATGGATGGGTAGGAATATTCCCAAGTTAGGGCCCACATTTCTTCAAAACAGAATTCTGTGCCTGTTTCAAGGTGGCGTCCCTAAACTCCACACTGTGCAACACGACTGATAACCTTTTGGTCTGGAAAAAAATACAAAGCACATATAAACTTCTCAACTTTACTATTAAAATTTCCTCAATGAGGCACCCATGACACAATTCATTTTAAACAAAGTTCTGGTAAAGCCTCAGGGCAAACTTAGTTGAAAAAATGTACTTGGTATCAAAATGAGGTTTCCAACTACAAATAATTGTTGACAATAAGCCAATTAAATTTTGAAAGGCATTTCCTGTATTGATAGTTGATTTTAAACCATTCTTTCTGACAGTATTTATAGAGCAGGACTGCTCTTGAGACTATTTCTACTTGTGCCTATAACTCCATATCACCGGCAAACAGGACCTCAGGGGAATGATCCTAATGCATCTAAAAGTGGTTCAGATCACGAACGTACATTTTTCATCAAGGATGTAAAAGGAAAGCAAAATACATTCCTCTTTTAAACGACTTATACTGATTTAGCTCCTCAATAGACTCTCCTTCTTCCCAGTTTTGAATCTCACAGCTGTGTTAATTTTCCAGTTTATGTGTACACATCAGTAATTGAAATATATAGTCAATCTGTGTGACGTAATTCTGATGATTTCCTGTCCAGATTCAAAGGCAACAAAGATTATGAATCTAGTTCTTTGCCTATTTCTCTACAACAGCGATCACCAATGGACTAAGTTCTCAAAGCCCAATGATTAACCTGAGAAATGACACTAGGAAAAAATGCTATCTCTAGATGGAATGTCCTGAATGGGTCAGTAATTTAGGGGAGTAAACAATTTTCCTGCTTATAGGGCACCTGGGTGGCTCGGTTGGTTAAGTGTCTGACTGGCTCAGGCCATGATCTCACGGTTCATGAGTTCGAGGCCCACATCAGGCTTTGTGCTGACAGCTCAGAGCCTGGAGCCTGCTACTGATTCTGCGTCTCCCTCTCTCTCTCTCTCTTTCCCTCCCCCAGTCTCTCTCTATCTCTCTCTCTCAAAACTAAATAAACATTAACAAAAAAAAAAAAAAAGAATTTTCCTGCTTAAATATGGGAGAGACCAGTGTGTTCCTAAGTGGAATCATAGGAAAGAGAAAGGCCAGAGAGTTGGGGTCTGGCCACCACAACCCTTGTTTCATCAGCTTTCTTTGGCTCTTCTTCCATGTGAGATTCATCCAGGAAAAAACAGTTGTCCTATAAAAAGTTTAAATACAACCTAAAAAAATTACCCTAAGTCCAACCAGAGAGGACAGTCCAACAGTTATTATGAACAAACAAAATAACCATCAATCATAAAAGACCTTCAGGAGCTCAGGCAGCAGGAAGTATTCATCAGATGTTTTAATTAACTTTAGTGTTTAATTAATTATATTAATGAGGATGCATTATCAGACCGAGTGAAGGAGGTATGCGCCAAGTTCGGGGCACTTTGTTCCCTAGGGCAAGGAAGACCGTAGAGTGTGCGTAAGAAGTTCTATGCTTCTTCAATTTCATCCACAAAATTCAGAAACAGGTAACTCTGCCCACCATTTTGCCATCAATCCATTTCAGATGCCCAAACTTACAGCCTCTCAGCTGGAATGTATTATACGTGGTTTGGGAGAAGTGATAGATTTAAATAAAATCACTGATGACTCTTTCCAAATTCTATTTCATATGACAACTCATAACCTGATCAGCTTAGGGCCTTGTTCTGTCTCTTGTTTCTTTATTGTCAAGCTAACAGAGTCGATGTCAAGCCAAAAATCTTGAGGGGAAAGATTTATAGTTTTCTCCAGCTACGAAATTGCTAAAGCCAGCTTAATTTGTCCACAATTTGTCAAATTATGAGAGAGAGCTAGCTGATGAGATGGTATTGACCCTTCAGGCCAACCTATCTGTCTGAAGACTGGGAATAAGGAGGAAGAGGCTATTTTGTACTTTAATATTAGCTTCAGGGTGGGAACCAGATCCACTGTGTGCACTCACACAGATTTATGCTTTTTTCCCAAAGAAATATTATTGATGTGATTAAAGAAAAATAATCTAGTCCTTTATGTTTTTGTAACAGAAAGAATAATGATATACGAATAAAATCCTATCAGTATATACTATCTTCTATATGAGAAAACTTGGGACCAAATAAATTGAAAATTTGTTTCGAATCTTAAAGAAGAAGGTATCTTTGAAGTGAGCAAGTCTAACTGTTCACTTACTGCAGAAATTTCATTGACAACATGCTCGACTAGTGATTATTTCCTGAATACTTTCTGTGATCCAAGAAAATACGTGCCACTTTTGAATGATCCTAATTAATAGAAAGCTCTTCCTCTTATAAAGGTAAAATCCATTTCTCCGTTAATCTCTCTGTGGGTCTTAGCTCTATGCCTTGGGTCTACACAGAATAAATCCAAACTTTTAATGTATGTAACCTTTAACATTATTTCAGCTGATGGCTTCCACCCTGTTATAATTCCGCTCATCCATTTATGGACACGTTCCAATTCATGAGATATTCTTTTGAAAAGTAATGATCACACTGGGTATAAACTTTTCCATGTGATACATAGTATATGGTATAGACCTATCAGATCCTTTGACTTGGAGACCATTGTAATTTTTCCAGCCACCGTGTTACATCCTACCACCTACCACCTCTAAGATGTTTTTATATGAACTGTATGTAAGCTATCATTAAGCAACAGATTTCTTCATCGAGTTCCTCTAATTTGGTCTGTTCAACTTCCCTTGATTTGCACTAGTGACAGATTGATAGTGTCAAGATATTTTAAAAACCCGAGATAGCCATCTAACCTACAAGTTATTCCAATCTTCTTCCTCTAAAATTTTGATATGCTTTCTACCTTTTTTTTTCCCATTCAATAGTAAAAATGGTGACATGATCCGAGTGAATTATAGGATCTTCCTAATGTGATTCTCATTAACAACTAGATTTGGGGGGGCAAGTCATGACTCCATTTAAGGGGAAATAAGCTCACCCACATTTCTATTTTAAAATGTAGCTCCTATTCTTATTCAGGCCAACAGGTCAGAAGATGGCTGCTTTTGAAGAACTTGTTTGTTGCACACAGTTTTAAAGAAAAGGGGGCATGCCATTCCACATAGGGTCACATGGTGAAGGACCAGAGTTGGTCAGATGGGGGTGAATGTGAGCAAAGGTGTTTATTGTGGCTTTTGCTTGAAGGAATGAGTACGGTGAGACAAACAGCTCAGCAGGTTTAGGATTGTATATCTTGAATACCTTCAGTAGGCTCCGGGCTATAGGGCTGGTCCCTAGTTTTCTGGATTTCTGCCTCAAGTGATTTAAGGCAAGAGAATAGAGTCCAGAATGGTAGGAACTTACAGGGCTGGTCCCTAATTGTCTGGAACCTGACCCTCAAGTGATTAGGGCAGGAGGATTGTGTCCAGAATGGTCGTAACTTGATAAAAGGAAGTCAGTAAGTGTCTGGATTCGAGATTGATTGGTTTGCATATCAGGTGGTTTGCAGGCTCTAGGAATTAGCTTGTCCTGGGAGGGGCAGTCTCGTCTGTGTGGTCAGTGAGACCCAGATGACAGAACAGCAAGAATATAGTAAATACAACATACAGTTCATACAATGTCCCCAGCCGTCTGTAGGGACAGTGCCTGCTCCCACCTACCCACACCGTACCTGGGGCCGTCACTTAGCCATCCACCTGAGTGTTCTCTGCTCGTTGAAAATGCAGATTTCTAGACACACTCTAGACCTTCCAAGGCTAAGAACTTACAGGGGGGCAGGAAGGGTATGTGCAGGGGGCAGGCGGAGCTCACGGGGGAACACTTAGCATGAAGAACAGCTAGGGAATCACGGGTGCTGTGGGACTCCCCTCCTCCCTCCTGCTCCCACCCAGGCTACACGGAGGCAGCAAGCCCTCCTCCTGGACCTGATTTTCTAGTCCCCCAGGGGAGGGCATTTTACTTTTCAATCGCCTCGCTTTTCTTATTAAAATCTTTCCCCACAAGTTGGAATATCACGCTTTCAAGCTGTTGCACTGACATCAGGTTTCCGGATTTCCAGGCTGTCAAAGCTCTGAATATTCATCTGTGCTCTCAGAGCACAGAGCTGCTGACACAGCGTTACCCCGGGATCGGGATCGGTTCCCCTGAAGAAGAAGCCTGATGGGGTCCGGAAGGACTAGACCTGCTTGGGACCCCTGCTGAGATGCTCTAATTTCTCTTCTCACTGACCCTCCCAACTATGCCCACGTCTCTGTAAAAGCAGCCACCACGGGGAATAGGGGAGGAGGTTTAATGACTTCTTGTCTCACCTCTTCTGAGTAACTTCCCTAAAACCTGGAAAAGCAGAAATCGGGAGCCGGCTGCCATGAGCAGCCTCCCTTAGGGCTTATGTTAGACCCAACCCTGGGTTTACTGGTCAGCACGAGAGAGAGAGGCAGGGCTGAGCCACCTGCTCGCTGGCACCGTAGGACTCCCTTCCGGGGGCGCCTTCTAGGTGTTTCCTGCCTGACTCTCACTTCCCACCTAAACTCATGGTGCTGTTGAGGCTCTAGGGAATTTGATGCCAATGTCTCTTTTTCCCTGGGTTCATGAACAGAGATGCGGGGTGACGAATGCTCTTTGGAGAGCCTTCTTAAGACTTCCCTCCCTGGTCTCCCAAGCCCATACGCCATCCCGGCAGCCGGATGCTTCAAATTGTCAACGATACCGAGGTGCCAGCCGACGGATTCACAGCCGGGCGGGGAGGAGAAGATAAGGTGTCAAGGCAGTCAGGAAGTCAACGTCTTTGCTTTTTCAGAGCTCAGGCAGGCGTCACACCCAGAAATGACATGACACCTTTGCGTGGCAGCGGAGCATACAGCTTTGCACCCACACAAGTCGGGTTCAGATTCCACCGGATCTGCTAGTTGGGGGACCTCGGCCAAGTTCTTCAGCTCTTGGTGTCCACGTGTCCGCATCCGCGGAGCTGGCACGGATATAGTCAGCACCACCTCAGAAGGCGATGTGAGGGCCCCGTGACAGCAGGTGTGTTAAAGCACGGAGCAACGTGCCTANCCACCCCGCCCTGTACGGAGCCAAGGGCACACACAGGGTGTCCTCTAGAGAGGCACATGGAGGCTGGAAGCCACAAGGAAATGATCCCTAGCCACCTCTCTTTCATGCACTGATCCCAAAAAAACTCTTGGGAAAATAGTAGCGATTTGGAGATCTGTAGAAAAGGAAACGCAAGGGACTCGGGGGCTCAGCCAGCTCCACTTTCTGCGCAGCACCGTGGCCATAGGAGATGCCCACAATGTCATTAGTCAGTGAGCACGCCATGGTGCTGGCGTATTAACCATGTCTTTCGTTTTCTGGTTTCTGATCCTCTGGGGCCTCACTGACCCTGGAGGGACCGTCCCTCCCAGGGTTACCCAGTTCCTAGAGATTCCTCGCCTTCCAGGGTACATTTCAAATGCAAACCAACCAGTTCGGGGCCTCCTTTATGGGGCTCTCACACTTTGAGACTTCATACGCCCCAATCCCCCCGGGGCTGGTACCGGAGAAGCAGGGAGGCCCCTCTGCCCCAAAGCCCACTGAAATGACTCAAATTAGCCCATCCTAGACCTACTTGCCCTGCCTGCCTCATTGCTCCCCATGGAAACCACAGTAAAGGCTCTTGCCCGCACTTTCCCTCCTGCTCCTCTGCTTCCCCATCTATCCTGGGGCCTCCCTGCACGGCTCTGCATGGAATGGGGTGCCCTCCTCTCTTAGGACTTGTGGTCACACACCGTCTTTCCAATGGCAATCATCTGATCCGCTGGCCGCACCTGAATAATGAGCCCATAGGAAACCAGCTGGGTGCTGAGGATTTAAATGACAAAAAGATCACTCAGGATATTTTTATTTTTTACTTATTTATTTATTTATTTTTACAAATAGTTTTTTGTCAAATTAGTTTCCACATAACACCCAGTGCTCATCCCCACAAGTGCCCTCCTCCATGCCCATCCCTCCTCCCCCCCACATCCATCAGTCCTCAGTTTTTGTCAGCATTCAAGAGTCTCTCATGGTTTGCCTCTCTCCCTTTCCCCCACCATTTCCGCCCTTCTTCTCCCCCTTGTTCCTCAGTTAAGTTCCTCCTAATCCTCCTATACGTGCAAACATATGATATTTGTCCTTCTCTGCCTGACTTATTTCGCTCAGCATAACACCCTCAAGGTCCATCCATGTTGCTACACATGGCCAGATGTCATTGTTTCTCATTGCCATGTAGTATTCCATGGTATAGATAAACCACATCTTCTTGATCCATTCATCTGTTGATGGACACTTAGGCTCTTTCCATGTTTTAGCTATTGTGGAGAGTGCTGCTATGAACATTGGGGTACATGTGCTCCTATGCATCAGCATTTCTGTATCCCTTGGGTAAATTCCTAGCAGTGCTATTGCTGGGTCATAGGGGCCTTCTATTGTTAGTTTCTCAGGACATTTTTAATCACAGCCACATTAAGCAGCCAGCCAGTCAGCTGCCATGAGCCGATTTCTAGAGGGCACATGAGCATTGCTAGACTAACCCACCAGTGTAGACTGCGCCATCTCAAGATCCCTAGATGGCAGAATGCTCACCTGCTCCACTTCCTCCAAAGGAGACAGAGCCCTGGAGTAGAGCCGGGAGCTGGTCCAGCCTCAACGAGGCTCACTGACATGCTTACCATGTGGAGCGGCCACGGTCGTGGGGAGACCCTGAGGCCGACTAGCTAAGAGAGGCCAAAAGTCAGCAAAGACCCCAGGAGTACAGGGCACCTGGGTGGCTCAGTGGGTTAAGTGGCCAACTTTAGCTCAGGCCATGATCTCACGGTTCGTGGGTTCGAGCCCTGTGTCAGGCTCCGTGCTGACAGCTCAGAGCCTGGGGCCTGCTTCAGATTCTGTGTCTCCCTCTCTCTCTGCCCCTCCCCTGCTCATGCTGTGTCTTTCTCTCTCACACAAATAAATAATAAACATTATTAATTGAAAAAATTATGTAAAGGGCAGTGAGAATATTGGCTAGCATTTTAGAGGAAAGAGCGATCTGATTCAGTAATAAGTTTGATTACTCTAGTAAATATTTCCTCACATAGCTAGAAATTAATAGAAATAGAATTAATAGCAATTAATGGGCTTGTGAACCAAAGTATCATATTTTTAAAATATGTCATAATATCAGATGATGAAAGATTGATAGGCCAAACTGTACCATATACAACTGCCAGACTCAAGAAAAAGATATTCTAAAGACAGGACAAGACACCGCTGAAGGGTAGCAGAATGTGCCACCCGCCAAAGTTTGTCTGGTTGGCATAAGAATTATTTTGAGATTATTTTTTAAGTAACTGCAAACTCAAGGGACCCCTGGGTGGCTCAGTTGGTCCAACTTCAGCACAGGTCATGACCTCACAGTCCGTGAGTTCGAGCCCCGCGTCGGGCTCTGTGCTGACAGCTCAGAGTCTGGAGCCTGCTTCAGATTCTGTGTCTCCCTCTGTCTCTCTGACCCTCCCCCACTTGCACTCTGTCTCTCTCTCTCTCAAAAATAAAAATAAAACATTAAAAAATCTATTTAAAAAAGACCTTAGGAATGCTGTAATCAATCACACGCCATTTGGCACTGCCAACAGGGTCAGTGATTTCTTTTTCCAGGTAAATTTAAGCCCTTTCCCATGATGATTCAGAAGAGACTGGAAAGAGAGAGAGACAGGGAGGGGAGAAGGAGGAGGAGGAAGAGAAGAAGGGGAGGAGGAGACGGAGAAGGAAGAAGAGAAAAAGCAAGTAGAGAGGGAGAGGAAGAACGGAAGGAGGGAGTGAAGGACAAAGAAGAAAGGAAGAACAAATAATAGGTGAAATGAAGGGGAAAGAACTTTAAAACTTAACTTTGAACAAAATCGATGTGTTGGCTTGGCAGGTCCTTGCCGTAACGAAGTACTGTAGACTCGGTGGTTTAAACAACAGAATGTATTTTCTCTCCATTTAGAGGATTCCAGATCCAAGATTAAGATGTCAGCACAGGTGGTTTCTACCGATGCCTCTCTCTTCGGGGAACAGATGACTTCCTCCTCGCTGTATCCTCACCTGGTCTTCTCCCTGTGCAGCCCTGTGTGTGTGCCTCTCCCAGGGACCCAGTCACATTGGGGCAGGAGCCACTTTAATGGCCTCCTTTTCACTGACTTACTCTTTAAAGGCCCCATCTCCAAACAGTCACTTTCTGAGGTCCTGGGGGTTAGAGTCCAACGCATGAATTTTGAGGAGATACAATTCAGCCTGTAATGGTTAGGATAGTAATTTTAATCAACAGGCAGTTTAGTATATTGCCAGAAGGCTTGGGTTTGATTCCAACTTCCACCATTGACAAGCTGTGTGACCTCGGGCAACTTTCTTACCCTCTCAGTGCCTCATTTTCCGTATCTGTAAAAATGAAGATAATAATATATACTTGGTTTGTGGCAATAGGAAAGGCAGTAGAGCAGTGACAGGTATTTGCAGAGCTCAGAAAATGTTACCATCACCATAAGAACCATTTTTGCAATGGAATTTGCTTTGAGTCCCAGTGAGTTGGGTCTTTTACACTGTCCGGTTATGAATGAAAGCAACACAGTGAAATAAAAGATAACCCCGAACAAGCTAAAATGTCAGTTGATATCAGACATTCATTATCTTATCTTGAACATAAAAAAAGCCATAATTTTAAGTAAGAGAAAAACACTTTCTCCTGCACTTGGCTAATAAAGGTTGGATAATACATAAAGAATATCAGCTTGCAGGTGCCTGGGTGGCTCAGTTGGTTAAGCGTCTGACTTCGGCTCAGGTCATGATCTCACGGTTCGTGGGTACGAGCCCCACATCTGGCTCTGTGCTGACAGCTAGCTCAGAGCCTGGAGCCTGTCTTCAGATTCTGTGTCTCCCTCTGTCTCTGACCTCCCCTGCTCATGCTGTCTCTCAAAAATAAATGAAAAACATAAAAAAAAATTTATAAAAAAAAAGGAATATCAGCTTGAGGGAAACAAAACTACTGCCCTTTGCAGGTCTCATGCTCTCAGCCCAGTGAATATATGTGACCGTTTTACCCAAGAGTCTTGGGGACATTCACTAATCCAACCAAACAAAGTGTTCAGACATAATGTTGCGGAGGCTGGCTTAGAATGTTAATGTAAATAACAGAGTAATTGTAGGTCGTGATCAGGGAAGTAGTAGGGTACAAAAGAGGGACAGTGAGCACAGAGCCTAGGTAATAATTTGATAAAGAAATTTGCAGGTCTTTATCTGGTACCATCAACTGTCCAGACATTGAACCTGTGGAAATAAATGGCCCTATCGCTAGAGAGCTTTGTTTTTTCTTACAGGGCCAACATGGTTCATCTGATCTCACTCCAGCCAGAAAAATGGCTCCAATGCCTCCAGGATTTGAGCTTAAAAATATTTAAATTATCTGAGTTTTAGTGTCATCAAAACTGAGGGGCATCTGGGTGGCTCAGTTGGTTGAGCGTCTGATTTCGGCTAAGATCATGATCTCATAGTCGATGAGTTCAAGCCCCACATAGGGGTCTATGCTGACAGCTCAGAGCCTGGAGCCTGCCTCGAATTCTGTGTCTCCCTCATCTCTCTGCCCCTCCCCTGCTCATGCCTTGTCTCTCTCTATCTCTCAAAAATAAATAAATGTTAAAAAAATTTTTAAACTGAAAAAATAAAAATTATAATATCCTATTTGTACGATTGAAAAATAATAAAAAAGAATATAAAGCATTCCACCGTGACAGGTATTTTTATTGTTACTATAGTTACTACTCAGTCTTTTTGTCCTGTTTATGTATCAAGAAACAACTTGCGGGTCAGTAATTCGGCTTACAGAAACACCAGCACTGGGATGCAGAGAACTCTGTACATCAGACACAAGCACTCTGATCTCTGTTGAAAATTAGTAAATTAGCTTTCTGTTGTGCACCCCAGACTTCAGTGAATTTGGTTTGATAAACCAGTTTGATCAGTTCTGGGACACCAGTAATACTAAATTTAAATGTATGTAAGACTGAAGGGCACCTTGGTGGCTCAGTCGGTTAGGCATCTGACTTTGGCTCAGGTCATGATCTCACGGTTTGTGGGTTCGAGCCCCACATCGGGCTTTATGCTGACAGCTCAGAGCCTGGAGCCTGCTTCGGATTCTGTGTCTCCCTCTCTCTCTGCCCTTCCCCTGTCACAATCTGTCTCTTTCTCTCAACAATTAATAAATGTAAAAAAAATTTTTTTTAAATTATTGGATGAGCTTAAGATCAAATTCAGGATGTCAGATTTTTTAAAAGATAAAAATAGAAAGCCTCCAATATGAGAAACAGAAAGAGAGAAAAGATACTTTAGTAAGTGAATAGAACCTCAGGGAACTGAGATCTATCAGGTCACGAAATACCAGTGGTCATAGGTAATTGTTCCCAGATGACCAGTTAGCCAATGCCCCAGGATGGAATCATCCCTCATTCGCTTGTCGACAAAAACTCTGAATGACCTTATTAGATGCAATGCATACAACCCATCAATTTCCAGAAATATGCAGATATCAGGCCTTCATGGTAGGGTACGCTTGGTAACCTGGACCACGCAAAGGGTGAAGAATGTATCATTTCTTGGAAATCCACAAACTTTCAAGAACTAAAAACCTCCAGAAAAACATGGATTTAAAAGCCTCATGGATGCAAAGAAGAAAGTGAGACATCAAAAGGGAGCAGCGTTTTTACAGTGGTTCATATTTAAAAATCTTTAGCAGCACAACGGATGCTAAGTCTTGAGCAGGAATTGGGCGTTTGACCAGATCCTACAACCCCAGCAAGTCTGGGTGTTTTCTTCTCGGACCCTTATAGAACTCTACAACTCTAGGAAGGCAACCCCAGGAAAAAAAAAATAAGAAATTGATCAATCAATTAATTAACCCATGGCATTAGCATGTTTGAAACTTGTATTAGTAAGTGTAATTCATTTGGTAATTATCACTATCCTTCTGTGCATGCCTTTCCTGCTGGTTATCTAAAGCACCAGATAGATAGAGGACATTCACGATTTTATTTAATGTTTAGAAGAGTTTGGTTAAATATGTTTGCAATCAATGCTTAGGCCTTTGGGTAATTTAATTGGTTAAATGTGTAAATTGTGATTTATTCAACCTAGGTAGCATGTAACTACTTAGAGGAATATTAATCATTTATGTGTAATGTTTGAAGGAATGTCGTTTAAATAAATTATGATATTAACAAAATGGACATTAAATAAACTTTAAACAACTGCTAGTGTCAATTACTGTTTGAGGGTTTTTCTTATCCACGGAGAAGAATCTGGTCAACAATTTTTATAAAGTTCTCTAGCAAATGTGGACGAAACCTAGGAAGAAATGGGTATTTAACACATATTTCTGTAATTCCAACTTAAGAGATTTCTAATTTTAGTGTCCTAAGTGTTCCATTTTCAACAGATCAGATTTATTCCAGCTCTGAGGAGAGACTAATATATAATATTGTTTCCACAACTACAGGTTTAGATAAAGGAAAGAGGGCATTTTTGCACTCCTGGCTGACATCCATGCCCCACAAGAAACACATTTGCTATTCGATCATTTTTCTTTTAAACATCCATCCCTAAGCTCACAGTCAGGCTGGCGAGGGGCCCCCCCAAGAGGTACTAACCAGCTTTCCATGAAAATAGCCACCAGAACAAGATGGCCGAAAAGACAAGACTTGGCTGCAAATGTTATCTCTCTCTACACATATCTTTTTTTCTCATAATTCTTCTACTCTATTTACCAGTTTTCAGAATGAGTTAATTGGTGCCCCAGCAGTACCCAAAATTGACTGAAAACTTTTTTTTACTACAATCCTTATTCTTTTTGATGGTCAAATTGCCCTCTGTTGATGCCTGCTGTGTCCTTTGAAGAGGAAGGACCCTAGTAGTTTTTTTTTAAATTGTGGCAAAATATACAGAACATCAAATTTGACCATTTTCTCCATGTTTAAGTGTAGAGTTCAGTGCCGGTAAGAACATTCACAGTGTTAGGCAAACACCAGCACCACCACCCACCTCCAGAACTCTTCATTTCCCCAAACTCAAACCCTCTCTCCATCGGAGGATGTTTCCCCCAACTTGCCTCCTCACCCAGCCCCCCACAACCACCATTCTTCCTGTCTCTGATTTGACTACTCTAATCACCTGATAGGAAGTCGAATTATACAGTATTCGTCTTTCTGTGACTGACTTATTTTACTAAGCATGGCTTCAAGGTTCATTTGTGTTGCAGTGCAGCACATGTCTGAATTTCATTGATTTAAATTGTTTTTAATGTTTTTATTTATTTCTGAGAGAGGGAGGGAGAGGCAGAGTATGAGTGGAGGAGAGGCAGAGAGAGAGGGAGACACAGAATCTGAAGCAGGCTCCAGGCTCTGAGCTGTCAGCACAGAGCCCTATGAGGGCTTGAACCCACCAACCGTGAGAGCATGACCTGAGCCAAAGTCGGACGCTTACCCGACTGAGCCACCCAGGCGCCCCTGAATTTCACAGATTTTTAAGACTCAGTGATATCCTACTGGAGGTATGTACCACGTCTGTCTCGGCATACATCCACTGAGGGGCGCGTGTGTGGCTTCCGCCTTTTGGCAATGGGCAACGGTGCTGCTGTGACGTGGGTGCACAAATATCGGCTTACGTCCCTGAATCCCTCCCCCTGAAGTCCACACCTGGACATGGAGCCACTGAATCACACAGTAATTCCGTGTTGAGGTTTTTCAGGAACTGCCATCCTGCCTCCTACAGCAGCTATACCAGCTTACATCCCAACCCGCGTGCCCAAGCATTCCAATTTCCCCACACCTTCACCAATGCTTCTTTTCTGGGTTTTGTTTTGTTTGTTTGTTTTTGGTGTTCTGTTTTGTTTTGATAATAGCCATCCTAAAGAGTGATTTCTGCATTCCTGCTGAGATTCATGTCCCACATGACACACGTTTGATGTCCGGTTATTTCTTTTGACTGTCCACACCTAAGTTCATTTGTTAGGCTGGCACAGGGGCTGCACATAAGGGGATGGGGAGTGACTGGAGACAGGGTTCCCCTTTTGGGGTGCCCGAAGGGCCTGGAACTAGCTAGATGGGATGGGTGTACAACACTATGAATGTATTGAAGGCCACTTTGTACACTTCAAAATAGCCCATGGTTAGGGGTGCCTCGCTGGCTCAGTCTGCAGAGAATGTGATTCTTTTTTTTTTTTTTTAATGTTTATTTATTTTTTGAGAGAGAGACAGAGAGAGAATGGAGGAGAGGCAAAGAGAGAGGGAGACACAGAATTTGAAATAGGCTCCAAGCTCTGAGCTGTCAGCCCAGAGCCCGACGTGGGGCTCAAACTCACTGACCTGATGCTCAACCACGGAGCACCCAGGCACCCCTAAAGGGCATCCGTATTAAAAAGCTGATCATATTTTACAAAATTTCCCCCTAGGACAGCCGATCTCACTTCCACTGCTACCATCATAGCCTGAGAATGCGCTGTTCCACGAATTACCAATACTGGCATTAGTCATCTTAAAATTTTGCCAAATTGGCAAAAATTATACTTATTATCATTTAATGGCTTTGATTGCTTGATAGGGGAAGCACTGATCAAATTCTGAGAGAGAAAATGTCACTTGAGCCCTGGATGCTACAAGGGCTCAGTCCCACATTAGGGAATTAAGAAGTGACTGAGTCTGAGAAATTAGAGAAAATCTCTAACAAGATGACATTCTGCTTATTTTTTTTTTTTTAGATGTCTGCTTCTGAGGTCCCTTCAGTTAAATTACTGTTTGTTTTGATTTTCAGTTTCCCTTTTGGTCACAAATATCCAGAGTGACTTGAGAAGAACTTGGAATGATCTTGAAGAAGTTGCTCGCTCCCTTCCATTCCCCTCACCTCAGCGTGAAGCAGTGTGAGCAGGTCTGGCACTGGGGTTCACTACTGTCACTGTGTCACTTCCTGTCCTCAGACTTCCGGGCTCAAATATTTTTTTCCACAAAAACATTCTCTTCCTTATCCCGCAGTGGTTTTATTCCTTCCCACTCCCCTCCCCACCCCCAATTCCACTGTTTTTTTGTTAGTTTGCTTTAATTGAGGTGATATGCATACAACACAAATGTAACCATTAACTATTTTATTTTATGTAATATTTTTATTTGTTTATATTTTAAGTAGGCTCCACGCCCAATGTGGGGCTTGAAGTTCCAACCCTGAGATTAAGAGTCGCATGCTCTGCTGGGGCACGTGGGTGGCTCAGTCGATTAAGCAACCGTCTTCGGCTCAGGTCATGATCTCACGTTTGGTGAGTTTGGGCCCCATGTCGAGCTTTGTGCAGACAGATCAGAGCCTGGAGCCTGGAGTCTGTCTCCCTCTCTCTGCCCCTTCCCTATTCTCTCTTTCTCTCTCTCTCTCTCTCAAAAATTAACCATTTTAAAAAATTAAAAAAAAAAAAACAGTGACACCTGGTGGCTCAGTTGGTTGAGCGTCCGACTTCAGCGCAAGTCATGATCTCACAGTTCATGAGTTCAAGCCCACACTGGGCTTACTGTTGTCAGTCTGTCAGCATGCAACCCCCTTTGGACCCTCTGCCCCTCCCTCTCTGCCCCTCCCCTGTTTGCAAGCTCCCAAAAAGAAAAAAATAAAAACATTAACTTAAAAAAAATAAAGATATGCATACCCTTTACCCAACAATCTTACTTCTGGGAATTTATCCTAAGGAAACAACTGGAAAGGCATACAAAGCTATAAATATGTTCATCATGACATTATTTGTAATAGTGAAAAAATGGAAAGTATCTTTTCTCAATTCTCCATAGAGAATTCATTAAATACATTATGGTAACGTCCATGCAATGGAATGCTGCTATATGAATTTTAAAATAATCATGAAGATCAATATTCATTATGAAGAAAAATGCCCACAATATATTATGTTTAATAAAAAGAGATTACAAAACAGCATGCATATGATCATCTTTTTTATATATGCATGGAAAAAATGTGGAAAGGCACTCATCAAAATGTTAATAAGATTTCTCTCTGGATGGAGATAATTTTCATTCTTACTTTACACCTTTTGTATTGCCTCGATTTATTTCTATAATGTGTTGTTTTTATTACAAGAAAAAAATAAAGTGATGTTTATCTTGAGAAAGTCTAGGAAGGGAAAAATAAAAATGAAATGAGCTGAAGAACAAAAATACTTTACAAGGCAAAGATACTGACGAACACAGCTTGGGCTGACAGCTGACTCAGCGGGTTCTGGATTTCTATACAGTGAATCAAGACTCTTCTTAGAAGAGGCATTCACCATGAACTGGGCAGTCAGTCCAGTTTTTGTGGGTTATACAATTTCAGCGAGTTTAGTAACAAACATCCTGAAGGCAATTCTCTGGCCTCNACCACAACCAAGATTTTGTTGGTGGTGGGTAAGGCACAGACATCTAATATTTTAAACACTCCAGGTGATTCTAATATGTAACCTGGGTTGAGAAATAATGGCTTAGGCCCAGATTGAGAATTTTGCACTCTGGAATTAGCGTCTATGTGATTTAGAACAAATGTTCTCAAATATGGGGAACAAGTTGGACATGAAGATTCCTTGGCTTCAATGCAAACATTCTGACTTAGTAGGTTTGGGGTGAGCCCCAGGAATCTGAATTTTAAACTAGTGCATCCCAGATGATTCTGGTAAAAGTGGTAGAAGAGCTTCTGGGCTTAAAAACAAACAAAACAGGGGCGCCTGGGTGGCTCAGTCGGTTAAGCATCCAACTTCTTCTCAGGTCGTGATCTCACGGTTCGTGGGTTCCAGCCCCACATCAGGCTCTATGCTGACAGCTCAGAGCCTGGAGCCTGTTTCATGCACTGTGTCTCCCTCTCTCTCTGCCCCTCCCCTGCTCACACTCTTACTCTGTCTCTCAAAAATAAATAAATAATTTAAAAAATTTAAAAACAAAACAAAACCTTCCAACAAAGAATTGTACTTTTTACAAGATACATGTAGTAAAAGTTTGTCATACTTCTGGTTAGGACAGTCCCTTTAAAAAGCCATCAGNTCTCCTAGAAATAAATAAAACATTTAAAAAAAAAGCCATCAGAAATATTTCTATCAAGAAACTTAATACAGGAAAGTATTTAGGCTTTAAGAAGTTACTCTTGCAGAAGTAAAACAACACTGACATCGAATGACACAGGATGGAAGATTTTTGTTTTATTTTATTTTATTTTACTCACTATTCAAGTGCATAATTCAAGGCTATCAGAGCAAGCTGCGCCCAAAGTAGCAGTGTGACCGGGAAGGAATTATTATTCACCAAACTACTACCCTCTAGCATGAAGAAAATGGATTCCTTCTTGCTGCTCCTCAAAGTACTCTGGCCTTCCCTTCTTCAGACTTTCTTCCCTCAACTTCAGAAATCTGAGAAGCTAAGAAAGAAAGCAACACTCCAATGATCTCATGGGAAAAAAAAATTTAAATGCTTTGAACTGGATGAGGAGTAAGTTAGAAACTCATTTCTTGGGAGAGTCTTCTTTTGGAATCTCTCAACGCTCTCCGAGTCCCTTTTGGGGGGAAAAAAAATAAAAGAAAAATTATTTAATAATGACTCCCCAGTATATTCCCTTCAACCAAGCTCCTGTTAGGTTCAAAAGGTTGAGGACTGGTGAACATGCCAAACCACACATATTCACAGTGTAGATGGTTAGTAAATGGAACAGCAGTCCACAATGATAGAGCCACATTTCTCCTCTCTTCCCTCATTCTTAGGTATAAATTAAGTCCCAAAGCCAAAGGGTCGAAGTGGAGAAGAGAAAATGAAGACCTGACAAAAGTAGAACAGGAAATCATGTAGTTCTGACATGTAGAGGAATTCTGGGCCTCTGGGCTCCTGAGACGCAGAGAGCTGAAGGGCCGTCCTCCTCAGCCAGTTGCCCTTTGCTCACGAGGCACCTCTGATGTGACAGACCAGAAGGTAGACTAGGGCAGGAGGAGAAGAAGACAGAGGTGAACTGCGCAGAACGGGCTCTAGAACTCTCAGATCTTTCTCACGTGTCCTGCCCATCTCCCCAGAATAGCAAAAGAGAGAATTAGCGAATGTTCTGTGGAAGAATCTAAATGATGCATTTGTCGGGACTCCCCTCGGGCTGTCTCTGAAAGCGATGCTTGGGTCCAAGGGACAATCATTGGCTTTCAAGGGTGAGTATTTAGAAAGAATTTATCTGAGTCACAGTTACTAGATTTGTGTTCAATGTCCAAGTACTGGCCAAAGCTAAGAGGTCAAGGCAGGAATGAGAATTATGTGATCTTCACTTCCATTTTTCCCAGTCTGATTATCCCCAACATCTTGAAAAGGAAATAAATAATAATAATAATGTTTCTGCTTTGCTCTTTCTCACCACCAGAACCCCACCCATCATTTGTTCTAGCTGAGAACTCACAGCATTTGCAGAGGCTCCAAAAGAGACTTTGGAGCATCAATCATTTTCTAGGTCAGAGAATCTGAGATAATTGGCCTCTGCTCCTGGATCCATCGAGCTCCTAAACCCCTTGTAATTTCCTAAGTGAGAAGAGCTCTGGGAGTATATTTTGTTCTAATGAGGTGACTCTGGCTGGGCTCCTGCATGGTTCCTGAATGGAGGCTGGTCACTGGAAAGACCAAGCCATGATCAGAAGCTTGGTATTTCCAGTCCTGTCCCCCATCCTTTGGAGAGGGAGGGGGGCTGGAGATGGAGTTAATAAATGGGTTGTGCATACATGAGGAAGCCTCCATAAAATCTCAACGGTATGGGCTTCAGAGAGCTTCCAGAATGAAACACATATCCCCACCTGGAGGGTGACATATCCCAACTCCACGGGGACAGAGCCTCCTGCACTTGGGACCCTCCCAGACCTTCCCCTACCTATCTCTTCATCTGGTTGCTCGTCTCTGTCCTTTATCATATGCTTTAATAAACTGGTGAACGTTAACTAAGTGTTCCCCTGACTTCCATGAGCCACTCTAGCAAGTTCATCAAACCCAAGGAGGGGATCTTGGGAACCTCTGGCTTGCAGCCAGGTCAGGCAGAAGCTGTGGGTGACCTGGGGACCTGCTCCCTGTGATTGGCATCTTGAGTGGGGTGGGAGAACTGTCGTGGGGTTGAGCCTTTAACCTGTGGGATCTACACTCCTTCTGGGTAGATGGTGTCAGAATTGGGTCAAGTTGTAGGACACCCAGCTGGTGTGGCAGAGGATTGCTAGGTGAGGGGACACTGCCACACATGTGGTGGCCAGAGCAAAATGTGGCTGCAGTGTGAGAGGAAAAGAGCCACACAGGGGGAAGCACTGGGGTTGCCTTCTTAAACAGAGTACAATAGTTGTTCTCTTCGAGAACTTTCCTAATGTTTTCTGATATCACAGTCTCTCATTAAGAAAGCGCCTCACTGAAGGGCCATGAGTATTTTCCAGGGCAGAGCAGAGCTTAAAGCAAAAGTCCTCAGGGGCACGCAAGGGCTCCTTTCCCTGACGGAATGAGGAGCGAGACAGGCGAGCATGTCCAGCCCTCCCGTTCATCCCTGCTCACTGCCACAAACGTTTTGCCCCCACCGTGCTCCGATTCTGCAGGACAACACAGGCGGAGGCTGCTGTGACACCAGGCGGGCTGCCTTGCATCCTTCCTTCATAAGCCATGGGACTCAAGCCCCTAATTTAAAACCCGAAGATAACAGAAATCATCAGTGCGACACCACACTGATGTCGCGGTGGACTTTTTCCTGGTTTCCTCTTCCTTTTGAGGAATTCACGACAGCCCCTCTGGGCTGAGAGGTGAGGACATGTGTCTTAGTGATTAGACCTCTAACAGATGAGTCTCTTGCCATCCTGGGCTCAACTCTGCCACTTCCTGAGTGTGACCTTGGGGAAATCGCTTATCCTCTGCCAATCTCGAGTCCTGCATCTGTAAAAGGGGGCTGTGAACAGATGGCAGCAGTTTCAGTGTGAGGATTAAATAAGACCACACATGCTAAACTGTTGTCATGGTGCCTAGAGTGTCAAAACTGCTTAGTAAATCATTGTTATTGGTATATTATTATTGTTAGCCTATCATCAGCATGATTGCTAGCCAGAGAATGGCATCTTCTAGAAAGAGTTGGCATAAAGAAGTAGGAGGGTGGACCTGTACCCCAGGGTCCTGACACTCAAAATGGATGACCGAAGAGAGATTGATGAAGGGCCTATTTACCACGGGGTGGGCTGAGGTAGTAACCAAAGGAGAAGCACAGAGAATTCCTGGCCTAGTAGCAGAATCCACTGCCACCTGTGGCCTGAGGGGCTGGAGGAGAAAGTGTCCCAGCTCTAAGAGACGATGACCCGGCAGAAGCTGTGACTTGACAGAGACACTCAAGGCTGGTCATGGAGGGGGCCAGGAGGCTCAATCACTTCCTCTCCTTTCACTCCCCAGTCTCCTGCCAGAATCTATTGGCCAAAACTCCACCGGAAGCCAGCGGGCAAGGGTGTGGCTTCCCTAAGCAGAGAGCCGGTAGAGAAGGTGGAGTGTTCATCCTCAGGGACAAATGGAGCATGTGAGCAAGGGTGGCAGGGCTCTCCTTGACAGATGGAATGGACCCTCCTTTACTGAACTATGAGGAGAGAAAGTTGTCTGAGTAGAGATGGAAGACGTTTGTGGGTGGTGGGTGGAGAGCTGAAGTTCTAGAATGACGGTTATGATTTTCATTTTCTCAGTAAAGTTCATGGAGCTCATGACTTATGAGGCTGAGGGCATTGTAGTGGGGATCTGAAGAAATGAGGGGAAAGTTCGGGATCATCTTGGGTTAGCCACTAAGAACTTCTATAAAAGAACTTCAGGCAATGTTTAGGGTCTTAATGATGTTAGAGACTTTTAACCCCAATTTACATGGAGCTTTTAATGTTCAGCAGACTAGGGACATAAGTAGAGATGTTGAATGATGGGCTAGATGGGGAGGTGCTTAAACAGAAAGAAGCTGATGTAGTGGCAGAAAGTGGAAAAGTGAAGAACTTTGAGATTTGGGTGGTATAGTGGGTCATGCTGATGGGTGCTCAACAATGTAAATGTGCTTAATGCCACTGAATTATACACTCCAGAAAGGAGTACATACAATTTTTGTTTAAGAGCATAGGATACACCCATATACTAGTGGGTAAAAGTGTGGAAGAACAGGAAACGTAGGACATCAAACATCTCTCCCTTCTAGGAATTTAGGAGGGAAACAGAGACTTTAGAGAGGAGAAGCCAGGCAGAGAGCACCATAACTAAGTGATCAAGTTCACTTCACCATTATTATGAGGAAATGGACCCTCTATGCCTCCTGACAGCTGCATGGAGAAGAACACAAGAGCACTTCATTTCAGCCCTTCTCCCGCCAAAAATGCATAGCTGAAATATAACGATGAGGAAACATCAAGGTAAAAAACATCACAACGTAAAAGGAATTTCCCAGTTCAACTGACCCACAACAAGGAAGTTTTCTTCTTTCACCGGAGGTAGAATGGCGTCTGGCTTAGGTAATCAAGCATTTTAGATGTGTTGTTGTCGCTTGACATTTTTCATTCTGCCATCCTTGGCCTGTTTAGCTCCCTGGGGCTGGCGAGAGCGGCCGAGGTTCCAGACACGACAATAGGCAACAGAGACAAGGAGGGATCTCTTTAGATATTTATCACTTTTAATGAGGACCCCAATATGGTTACCCTCCTGCGTCTTTGGCCCAAAGTAGGTCACATGTAACGGCCCAAACGAATCTCCGGCAAAGGGAAGAGGGTTCCCTGGGTTATTCAGCAAATCTGTGGGTGCCATGTGCAGAAGCGTGGGCACCCAAACCGCAGTGGGGGTCTTCAGCAAGGAGGAAACAGAAATGGCTGTTTCAGGATGAACAGTGGACATCCGGGGTCCAGGCAAGCTGCAGCTTAGAATGTCAGATGATTGCGACATTGGATGACTCAGCCAGTTGAGCATCCGACTCTTGATTTCAACTCAGGTCATGATTTCACAGTTCATGAGATCGAGCCCCACATCGGGGGGATGCTGTGCTGACACCTCATAGCCTGGAGCCTGCTTGGGATTCTCTCTCTCCTTCTGTCTCTGCCCCTCTCATGCTTGCTCTCTTTCTCTCTCTCAAAAACAATAAATAAGCTTTTTAAAAAATGTTAGATGATTCTTCCATCAGGTAGGGGACCAAGGGTCACCTGGAGGTAGGCTTTGGGGGAGGAGATTGTAAATCTGGAGGTCAGTAGGCAGCAGCAGCAAAGACACATGAATAATGCTGTAAGCATCAGACCAGAAAGAGGCTCTTTTTGTTTGGTTAAATTGGGCAAATAAGGGTACAAAAGTGGTAGCAGGCATGGCAACGTGAGGTGCGGAAAGAATCCTGCAACCCACCTTTTTCTTAAAAACTAACATCTTCAGGGTTAGTGCATAGGAAAGGGAAATGAGAGAATACATACTCAAATAATGTGACATCGGTGCATGAGGGAAAATAAAGTTTTTCCAGAAGAAAATGGATGGACTATGTCTTTTATGTAGTATTACCTTTTTTTCTTCTTTTATTTAAAAAAAAAAAAAAACACTCTCTGGGATTCACAATGTCCCTGTCTAGCCTATTATAGTGCTTTATAACCCTGAGTCTCCAGAAACTTAATCAATACCGTGCTTGCCTAAATGTAAAGCCAATTAGTCTTTTTCAGTCTTAAACACACATGAAATACAACTGTTCATTTACAAAAGTTATTGCACACAGATTTCACAAAATCTATTTAATTGTGTCATGGAACACTTAAAAGATACTTTGTTGTAGCATCTCAAGCTGGCAGTGCCGATCAATAAAAATGAACAATTCTTAGATTCAATTTGCAGAAAACTCAATACAATGCATTTTACAGAAGGGATCTCTTTGTTATGTCTACATTCCAGGCTTAGTGTCGTCCTGAAAGCTGATCTTTAGGGGAATCAGATTCTTTTGATTTCTCAATAGAGAAAAACATCTTTGAACAGATTCTAATTTCCTCACTAGTAGAACTTCTTGCCTAGGATTTAAATACATGGCGAGTTTTTATAAATCCATTAAACCACTTCTTTCGTATGAGCTCAAACGATGTTAGCACAACAAATGTCTTTATCTTTTCATACACTTTGCTCATTTATTCAGTAATATGTATAACGTGGCAAGTATTCTGGAAGGAACCGAGGACACAACAGTCAATGATACAAAGGATCGCTGATTACTAATAGATGACTTGCATCCAGTCGTATATGCCAGGACTGTGCTAAGTGAGTTACATCTGGGTTTTTTGTTTGTGTCTTTTCTGGGGATTTTGTTTTTATTTTTGTTTTCTCAAAGAGGTCATGTGAGTTGCCCAAGCTATTGTGGACCAGAAGAGAAAGAGGCAACATTCAACCCCAGTTTGAACCCAAGCTCTTAACCACAGTGCTCTAATGCTTCTGCCAGATCACGTACGTTAAGAAACTACAAATGTGACAAAGGCTATCTATGGCAGCCGCCCTTGCAAGGGGACAGAGAAGACCAAAATGGAGGTGACATGTTAGCTGAAAAAGAGGTAGCCAAGGAAAGCAGGAAGAATTGAGGCAATTGTACAGCTAAGCAGAGGAGAAGTGGGGGCAAGGTGCAGAGAAACTAAAAGAAACAAAAACCTGTATGGCTACACTCAAGTGGCGGGTAGAGAGAGAGAGAGTGAGGAGAACGACGCTGGCGTACTTGGGAATTCTGTCAACAACACAGGACTTTATCAAAATGCAAAGGTGCCTCATCTCACCACCTCAATGTGGCCTCCTCTAGTCTCCTATTTTCATGCATATTTTCCTTCAGTTTTAATAGAATGTTTCCAGTTTTTAAGTTATCAATGGAATCCGAATACATTTAGTTTTCTTCCATTTTTTCATGTATCAGAATGATATGACTTGGGTTATTGGACTGTTTTTCGAAGAAAGTGATTTTTAATGACTACAACTTCCACTTCTTGATTGGAATCCCTCATGGTAAAGAGATGTCTTGACTGGTTTTGCAAAAGCATGGCGTAAGGAGGGGATCCTGGCTTCTCCAGCTATTTGAAAGGCGCAGACCTTATCATACGTGGATATGCTCTGTTTTATACACACACCTGGATAACTGGTTGGCAGGTTGGGGCCCCGCTCCTGGCAGTGGCATTGATGACAACAGTCCAACCAGGAAGCAGCCTTTGCAGCCCAGAGCCAAGGCCTTCGTTTTCAAGAGGCAAGTCCTTGAAGGCACTTGCTTCTAAGAGACACCTGTTACACCCAAATTAAAATAATACAGATGTGGGAAGCAACCTTCAGCATCAAAGGGCAAAAACAACCCCCTCCTGGAGAACACTCACAGCTTCTCTCGGAGCCCTTACAGCCTTACCACCCACCCCCCGCCCCAGATCTCTTCACTCTGTGGACAGAATGGTGGTTCTCGAATCCACAAGAGCAGCCGTGTGCACTGAAGAAAGCACTTCTGCAGAACTTCAGTCTTTTAAAAATTTTTCTGTACATTGCTAAGGTTTTATTTTCTTAACTCCGGGAAAAGCCGGCCCTTGGTTGACTTAAAATATTAGCAAAGGGGGCGTACCACACAGGAGCCACAATGCTTTCGTGGTACATTGACACCATTCCCCTATTCGCCACCGTTACAAGGTGGTGAAAGGATTTTTAAAGGACACGTCAAGTGTTTTGAGCGACACCTGGGTGGCAATGTGGGTTCAACAGCTGTAGGCTGCTATTATTAAATCAGGATCCTCACTTACGTACAACATTTAAAATTCAGCCTTATGAGCCCTGTCAGGCAGGTTACTAGAGAAGATTCCCCAGGCCCTGGTCTAGCTGCTGGGTAATGCGGTGCTCACTGAACTGAAGAGAGACAGCTATGAATGAGTCTCATTAGGGGAGGCTGACAATCCTGTAGTCCAGGCCGCGCTGGGGGGGGGGGG